>NC_133622.1:167984641-168304641 GCF_048593235.1 Sminthopsis crassicaudata | reverse complement strand
ATTCAACTGCAAAAGTAAAAGTATTATTGCCCCAATATAGAAATGGTATATCTATCATAGAATTACATATAAAAAGTCTTAGAGGTCATTTAGTCCAATTCATTCCTAGATATACAACTTTAGATTAATTCTCAACTTAACCACTTTCCTTCATACTTCCTGAAATTGCCAAATCTGGCAAATTCTATTCCCTGTAAATCCTTTGCATTTGTTTCCTTCACTCTACCCACTCAGCTACCATACTAGTTCAGGCACTCATCATTTCTTTCCTGGACTATTTTAAGAATCTCCTAATGTGTCTTCCTATACCACAAGTCTCTTTCTTCTCCAATTTAGCCTTCATATAGCTGCTAAAGTTCTAGATTATACCCCCACCCTGCCCCACCATTACTCCAATGTCTTCCTTTTGTCTCTAAGAAAGAATACCAAGTTCTTGATCAGTACTTCAATTCAATCCTACCTTTCCAGAATTATTATATTTTATCCCCCTTAACTTAGTTCATAGTCCAGTCAAATCACTCTATTCTCTACTCAGCATTCCATTTCCATCTTCAGACCTTTGAATTATAATCATCTCATGCCTGGAAAGCATTCTCTCCTCATTGCCATTTTGGAATCTCTATCTTAATTTGCAGTCAATCCAAATACACTTCTTGCATAAGATCTTTTCTTGATCCTCCCCAATTCAAGTGCCCCTTTCCTTTAAAAATTTATTTTTATTAAAATTAGCTTTGTATAAATTTTGTATTTAATGGCAAGTACATGTGTTATAGCAAATATGAGCTTCTTTGGGAAAAAACCATATTTTGGTTTTATCTTCATATACTTAGAACCTAGTACAGTACTGAGAAAATAGTAAATGCTTACTAAATGTTCATTAATTTTTTTTTGGTTAAGTAAAGAATCTTTTCTGCAACTTTACCCAATGCTTTTCAAAAAACTGAGTAAATTATATCTACATTTTCCTGCCAACCTGACTTTATGAAGCCATGCTAATTCTCTATGATCCCACTTTCCTATGATCATTTTTTCCTTTTTGATCACATTCCTCTTCTCCTCCCTCCACCTACTACTACCATCCCCACCAAGTTTTAAATCTTATCTTTTCCAGTGTAAATATGACTAATTCCTTCAAATTCCTTCATATGTATTCTATAATAATAACAAATAGCATTTACAAAGAACTTTAAGATTTGTCAAGAACTTCATATATTTTAACACTTTTGCTCCTCCTAACAACTGTTGATATATGTGCTGGTGTCCCATTTTACAGAATGAAATTAGGTGTGACAAGTGTTAAGCCCAACATCAAACTAAATAACTTTCTGAGACAGGATTTGAATTCGGGTCTTCCTGAATCCAACTGCAACATTCTATCAACTGCATCACCTAGTTGCCTTCTATAGATTTGCCATCACCTTGGTTTCCTTCCCCTGGACGCGTTCAAGTTTATTGATGCTTTTCTCAAAATGCATTGCTCAAAACTGACAATAATTCTTTAGATGTGATGTGACCTGAACAAAGTTCAGTGGGCCTATCAGCTCTCAAATTCTATAAATACCATTTTTCTTAATGCAACCCAAGATGTCATTAATATCATTGGCTACAGATCATACAGTAGGATCCTATTAAGCTTGAAACTGATGAAAACTCAGATTGTTTTCAGAGTAACTTTTTTCTATCCAGCTCTCTATTATATTGTAATTGAGAAGTTAATTTTTTGAATACTACCTACCTTTTCCATCATTCAAAGAATTGAATTCATACATCCAGCCATTCTGGAGAGTAGTTTGGAACTATGCTCAAAAAGTTATCAAACTATGCATACCCTTTGATCCAGCAGTGCTACTACTGAGCTTATATCCCAAAGAGATCTTAAAAGAGGGAAAGGGACTCGTATGTGCAAGAATGTTTGTGGCAGCCCTTTTTGTAGTGGCCAGAAACTGGAAACTAAGTGGATGCCCATCAATTGGAGAATGGCTGAATAAATGTGGTATATGAACATTATGGCATATTATTGTTCTGTAAGAAATGACCAACAGGATGATTTCAGAAAGTCCTGGAGAGACTTGCATGAACTGATGCTGAGTGAAATGAGCAGGACCAGGGGATCATTGTATACTTCAACACCAATACTATATGATGATCAATTCTGATGGATGTGGCCCTCTTCAACAATGAGATGAACCAAATCAGTTCCAATAGAGCAGTAATGAATTGAACCAGCTACAGCCAGCGAAAGAACTCTGGGAGATGACTATGAACCACTGCATAAAATTCCCAATAACCCTATTTTTCTCTGCCTGCATTTTTTATTTCCTTCACAGGCTAATTGTACACTATTTCAAAGTCCAATTCTTTTTGTACAGCAAAATAACTGTTTGGACATGTATACATATATTTT
This sequence comes from Sminthopsis crassicaudata, assembly GCF_048593235.1. Taxonomy (NCBI): domain Eukaryota; kingdom Metazoa; phylum Chordata; class Mammalia; order Dasyuromorphia; family Dasyuridae; genus Sminthopsis; species Sminthopsis crassicaudata. The sequence continues at coordinate 168,302,237 of NC_133622.1, read as the reverse complement.
ATTTAATTTATACTTTAACATATGTAACATGTATTGGTCAACCTGCTATCTAGGGGAGAGGGATGAGGGCAAGGAGGGAAAAAAATGGAACAAAAGGCTAAATTGCTAACAATTGTCAGTGCTATAAAATTACCCATGCATATATCTTGTAAATAAAAAGCTATAATAAAAAAATAATTGAATTCATCCTGATAACATATATGAGATCAACCACATGTAAAACTCAATGTATTAGGGAGCCAAAGACTATTTTTTTAAATGCCAGAGTCCCTTCCCTCAAAAGACTTTAAGAATAATTAGTGGAAGGAGGTGAGAGAGAGAAAGATGAAAAATTCACAAATACCAGTGCTATGAATTAGAATTTGATTAAGTGTATCACTGAATTCAAACAGAACTACTTGAGAGAATCAAAGGTCCAAACGTTTATAGTTGAGGGAGAAGAGGAGGGAAGGGATAGGCTACAACTGAGTTGGATTTTGAACAAATAAAATTATCTTGAAAGCTACAAAAGTGGGAAATCAAGGGACAGGAATGAAAGGGGGGGGTTGTAAAATGATATCTAATAGTATTGATCTCAGTGGAAGAGTAGGTCAAATCTATAGTAGAGAGTGAGATTGACAGAAGAAAAAGTATCAGTCTCTGAGTAGATAAAAAGTTTAGAATAACTATTATATCAGGTGTCTCCAATAGGGAAACTGTAACAGACTGTCAAGTTGTAAAGAGATATTGTTCTAGTGTAGGCCCCACCAAGCCAATATTTATTCCATTTTAATATTCAGAAGCACAGATAGTCAGCAAACAACTGACTGACTTTCTTTTTCTCTTTTCTCCTCCTCCTCTTCTTCCTCTCTCCTCTATCTTCCCTTTTTTCTCTTTCCTTCTTCCCTTTCTCTTTTTATTCTCTCTTCCTTTTTTACTCTCAAAATGTTTTAAAATAAATGTTTTTAAAAATTCACATGTGAAACTGGAAGTTGAATGGATGTCCATCAATTGGAGAATGGCTGGGTAAATTATGGTATATGAAGGTTATGGAATATTATTGCTCTGTAAGAAATGACCAGCAGGAGGAATACAGAGAGGCTTGGAGAGACTTACATCAACTGATGCTGAGTGAAATGAACAGAACCAGAAGATCGCTGTACACTTCAATGCTGTATGAAGATGTATTCTGATGGAAGTGGATACCTTCAACATAAAGAAGATCCAACTCACTTCCAGTTGATCAATGATGGACAGAAATAACTACATCCAGAGAAGGAACACTGGGAAGTGAATGTAAATTGTTAGCACTACGGTCTATCTACCCAGGTTACTTATACCTTCGGAAGCTAATACTTAATGTGCAACAAGAAAATGGTACTTACACACATATATTGTATCTAGGTTATATTGTAACACATGTAAAATGTATGGGATTAACTGTCATGGGGGGAGGGAGTGGAGGGATGGGGGGATAATTTGGAAAAATGAATTTAAAAAAAATTCACATGTAATTGGTAAATATTTAAATAAATAAACAAAAAAATTTAAAGAAATGAGATGAAGTATCTCTATATCTGGTACATTGTTATTTAGATGAATAACTACGAGATCACTTTAATATTTAGGAATTTATTAAGAAGGTTTTGTTTGATTTTCATCTTGGCTAATTGGTTATGATTTGGATTCACTAATTATTTTGCTTTGACCTGTAATCTCTACCTGTAATATTGATACTAACCAAATTTTATTTTAACCTCTATTTCACATTAGTAATCTTTGGATGAAATCTTGATATTGTTGTCAAAAAATGTTTATCAAAACAATCAGTGATGGTGAAATATTTATTTAATATGCTGTTTAGAAAATAGACATTTGCATGGACCCACATTTAACACCACATACTAAGATAAGATCAAAATGGGTCCATGATTTAGGCATAAAGAATGAGATCATAAATAAATTAGAGAAACAGGATAGTTTACCTCTCAGACTTGTGGAGGAGGAAGGAATTTATGACCAAAGGAGAACTAGAGCTCATTATTGATCACAAAATTGAAAATTTTGATTTCATCAAATTAAAAAGATTTTATACAAACAAAACTAATGCAAACAAGATTAGAAGGGAAGTAACAAATTGGGAAAACATTTTTACAATTAAAGGTTCTGTTAAAGGCCTCATCTCCAAAATATACAGAGAATTGATTTTAAATTATAAGAAATCAAGCCATTCTCCAATTGATAAATGGTCAAAGGATATGAACAGACAATTTTCAGATGATGAAATTGAAACTATTTCCACTCATATGAAAGAGTGTTCCAAATCACTATTGATCAGAGAAATGCAAATTAAGACAACTCTGAGAGACCACCACTACACACCTGTCAGATTGGCTAAGATGACAGGAACAAATAATGCAGAATGTTGGAGGGGCTGTGGGGAAAACTGGGACACTGATGCATTGTTGGTGGAGTTGTGAAAGAATCCAGCCATTCTGGAGAGCAATCTGGAATTATGCCCAAAAAGTTATCAAACTGTGTATACCCTTTGATCCAGCAGTGCTACTACTGGGCTTATATCCCAAGGAAATACTAAAGAAGGGAAAGGGACCTGTGTGTGTCAAAATGTTTGTGGCAGCCCTTTTTGTAGTGGCTAGAAACTGGAAAATGAATGGATGCCTATCATTTGGAGAATGGTTGGGGTAAGTTATGGTATATGAATGTTATGGAATATTATTGTTCTGTAAGAAATGACCGACAGGAGGAATACAGAGAGCCTTGGAGAGACTTACATCAACTGATGCTGAGTGGAAACGAGCAGAACCAGAAGATCATTATACACTTCAACAACAATACTGTATGAGGATGTATTCTGATGGAAGTGGATATCTTCAACATAGAGAAGAGCTAATCGAATTCCAATTGATCAATGATGGACAGAATCAGCTACATCCAGAAAAGGAACACTGGGAAATGAGTATAAACTGTGAGCACTATTTTGTTTTGTTTTGTTTTGTTTTTTCTTCCCAGATTATTTTTACCTTCCGAATCCAATTCTTCCTTTGCAACAACAACAACAACAAAATTCTGTTTTGCACATATATATTGTACCTAGGATATACTATAAACATATTTAATATGTATGGGGAATGCCTGCCATCTAGGGGAGGGGGTGAAGGGAAGGAGGGGGAAAAATTCGGAACAGAAGGGGAGTACAAGGGATAATGTTGTAAAAAATTACCTATGCATATGTACCACCAAAAAAAGTTATAATTATAAAATTTTTAAAAATTAAAAATAAATTAAAAATTAAAATTAAAAATTAAAAAAATTTTAAAAAAGAAAATAGGCATTTTGTTTAATTATAAGCATATGCTCCCAAGTAATGAGGGACCTTTGTGTAAATGCTGTGCCCAGCTAAAAAGTTAAAAATAGAACCTGCTCCATGTTCTTATAGGACATTCATTCATTAGAAGGTTAGTAAACCCACATGATCTCTTAAAATAACTAAGTTCTTGATTGGTGTCTGTACTTTTAATTCAAGTGAGACAGTCAGATTAAGGTAAACTCAAACTCAGAATTTTCTATATTAAAAATTTGGCATACCAACACCTAAGTGATTTGGCCAATATCACACAAGGAATAAATTGCAAAGCCAAATTTTGTGCCCAGGTCTTCTGGCTCCAATTCCTAACTCCTTTATTTTAAAGAGTATAATTTTCTTAAGGAGGCTTAAGATTACAGTAATTATTGTGGCAGTCTGATCCACAATAAATTTGTCTTCAAATCCCTACATCTTTTTCATAGAAACTTCTTCTTAAACCAAATCTATTTTTCCCTGTACTTGTACAATACAATTTGTAACCCAAAAGACCTTATGTTTATCCCAATCAAATTTATGTTGTGAATATTAGCCTAACATTCCATCTTATCAAGGTCTTTTGGCATCCTGATTTTGTCCTTCAGCAATGCCCACTTGGCATCATCCACAAATTTACTAATCATGTTCTCATGTTCCTCAGCTAAGTCATTAGAAAAGTATTTAATAGGACCTGACTAATGACAAAGATTTATGGTATAGGATCATTAATAAGCATTAAATGCTTAATGTGCACCAGATATTGGTACTATAGATCTTTTGCAGATTGACATTATTTATTGGGGGCAGTTAGGTGGCGCAGTGGATAGAGCACCAGCCTTGAATTCAGGAGGACCCGAGTTCAAATCTGGTCTCAGACACTTAACACTTCCTAGCTGTGTACCCTGGGCAAGTCACTTAACCCCAGCTTCAGGAAAAAAAAAAAAAAAAAAAAAAAGACTATATTCATTCAACTGGTCATAAATAAACCAACAAACAAAAGCATAGGCAAATTCAATTCCACCTTGACACATATTCCACATTTTACTGACAAATACATGAGAGTGAACCTATCAAATCCTACTTGTAATTTTTCCCTTTATTATCAATGTAAGAAACCTAATTAAGAGAGAGAGAGAGAGAGAGAAAGAGAGAGAGAGAGAGAGAGAGAGAGAGAGAAAGAGAGAGAGAGAGAGAGAGAGAGAGAGAGAGAGAGAGAGAGAGAGAGAGAGAGAGAGAGAGAGAGAGAGAGAGAGAGAGAGAGAGAGAGAAGGAAATGAGGTTAATATGCACTTGGATTGGCTCATAGCTTAGAATTCCTTTCAATCTATCCACTAAGTAATCCATTTTAGAGTTTTATCAATCAATAAGCATTTTTAAGTGCTTACTGTGTGCCAGGTACTGTGCTAAGTAGTAAGGTTACAAAGAAAGATAAATGACACTCCCTAATTTCAAGGAGCTCACAATCTAAAGAGGGAAGACAGCATATGAAATTGGAAAAGACATGATGATGTCCAGAAAAGAGGAGCCAGTGAGAAATTACAAACAAGATGGCTTCCTGGGCTCCCTCTTTAAATGGAAGATCTGGGGGAAACTCTCTACTTACCACCCAGGGCAAAGAATATTAAAGTATTAGTTTCCAAGTTGATGTGATTTTTGAAGAAAGATGAGTTTCTAGAGATAATAAGGAAGTTTAAGAGAGCAATCCAAATGGGAAATGATGGCATGACTGCTCTCAAATAGAGATCTGTCAAAATTTAATTTCAAGTGATACACTACAGCAAAACTCTGATCTGATTAGTGTGAATATTCCCTCCAGGAATAAAATATCTCAGAAGGACCAAGTTAAAAGGGAATTTGGAGGAGATTCAGTACAACCTATATCCATATGTGGGAGAGGACTATATCACATCTAAGATATCTTTAGTTTTTGCTCGAAAACCTCTAGTAAGAGAAATCCACTATCTTTGAAGGTTCCTAATTCCACCCCCTGTGACTGAGTAGAACAATTCTGGTACTCTTCTATATGAGGTTTTCAAAGACATGAAAAATGTCTTCATGTTCTATCCAAAGTTTTTCTTCTTTGAACTAAGTACTCCCATTTCTTCAAACCTTCATATAGTTAAAATTTTAGATTTAAATAATTTATCTACATTGTCTCATTTTATACAACTTTTGTGCCCTTACAAATCTGTCATAAATGATCCACAAAACATGCTTCTGGGGATGAGAGTGGTGCTGGTGATAATGCTGAGGTGTGGATGTATGGGGGTGAGTGTGAGGGTGGAGGTGGGGATGATTGTGTGTTTTTATAATTCTGTGGGTAGCAAAGCAAGAGCAAGCTTTCTATTTGTTATTCCTAAATTTCACCACATAAATAACTAACTCATCTCTCCTCTCTCTCTCTCTCTCTCTCTCTCTCTCTCTCTCTCTCTCTCTCTCTCTCTCTTTCTCTCTCTCTCTCTCTCTCTCTCTCTCTCTCTCTCTCTCTCTCTCTCTCTCTTTAATAATATTTATTCAACTTCACACATCATTAGTAATTTTCTATAACCAACTTATTCTCACAATATATATGACTTTACTTATGTACTTACCCAAAATTGTGATTCTTTAGTGATATTCTTTATTTTATACTATAAAGAATCATTGAATAGATTGCTATAGAAAGGCATGTTTTTATTTCAGAGGGCAGTTTAGGATCACTGGAAGTACTTTGTAATTTCCCAAATATAAACCAGCTCACTCTCTTCCTCCAAATAAATTCTGAGCATAGGTCATTGGCCACTTAAAATGCCTGTATAGTTAGATACACATACTTAGTGGATTTTCCATAATATTTCATGCCATAATCTAAATAAAAAGTTATTCTTCATACATTTGATTTTTTCAATATGGAGTGTGAAGGCAAAGTCTTTTGAGTGGTTATACATCAGATTAATGAATTTTTGAATAATCTGGTGCTTGAGATAATTGGTACTATATCCTGAATAGGAAAATCTGGAGACCTTCATCCATACAAAATCCATTTCCATTTGTATTGGACATCTTCCATAGCAGAAACAAACATCTTTGGTTAAATATTCATACCTTGATTTTATGCTTTTTTGTAATCCATCTACGAGAAACAGAGTCATACCTTGAATCCTCAGTATCTGTTAGTGTGACAGTAAAGATATGATCTTCTGAAGAATATCATTTTTAAAAGCCCACCTATCCTTTTTTCATGTTTTCAATAAGAATATATCTTATATATATGTAAACCATTTTCATCAAGATTTTACAAATGCCAAAATAATAATAATAATAATAATAATAATAATAATAATAATAATAATAATAATATACAGTTTAGGTCAAATTTGCCAGGAACAATTTTATTTAATTAATTATTCACTTCTATCCATGTCATGTCAAATTTGGAAAGAAAGACATAAATTGGCATACTTCCCCACACCTTCCAACATAACCTTGCCTTAAGAAGATTTCAGGTAACATTTACAGAAATCTTAAAGAATCTTAAAATAATAAAGTCCAGATTAATATTCCAAAATTTGTTGTATAATTAAGTTGCTATTCCATTTCTCCTGGATCACTCCTCTTGAGGAAACAACAGTTTCTCTCCCAAAGACTCCTACCTATTTTTATATCCTCCATTAAAATGTGATATTCCTAAGAGCAAAAACTATCTGATTTTTCAGTTTGCATCCCTTTGCTTTGCAGTTAATAAACAAAGTACTTCATTAATTCATATCCAGAATCTAAATTGAAGGCTGTAGGAACATCTTCCATTGAAATGAGACTGGAATTTGCCACATGGTATGTACTCTAGTCTAATCTCTTTATGTGATAAAGAAAAGAGTTTACCCTTTAATCCATTCACTTAATGAAAAGTCTTTTTTGTTTTGTTTTTGCTCAACTTTTCACTAGTTTTTCCAAGGCCAAAAGAAGTCTGGAAAGAATCAAGAAATAAGTGAAGGCATTGTGCTGAGGGCTAGGAACAATGATAGTCCATGGTCTCATGGAGCTCAAAATTTAATGGAGAAGACAAGATATGAAAAAACATTGAAAAAGAAGTGGGGGACCGACTATCCAGTGTGGAGGTATGATGAAATGATGCAGCAAGGTAGGAAATCATTTGAGAAGGTATAAATTTCTGAGATTTCATTTTGCAGGATGATGACAATGAAGTGCAGGAAAGTAGAAAATAATGAGAATTCCCTGAAGGCCATCCTCAAATAATGGAGGATCAAGGAAAAATTCCCAGATGTTTGACCTCCTGCCCTCTCCAACCATCAGGGATAGAAAATGCTAAGGAGATGTGAGTTCCTAAGATGATTTTATCTTGCAGATTAATGAGTTTTTGCATATGATGAAGTCCAGAGAAGTAGCTGGGTGAATTCTTGACTTCCATCCTTAAATAGAACTCAAAATGTTCACCTCCCACCCCACTCCAACAAGAGGAAAGGAAGGGATTCGAGGAGGGGAGAAAGATAATGTAGATTAAAATATTATTAGTTAATATATGTAGAGGAATTTTAAATGAGATTTTAAAAGCATATTCCACAAGGAAATGAAAAAGTAAGCACATGGGTTGATAGTTTTGATGTTTCCTATATTAACATTCTTGGTAACAACATGATAGATAATACTTATAACTAGGTGATGATAGAGTGCCAGGTCTGGAATCAGGAAGATTCATCTTCCTAAATTGAAATCTGGTCTCTGCCACTAGTTACATGATCCCAGGAAAGTAGATTAATCCTGTTTTCCTTAGTGTTCTCATTTATAAAACGAACTGAAGAAGGAAATGGCAAACCACTCCATTATCTTTGTCAAGAAAACCTCAACTGGGCTTAAGAAAAATTAGATATAGGGGGCACCTAGGTGGCGCAATAGATAGAGCACCAGCCTTGAATTCAGGAGGACCCGAGTTCAAATCTGTACTCAGACACTTAATACTTCCTAGCTGTGTGACCCTGGGAAAGTCACTTAACCCCCAGCCTCAAAAGAAAAAAAAAATATATATATATGCTCCACTCCAACCAAAATCCTACTACTATCATCTTCCTTGAGAGCTCAGCATTTTCTAAATTTAATCACCTACAACCCCACTTTCTTTACAATTGGTCTGATCAAGCTTGTCTTTTCATTGACACTTCTCCTTGATAAATGAGATGTTAGGATTCAAGCATGGTGTTCACTTGATAGCTAAGGGAGAAAAGAGAAATCCTAATGGAGCTAGTCTCTTTTTAACCTTTCTTCCCCTTCTAGCTTCATACTTAAAGCTTTGGGATGATCCAGCTTAAGTGGATCCATACCAAACATTCTAGCTATTTTTTTAACTGCCCTTTGGTGTTTTGTGAATTAATGCTATAGCAATCATCTTACTTCATCTTTCTTCAAATGGATTTATATCCTAAATGAATGTGGATCCTGATTGCTCTGTTAGGCTAAGGAAACAAATATTTGCTGACTTACATGATTTCTGGGTTCTTTGGTTTTCTGCATTTGGATTATTTCCTTAAGTTAGTTTAAATTCCATTGGTATTGGAAAGAGTCCATGTCAATATCTTTTTCTTTGTGGATTTCCCATTTTTCCCATTCAACACAGAATAGTTCTGGTTCAACCTATTTTAATTTCAAGACCTATTGTTATGTTTTCCTTTTTTCTAGTTTGATATTGATTCTGACCTTTTTCTCTTAAACTTAACAGTCTGTCAAGTTTGTTGTTGTTGTTGTTGTTGTTGTTGTTCAGTTGTGTTAGTCATGTCTTATTCTCCATGACCCCATTTGAGGTTTCTTGGTAGAGATACTGAAGTGATTTTCCATTTCCTTTTCTAGTTCACTTTACAGATGAAAAAACTGAGGCAAATGCAGTTAAGTGGCTTGGCCAGGGTCATATAGCTAGTAAGTATTGGGCTGAATTTGAACTCAGAAAAATAAGTCTTCCTGAATCCAGGTTTAGTAATCTATCAACTGTACCACCTACCTTCCCCTGTCAAGTATGCAAATCTGAAATTTCCAGAATCAAATTTTTTCTTCCTTTTGAAAAAGACAAGATATATATATTTGTCTTGCCCTTCAGAACAATATTCTTATTATTATAGAGCTAACTGATGACACAGCTGCTAAAATACTGGCTCTGGAGTCAGATCAGAGAAAATCTAAATTCAAACCAGGTCTGAAATACTGACTAGTTAAATGACACTGGGAAAGTCACTTTGTCTCAGTTTCTTCAACTATAAAATGGGGATAATAACATCTACTTCACAGATGGTAGGATGAAAGATGAAAGGAAATAATAATTGTAAAATACATAACAAAGTTCTTGGCCCATAATAGATGCTGTATAGTTATTATTAAATAGGATTCACCGAAAATTATTGAAAAAAGCTCAGAAACACTATCCAGTTTCTATAAGAAATATTGGATTTAGCTTTTTAAAATTTGTTGGTTTTTTTCCTCTATGAAGGAGAATAATGGATCTCTATCTTACTTGGAGCTGGAAATGAAATAGACATTCATTCATTGACCAATCTTAAAACTTTAACCTACTTGCTTTTCCAATCTATGTTGTGTGTTTTAGACATTTTTATTCTATTATTCTCAACATTTTATACCATAAACCACTAATAAATTCAAGATAGACACTCAGCCTGAATTCTTAAGGTCATAATACTCACCCCCCCCAAAAAAAAAGGAAAAAAAAAACTTTAAAACTAAAGTATGTACTTTTGTGGATTCTTAACTAAACAAGTAATAAAGAGCATGACAAAAGTTAAACAATTTCAATTGCATGAAATTTAAAAAGGTTTTGCATGAATGACATCAAAACAATAAGGAAACAGGCTATAAATTAGGAAAAATCTTTGAATTAGTACCTATGATAGGTGCCTGATATCATACACATGTATGATATCTTATATATGTATTTATATACATGTGCATTGTATAGACAACTTATAAAAATAGATAAGACCAAGAGCCATTCCCCAATAGATAAGTGATCAAAGAATATGAGTAAATGGTTTTCAAAAGAATTAAAAAATATTCACCACTATATAGAAGATTCTTCACTAATTTGAAAAGAAGTTAAAAATCAAAATAATTCTGAATTTTCATCATAACCAAAACAATTTATACCCAATAAAACCTGAGCTTCCAAGATTAGGAATATGCTTGAAGGAAATCAGAAACAGTGTATGTAACACCTGACTTGGGCCAATTCATTTCTGTGAATTGACAGATTGAGTCTCCAGAGGTGACTGTTGCTACTTCTAAATTTTAGGGAATAACTCTGTGAGTGGCAATTCTTCTAAAAACTAGCTCATGGGCCCTCACTGATTTGCTTCCCCTTAACAATCAGTCACCAGATTCAAAACTTTAACAATGGCATTTACTCAAACACTATGGCAAAAATAATTAGTACAAATTATTTCTTCTCCAAAAGCAGGGAAACATTTCCCAAACAAATATACTCAGAGTCCAGGGGGAAAGAAAGAGGCCAAAGTTTAATGGTAGCAAGATACATGTGTAGGAGGTATATATATGGGACCTGCATGAACAAATATTAGACTGCACTGAGCCACCACTAGGCAGCTACTAGGTAATCCACTAAATTGTGGCTGCTGAAGTGGGGCATAAGATTTGACCTGCAGTTGGGCTAGCTGCTTTAGATAGCCCATTATGCTGCTTATCTCTTCTCTGGATATATGGTCTCTTTATAGGAGTTGTCAATGGGCAAAATCAACATTAGCCACTGATTGGCTCTATTCACTTCATCTGGAATGCTACAGTATGTGTTTTGCTTAGCTCAACTGCCACAAAGGTTCTTTCAGCTAGACAAAGAATTCTCTGTTTAGGAATAACAAACCCTCTTCCCTTTTACTCCCTTAGAGTCTCAGCTCTGAAACATCACCTCTAATTCAGGACATTTATTTCTCCTTTTCAATAAATTCTTCAACACTCAACATCCCTTTCCTCTATAAACAATTTCAAGTTCCCTTACATAAATCAGTATTTTTTTTATCTCAACTACTCCTTTGAAAACAGCTGGGGCGGCTTGGTGGTACATAGAGTGCTGGTCCTGGACTCTCATTTTCATTTGTTCAAATTTGACCCCAGACATGTGCTAGATGTGTGACTTGAGGCAGATCATTTAACCCTGTTGCCTTAGTTCTCAGGTATAAAATAAGTTCTCAGGTATAAAATAAGCTGGAGAAGGAAATGGCAAAGTAATCCAGTATTGTGGCCAAGAAAACCCCAAATGGGGTCACAAAGAGTCATGTAGGACTGCAAAGATTAAACAACATCCTTTAGAGAATCTTATGAAGAATGACTAAGGACAAAGAAGTAAATGCAATCAATACTCTACAGTAAGTTTATTAGACCCCTTTAAGTTCAAGGAGCTATCCGGACCTCCCCTTTTATGATAGAAAAGTTTATTTTATATCCATAGAATTTCTTCTTAATGTCTTTGTCTTTTAGTCTCTGCAGACTTTGAGGGGGGATAGAGGAGTACTTGGTAAAATAGAGGAGATATGAGGTGCTCAGAATTAGCCCCTCTCATATGAGGGCTTGCTGAGAGCTTTTCAGGGCTGTTCATTTATCTTTGGGATCCACTTTCACACAACTCTCACCTGTGGCTCCAAGAAGCTGTAGCATGTGCAACAGCTAAATCCAGGTAAAACTATTTCAGCAGACAAACTATGCCAAGTTGAGGGTAACCAAGAAGCCTTAAACCCATTGGTGACTTAGGAGCATAATTACCCCAAGCATATGAAGACTTCCCTCCAGCAAAATGAATGAGTAAGAACAATTTGTTTTAACACCCTTAAAGGTGACTGAAGTAGGTATTGAGGAATGCTTAGAGCCTGGTCAAATATCCAAGAAGCCAAATTCATCTACTGCATCCCAGGTCATCAACAGTTACCCTGACTTTTGTCTTGCCACTGGATTTCAAAGACTTCTTGAGCAGAGAGTGAGACAGCTGATTTCAGACAACTGTCTCGTTTAAATGCGATTCACAGGCAAATCAAAACATCAACCTCTAATACCATTGGTCCTTTTGGGTAAGAAAGAGAAGAGATATATAAAATATCCCAAAAGTTTTAGTGAAGCTTTTAAGCTTTAATATGCTTATATAGGATTTGAAAGTCATGTGAAATCATAAGATAGAAATACAAATTTTAAACAAAGTCTAACACATAGTAGTTAAATTGTATTTTATCCTCCTTCAAGATTTTACAAATTAAATGAGTAATTTAACCCAACTTCTATATTTCTGTAATCATCCAACTTTTAAGATCCTTGCTCTTTCTGTTTTACCCTTTATACAATAAAGAAAACAACTCTCATATTTTCAGTATCACAATATGGCCAATTCCCTCCACACCAACCTTAACATATAAGTTTTTGAGGAAAAAGCCCCTTCATTTCTAATATTGTGTGCCCCTTGCACAGTGCCTACACAGTAGGTTCTTAGTAAAAGCTTATTGATTGATTTTTTATTGATTAATAACAAAACACTTCTGCTCCAATTTCCCTTGTCTTTGTAAATCAGCCATTTTCAGTAGTTTTGTGGTAATTAGCACTCAGGGAAAAGTACAAACATAAATTCTCTGTCAAATAAATTAAACATTTGCTAATTATTGTTTCTAAGCCTCACAAAATAGTTTGAATTGCTTACTGTTAGCCTTCTGGTGATGGAGTAATCTAATTAAAGGACTTGAAAAGTTCCAGCACTACAGTCATCATACATATTTGCATATCACAGAAAGTGGCACAAGGCATTTGAAGATCTAATTAAACACCCTGGGCTTTTCAATAATAAAAAAAAATTACATTAAATATCTTAGTCATTCTGATTTAGGTTTTCTCAATCCCATTTCCTGAGCTATAACTAGGATAGTGCAGTGGGGAGCACTACATCCATAACGCTTGTCCTTTAACAATACAGAAACAAGGTGCAGGCTGGCACTTAGCTAGCAAAAATCATTTGTCAAACTAAGAAACAAATAATAATATGATTACTAACTCTGTAGTCCTTTAAAACTTTCAAAGTACTTTATATCTATTACTTCATTTAAGTTTCACTCTGGTGATGTAAATATCCATGAGGTATTATTGGTGCCATTTGGAAAATAAGTCTCAAAGACATTAAAGAACTAGCCTGTGATTCAATATCACTTAATTCTTTAACTTTGGCTACTACTTTACCAGTAGCCTTCTAATGTTCCTAGGTTTTCAATTATGGGTATCAGTGCTCCAGAGTTTCTGATTCACTTTCTTGTCCTTTTTTATTTTTTTAACAAAATTTATTTTTAAAGTCCCCCCAAAAATAAGTATAAAAATGTTTTGGTGATATAATCAAAGCCATACCTTTAAAAGCATCACGTACAATTCTAATAAAGCTATTATTTTCAATGAACACTCAAAACTTTACTACTACAAACATGAGTAGAAAAAAGATGCTTCCTTTCTCTTATTATTTGCCGGTTGCGGAAATGTTAGAGGAATAAAACAAGAATAAAGTGAAACAAAATTATTCTGATTTGCAGATGACTTAGGGGTATATTTAAATAATCTTTAACAATCACTGAGGAGCTAATTGAAGGAATAAAACCTCAGCAAGGTAGCAGGATGCAAAATAAATCCATGAATCCTTGTTACATTTATAAATTTCTAAAAGAAAACCAAAAATTCCATTTCAAATAACTATAAAAATCTATACTCTATCTAGAATTGGACCTGAAAAAATATGCAAAGATTTATTATGGACAAACATTCTTCCACCTTGGAATCAATATTAAAAAGATGATTGGTGCTTTTCCATATAACTTGCCCCAAGTACCTGAATAACCAGGAATTGAATCTTCCTTTGTGATTTCACCACAAAGAAAGGCTTCCTGAAACACAAGCCTTAGTATATCAGTGTGACATTCCTGTGTTTGCTCAAAATCTCTAACCTGAAACTTCCATTAAAAAATAATAAAGATATTCAGGTCATGTAAACATACAGAGGATTAGGTGATTCTTCTTCAAATTTTCAGCACACACAAAATAATAATCATGTGCCAGATATAAAAGAATTTCAACTAAACCTTCAAAAGGAAGAAGATAACTCCCTGAACAAAGAAAAATTTTAATTAAATAAAACCAGAGAATTTTAATATACAAATACCTTTTATCTTAGTCGCCCTCCTTCATTTAGATTGAACAACCCATGATAATAAACACAGAACTTGTGCTTAGAGGTCTGTCTTGAGGCCTCCTATAGTGATTCTGCTTGAATACTATCCCTTCTACATTCCACAAAAGAATAGATTTTGACCAGCTTTTTTTAGTCCAGGGAAGGGGGAAAAAAATCCATATTTCATGACTGATATTCGATTACTTTTTTCAAGCATTTGTAAAGTGTTTACTATTACATTCCAGACATTATAATGAGGTTTTACAAATATTATCTCATTTAATCCTCACAACAATCCAAGGAGATTGGTGCTATTGTTTTTTTTTTTTTTTTTTTTTTTTTTACAATTAAGGAAACTGAGGCAGAAAGAGATTAAGTGATTTGTCCAGGATCAGACGGTAAGTATCTGAGACCATATTTGAACATAGATCTTTGTGCTTCCAGACCCAGTTCTCTCTAATGTATTATTTAGTAGACTCTAGGAAGAGAGGCTGTTAGGATTTTTGAGATCCAATTATCAGGCTTACCTAGATAAGCACTTGCTACTGAATAGACAGAGAGAAACAGAAAGTGAAAGAAAGAAAAACAGAGATAGACAAAAAGAAATAATTTCTCTAATAGAATGCAAAATCCATGACAAATATTTAACAATAGTTATGTACATTATTTTCAATGAAAAATAATAAATTTTATAAGACCTTCAAATATAATATAAAGATTGTTTCAGTAACACAGGTTACATTTTAGTCATGAGAAATCATGAAGGAAATAAAATATATTCTAAAAATATATTTTTCTACAGTCATGAGAAACCATGAAAGAAATAAAACATATTCTGAAATAAAGTTGAACTTAACAAAGGAAAAAAATTAACTGTACATCCAAAATAGAAGAGTATTTGAGTCATTTGTATTTAGCTACACTAAAGTTGTATAAATTTTATTAATAAAATCATCATTATCTTTATCATTACATTGATGATACAGTGGATAAGCCCTGAGATTTCGAGTGTGTGATCCTAGCTCCGTCACTTAAACATAGTGTGCTTCAGTTTCCTCATCTGCAAAATAGGAACAATGATAGTACCTATGAGTTATGAGGATCAAATGAGTTAACATACACAAAATGTTTTGCAACCTGAAGGGCTAGCTGTTATTATTAGCTCTTATTTTAACAATAACCAGAGTAGAATATTCAACTGGCAAACATCCCAAAACAAAAAGAAAATGTAAATTTCTACAAGAAAAAAAATAGTAATAGAATCCATTATTTCATTTCTAAAACTTGTTATTTGAAAAATAAAAGAAGAAAGCTTTCTCACTGAAATAAGAGAAAGAACAAAGACACAAACAAGGGATATAAAACAAAGGACATGAAAGGATGGAGATTAAAGTCACTTTAAGGAATCAAAAATAATAAAAAGGGAAAGAAGTGAAGTGAAGTTTCATGGAATAAATTTCCTGAACTTCCTCCCAATACTGGGGAATAAAAATCTGATTGGAATATTGTTGTTGTGTGGTTGTTTGTCCCAATGACATCACATGGATAAGGTCCTGGCTTTTGAGTGAATTGAATTTAAGAGGGGCAGAGCTGTGCAAAGTCATTAAGAAGCCCAGTGTCAAGACAAAAGTCAAAGCAAAAATCAAAATGACTAGCCGTGACCCAGAATGACTTTGGCCTTTCTAAATTAAGGTCTTTCCCAGGTCTCTGTTTATTTTCCCATTCAATGACTAAGAGTTGAGTAAAAATTGAGACAAAAGATGACCCAATTCACCCTCACAAAAATGCCAGTCTAAGAAGGGAAGATCCTCAAGGTTTATGACCAGAACAAATGAGAATGGTAACATTGAAGGAAGGGTAATTTTCATTATGTGCCAGCAAGATGGGATAAAGAGGGGCAGCCAAAAAAGAGGCAAAGGTTAAAGACTGGGTCCCAAAAAAGAGTGTACAAGTAAATGTTTAATAATTAGGTATTTGGGGAAAAATGTTCCCACAACACATTTTATAGTTTAATCATTATCCATCACTTTCTTAAGTTTAGATGACCAACAAAACAATAAATCAAGCACTGATTTGTAGCTTTTTCAATTTCTGAAGTGTAAATATTCACATTGAAAATTTAAACAAAGAGCTGTCTTGAGCCAGCACAATCTGACTTTAGCACCCCCCCTATTTCCCAATGATGGTGAAGGAGGGGAAGATCCCATTATTCAAGAACACTCTTGGAACTAGAGCATGCATTCTGGCATTAGGAGATAAAAAGAAGCTTTTTTTAGTCCAGTGAAGGAAGCCCCTTTCTTTGCTCTCTATGAGCAGTGTTCTGCCTTAGCAGAAAGATATGTAAATGGCTAAGGAAAAGATAATATCCAAATATATCAAGAGAGCCAGAAATGAAATGATCCATTCTTTGGAAAGGAAATTGATCATAATGAAGTCTGAGGAAGAGAGAGTTAAATATAACTGGAGATTTTGGACAAAAGGTAACCATTGTCACAAGTCACTGCTTCTGTTTTACCACACTTCCTTTGCAAGTAGATATTGCTAAAAGTCAGGAACCACAGAAGAAAAAACAATGGGACAAAAGTTACAAAAGAAGGAACCCAGACATTAGATGGAAGAACCTATAACTTCAAAAACTTTAGCCCAGAGGGAGTTAACCCTCATTTGTTTTTTGGTTTTGTTCTTTTTGTTTTTTGTTGTTTTTTTTTTTAAGGGAAAAAAAAAAAAAGTAAAAGCATGTGAAAATGGAATGGTTAATGACTTTACTAATGACCTTGATTTGTTCCAGTCCCCTTACTACTATCCCGAAGAGGCCGGACTGAGATAAAATTGAGCATTCCTTACTGAAGTTTTTTGCAGTATTCCTTATAGTATTGGCCTAATGAACCTAGAACTTCCCCTGCTATGCCAGATAATTAACTCAGACTGATTCATTTAACTCCCACTTCCAAAAAACAACCCAGTACAGAGATGACCTGATAAAGACCACTGTGTGATAATACCACCACCTCCCCCTTTCCCTTGGTTTTTGTCTTTTTTGTCTTTGTAACTCCTGCTGTCTTATGCCCACTTTTGAGTTCACTTCTGTGTTCCCATGTATACAAGTCTGCTTACTGAGAAGGAATAAAGCCACAGATACAACCTGTTTTGTCTTTCTTAGACTGACCTAAAAAAAAAAGTTGACAAGTATAAGACACAAATCAGCAAATTAAGTTCAGAATAGACTGGAAGGGAATCGAAACAAAGAGCACAAAGCAAGAAAAAATAGCTTAAGAAAAGCCACAGTAAAAGAAAATTAAGAGGTTAGAGGAGAGGTGGGAGGGAATATTTTGATCTAATCCTTTTACTGAATGGGGGAAGAGACTGGAAGAAAGAAGAAAAGAAATAGATAATTGAATAAATTAATAATTTAAATCAAATTCAAGACCTTGGGGAAAAGGAGGTAATTGGTAGTTGGGGGAGGGGATAAGAGCCTGTGGGAATAGATTAGCATCAAAGTAGTTTAAGCAAAACTAATTGGAAGAACAAAATACTGATTTAAAAAAGGAAGGGATTTTTTAAAAAGCAATCCTACAGAAATAAATGGGGTAAAAATACAAGGCTAACCATCAAAACTTCAAGTAAGTTATGTGATTAAAAACTAAAAAAAGTAACAAAATTGATAAATACAAAGCAATGAGCTGATCTTTATATATATTGCATATATGTGAAGTACATATAAAAGGACAGAATAATCAAAATGAAAAGCTGAAAAAATATGTATTGAGTGATTTTTTAAAAGATAGAAGTTATAATCATTCTATCAGAAAAGCAAAAAGGAAAGGGGAAAAAAAGAACACAAAACTAAGAAATAAAACAAAGTAGATGCTCATTAATTGGGAAATAACCTATCTGTGATACTTAAATGAAAAGAAGTGCTAAATGATAAATGAATGAATGAGTGAATAAATGAAAAAACATTAAGTAAAGGTTGTGCCAAAGTATTAAGAGAAGTAATAAATAAAGCAAAACAAACAGACAAAAAAAAAGCAAAAACTATTCTTTCTCTAAAATATTTTTGTTCAATTGAATAATTCTTTCTGAACCCTTTTTTTGAATGTTTTCTTGACAAAAATATTGGGTTAGTTTTCCATTTCCTTCTCTAGTTTATTTTAGAAATGAGGAATCAAGATAAATGGGATACTTTTTCATGGGTCACACAGCTAGTAAACATTTGTAGCCAGATTTGGATTCATGAAAATGAATTTTCTGGCTCCCAGCCCCAACAAGCCCTACACCACCTAACCTACATTCTAATGGAAGAGGCAACAACATATTAGAGAGTGTTAGCCAGGGCCAGAGATATTTTGGTCGGGAAAATTATAGGTATGGTGAGCAAAGCCATAGAGGGTAGATTGACACATTTGTTTCTATAGCAATAAAAGTGCTGATTTGATTAGAGTCCTGGAAAGAGTGGGAAATACAAATGATTCACCCCAGTCCAGCTCAGCTTTTTAAATCTTTCTCCTCCTCTACTAGTTCAATTCAAATCAAATCAAATCAACAAATACCAAACACTAATTACATAAAAAGCCTTGAACTAAGTGCTAGGGATATAAAAAGAGGCAAAAGACTTGAAAGAAGAGAATGACTTCAATCTAATCCTTGCTCCCTCTTGGTGTTAGCTACAGCAATGGTCTCTGTAGCCTCCCACTGCCTCTCCCTGTGATCCTTATTACACCAAAGAGATGTCCACCAGTCATTAGCCATTGGCAGCTGATTCTTGCCTTTAGCATCTTGATTCCCAGACTGGGATGTTGGGTATAAACAGGGTTTTTGCTCTCTGTTTGTTCTACACTTTCCAGGTTACAACTGATTCTCCTCAATGAAGAAGGTAGAAAGCAAAATACACATTAAATATGTTGTAAAGAGCATATTATCTTCTTAAAGCCATGGGTCTATCTCTTCTAGGTTTGTTTTATGGGTCTGAATATGACTGAGCCCAAATGGCCATCTGTCACTGTAGCATAGTGGAAAGTGCACTGGATTTGGAATCAGATTAATTTTGGTTTAAATCCTAAATCTATAAGCACTAATTTATAAAATAAATTATTGTGAGGGGCAGCTAGGTGGTACAGGAGATAAAGTGTCCCTGAAGTCAGGAGGACCTGAGTTCAAATTTAGCTTCAAACACTTAATACTTCCTAGCTGTGTGACCCTGGGCAAGTCAATTCCTCAGCAATAGATAGATAGATAGAAGATAGATAGACAGATAGATAAGTGAATGAATGAATAGATAAATAAATAGATAAGTCAATAGATAGATAGACAGATAGATAGATAGATAGAAAAATAAATAAATAAATAAATGTTTAAATAAATAAATGAGCGAATAGATAAATAAATAAATAAATTGTTGTGAATGGATTCTTGCCTTGTATGGGAGGCAGAAATAACTTGAAAGATCTCTCTTAATTTCCATATATAAAAATGGGTATTAGAATAACACCAACTTCACTTGGTTATTGTGAAGTTAAAATGAATTAGCATGTGCAAAGCATTTTATAAGCTTTGCTGGCTCTTATTATTTAAAAGCAGCAAGGTGGCACAATGCATAGGAACCCTGGGTTTGTACATATTAGTCCTCTCTTTTTTAAAAATCTCCTTGATTTATACATCTAATACTGGCATTTCAGGGTTAACATATAGTAGCAATCTAGTCACTTTGAGAGCATAGCTTCACACTACCTTTCAGAATGACTGGACCAATTTGCAGTTCTACCAATAGTATCATTGTCTTTCTGCAACCCCTTCAACGCTTGTCACTTTCCTTTTTTGTCATCTTGGCCAATTTGATAAATATGAAGTGGAACATCAGAGTTATTTTAATTTTGTATTAATCTAATTATATTTAAATTAGATTCCTATACAACTTGGAAATGAGATTCTTTATCAGAGAAACTTTTTCAAGGATTTTTCTCAGTTAACTGTTTCCATACTAGCAGTAATTGAATTGGTTTCCTTTATGTAAAACTTTAATTTTATGTAATCAAAATTATTCATTTTAGCTTTTTTGATCCCTGATTCCTTTTCTGTTTACAAGCTCTCCCCATTCCAAATTATGCTTCTTTTCCTCTGGTGTTTCCCCATATTGTATCATGCTATATTTTGGGTTTAAATGTGGTTTTATCACATTTTTTAAAAAGTTTCTCTTTGTCTATACTTTGTAGGATTTTAACATAAAGGAATATTGTATTTTATTCAAGACTTTTCTGCATAGGTATTATATGATTTTTGATGGGAAAGGTAGTATAATTAATTATGCTAAATTTTCCTAATGTTAAACTATTTATTATTTTTAAGAAAAAAATATAATTTTTCCATTTTAGTACTCCTTAGACACTAGAGTTGGAAAATTTCATTAATTTCCATTTAAAAGTGGCAGATTGAAATCAATCAACCTAGCAACATTTCCCAAGCACTTACTATGTGCTGGTTACTATATTAAGCATTAGAAAGACTAAAGGAAAAGATAGTCAAACTTTATGCCACATTTATGTAAAATAAATGCATGCTAATTGGCAAAAAGAGAAAGATTACTAACAGCTGAGAGGATCAGCAAAGACCTTTTAGGAAAAGTTTCTTTTAAGCTGAGTTTTTGTGGTAGCTCTACAATTGTGGTTCAGAAAGAAGCACATTCTAGACGCGGGATGTATCCTGTCCAATAACCCAGGACAAAAAGTAGAATATTGTGTATAAGTGTAAGAAGAAGACTAAAACACTGAGTTACTGAAAAGCATAAGTGAATAATAAGGTTGGGAAAGTAGTTTGGAGAAAAGTTGCACAATAGAGAATGTTTTGAAGAAGCAAATATATATTGTGATAAATAGTAGTTTCCACTAATGACTTAAAATTAGAAAACTCTGCATTTAAATTAAGCCACAAACATATAATGTATGACTGAGCAAATCACTTAAACCTATCTACCTCAGTTTCAACATCTAAAAAGGGAGTAATAATTATACCTACCTCCTAGAGCTGTTATTAGGACAAATGAGAACATGTTGTGAGAGCTTGAGAACTTAAATATTATATAATATATATATATATATATATATATATATATATATATATATGTGTGTGTGTGTGTGTGTGTGTGTGTGTGTGTGTGTCCAAAATAATTTTTCTAAGTCTGTCCAAATGGTTAAATATTTATAATCATTATTTGTGATATTCTGCAATATTAATTGCATCTTCACTGAATAAGAATCTTTACTAAATAAGCCAATTTTAGGTGTTCTTATTCTCTAGGTATGTTCTTCCATTAAGCATAAATTATACCAATTCTTCCCAATTAAAAAACCTTAACTTATTGTCACTTCTAATATTTTTAGGAGAGAAGAGCTAGGATGGCACAAAATTACTTTCTCATACTATAACTCCACAAAGTGGCCATGTCTTCACAGTTATGGTAGAATTAGACATGATCAAGTGATTTAAGAGTCCTAATTCATTGTGGTTTATTAAGACAGCCTCCAAAGCAAAAGGAAGCCGTATTTCCTGCTCTCTGCTGCTCCCAGACCCTTGTTGACAGGCCGTGGCTGTTCTGGCTGATGGAAGGTTTCAGACACACCCCTTCTACCATGCTCCTGCAGATACTGCCTATTTTTGATTTAAAAGGGACTCATATCATTTTTTACATCCATGCTTCCAACACTGATTTTGCATTTGCCTTTGAAGATTTGAAACTGCCCAGATGAACACTAATTAGATTGGGCCTGAGACCAAGTGTTCAAACTCCCAATTCCCAAAGGACCATTTTTGAGGGAGTTCTCAGTGAGGACAGGATGTAGTAATGGAAAAAGATTGCCAACCTTCACTATAGAGTGTGTTACCACAAGTGTTGTAGTAGATGTAACATACGTAACTAATCTTGATAAGAAATGAAAGCCAGAACTGCCCCCCCCCCATCTTTTTTTTTTTTTTTTTTCCAGGAAACCCTCAGATGTTGACACTGAGCCATGGGTTTTAAAGCCAAGTGGCAACAATGGCAAATGCCTGAGCCGATTTTCTTTAGGAAGAAGGCAGGACTCCTAAAGGCCTCTTTTTATCCTTTAATCACTGTGTACCTGAGACTCTTACTTCTTGAGATTTAAGGAAGTTGAGACATTTTACCTGGGCAACAGAACTAATCGGAAATCGTAGGAAAAGCTAATTAAAGCTTCACACATATGAAGGAGGTCTGGGTATGACTTATTCCTGCATATCCTGGCCAAACACAACAGAAAAAGCCAAAGAATTTTTTTCCCCTTAAATGTAGGAAAGGAAGAAATGCAAGTTTAGGCAAAGCTATCTCATGAAGGCAGAAATAAACATATGGAAAGTTACTAAAAATACATGTTAAAGTATACCAGTATGTTCATCAGCCAAGAAATTGAAAGATGAGAAAATAAAGAAGAGTTGGAATAGGCCTTCATTAATTCTAATGTTTCTCATAAAAGCAAAAAGTTTCTTTGACTCAATAAAACATGACCCACTGTTCTTTAATGTTCTTCCCAAGAAGAAAACTCATGATATGACTGCCTTCATTAAAAAGTTTAGAGATATAGCTCCAATCACAGTATTTGATTCATTCAATTAGTTGTTCATTTTGATTCATTGTCATTAAACAAATTGTGAGTGTAGAGGTTTAGGAAATACCTGATAACAAAAATCCCTGTACAAATTTAGAGCAGCAATTATTCTGCAACTCCTACTCTTAGAGTGAAAGAAAAAAGAGAATTTCCTCAGATCACACAGTGAGTAGGTATAGGAAGTGGACCAAAAACTCAATTTTTTCTCTTCTACAGGCTGGTTCTATGTTTGCCATATGATGCTACTTCTTTGTTTAATTACAATTTTTCTTATCTTTGATTATATTGTCATATTGTGCTAGGAAGATCATACCACATTTGATATTTTCATTCCAAAGAAATAGATTTGTTTCCAATTTTGGTAGAAGTGATCTATCATAGTGGTAGCATTCTATAGATCATCTAGAGAGAATTATATGGATGATGGGTTCTGAAATTTAACCATAAAACTGTCACTAGGGCAGAACAGAACAGATATGTAAATCATGAAAGGGGAGACCTCTCGTGCTTTACATATTTACTGTAGCTTTCTTGTAGCATGTGATAAATTATTGATTCACATAATTAATAATTTTTCTTTAAAAATCTAAAGGCATATATTGGGGGAAATGATATCCTAGATCATATTCTAAAGGAAATATTTACTGAAGTGGAAATTATTAGAACTTTGGAGGAAGTGGTCATGTTATTCTATAGTTTGTAATCAATGAGGAGGAGAGAGCAGGGCATAGTGTGTAGTGGACTCCGGATGTGAAGGAAGTTGATAGCACAAAGTTCACAGATAGATGGGCAGAATTCCATCACCTAAAATTCTGTAAAGGAAGTTACACCAAAAGGTTCTCAAGTAAGAAATTCTGAAGCCACAAGCACAAAATATCCCAAAGAAGAAAAACTTTATTATAGAGATTGACTTGTCCATTATAATTCATATTTTATTCTGCATATATATATAAATGAAAAGCAGTAGGATGTAGTATATTGTGAGCTGGCTTTAAGTCAGAAAGATATGAACTAAAGTTCCAAATATGACACATGTAAGCTATATAAACCTGAACAAGTCAACCTCTCCGTTCTCTAGACCACAGGTATCAAACATCCTTGCCTTTAATACCCCTGATGCAGCCTGAATCAGAATATAGTGTAATTGAAAAATATTTAACAAAATAAATAAAAATTGAATATATATATATATATATATATATATATATGTATATATATATATATATATATATATATATATAAAAATAATATTGAATTTGGTGTTCTAAGTTAATATGCAGCCTGCAAGGATCCTTTCAAATAGGTTTAGAAGTCCCATTTCTTTTTAAGTTTGATTTTGACTATTGTTCTAGAAACTCAAAAGATTATAAATGGAAAAAAAAAAAGATGCTCACTTACATTAGTAGAGAGAAATATCTCAATTAGAAGTCCTCTCTATCAATGCAATTACAGGAAAGGAGAAAAGAAGGAAGGGAGGGAGGAAGAGAGGGAAGGAGGAAAAAAGGGAGAGAGGAAGGGAGGGGGGAGGAAAGAAGGAAGGAATGGAGGGAGGAAAGAAGGGAGGTGAGCAGGAAGGGAGGAAAGGAGGAAAGGACAGAGGGAAGAAGGAAGGAAGGAAGGAAAGAAGGAAGGAAGGAGGGATAGAAGAAAAAGGAAACAAATTATAAACACTGACGAAAGTAAAAGCAGATTGTCTCCAGATGAAGCCCCAAAGGGTGATATTAACCTGGTCCCCATCACACAAGGCTCTCCTAGAAGAAATTTTAAAGGATTTTTAAAAAAGAAATAGAAGAAAAATGAGACAAGGAAAGGAAAACTCTGCAAGTGAGTTTGGAAAAGGCATAAAACTCATTAAAAGATAGATTTCATAAAGGGGAAGAAGAAAACATCTCCTGAAATGTGAAATGGAAAATGTAAAGAACTCCCAGGAAAACAGAATTTGTGAATTGGAAAAAGAAAATAGCTCCTTAAAAAAAATTGTGAAATGGAAAATAATTCCATAGAACAAAATAATTTATTTAAAAACTCTATTGGATAAATACAAAAAGAAATTTTTAAAAAAGTAAATAAAGAAAATAATTCATTAAAAATCAAAACTGAACAAATGGAAATAAATGACTCAAGGAGACATCAAGAATCAGTCAAGCAAAACCAAAAAATTGAAAAAAAATAGAAAAACTTATTAAGTACCTACTTGAGAAAACAACAGACCTGGAAAATAAATCTAGAAGAGATAATTTAAGGATTATTGGATTCCCTGATAATCATGATGAAAAAAAGAGCCTAGACACTATTTTTCAGAAAATCATCAGAAAATTGCCCAGATATCATAGATCATAAGGTAAAAATAGCCATTGAAAAAATCAAACACTTTTTGAAAGAGACACCAAAATTAAAATTCCAAGGAATATTGTGGCTAAATTTTAGACCTTTCATACCAAGGAAAAAATATTACAAGCACCCAGGAAAAAAACAATTCAAATGCCAAGGAGCCACAATAAGGATTACTAGGATCTAGCAGAGTCTACATTAAAAGACTGAAGGACCTGGATTCTGATATTCTGAAAGGCAAAGGAACTTGGAATGCAGCCCAGAATAAACTACCCCACTAAACTGAGCATTTTCTTCCAGTGAAGAAGATGAGTATTCAATGAAACAGGTGAATTCCATTTATTTCTGATGAAAAAAACAGCTAAACAAAATATTTGTCTTCCAAATATAGGACTCAAGAGAAGCATACAAAGGTAAAAAGAACTCTTGAGAACTGTATTTCTGTTATGGGTATACATAGAGAATGTATATATAACTTGATTTTACTGTTATAAAAAAGGAACTAACAGTGGAAAGGGGATTATACCAGAAAAAGGGAAAAGTGGAGTTAGAAAGAGGGAAATTACATCTCATGAAGAGGCAAAGGAAACATATTGTATCTGAGGGAAACAAGGGAGGGGGATGAATATTGTGTGAATCTTACTCTCATCAGATTTGGCTCAAAGAGAAAATATTAAACATATTTGGTTTACAGAGAAACTTCTCTCACCTTATTGAAAAGTGGAAGGGGAAAAGTGAAAAGGAAAGAAGTAGGCTAAATAGAAGGGAATACAGAAATAGTAGGGAAAAGGAATAAGAAAGGGGAGGGTGTCTAAAGGGGAGGGATTCCAAAGGGGAAGGGCTGCTTGAGGCAAGTGGTGCTCATAAATTAAATACTGGGGAAGGGGGGAAGGGTAAAGGAAAGAGAAAAGTATAATCTGGGGATAATAAGATGGCAGGAAATTCAGAATAACCATAAATGTGAATGGGGAGAAGTCTCCCATAAAGTAGAAGCATGTAGCAGAATAGATTAAAAGCCAGAAACCTACAATATGTTGTTTACAAGAAACACATTTAAAGCAGAGTGCTACATACAGAATAAAGGTAAAAGGCTGGAGCAGAATCTATCGGGCTTCAGGTGAAGTTAAAAAAAAAAAAAAAAAAAAAAAAGGAGGGATAGACATCCTGATCTCAGATCAAGGAAAAGCAAAAATTGATCTAATTAAAAGAGATAGGGAAGGAAAGTATATCTTGCTAAACGATAGCATAGATAATAAAGCAATATCAATACTAAACATATATGCACCAAGTGGTATAGCATCTAAACTCCTAAAGGAGAAGTTAAGAGAGCTGCAAGAAGAAATAGATATCAGAACTATAATAATGTGAAATCTCAACCTTTCACTCTCAGAACTAGGTAGATCAAACCACAAAATAAATAAGAAAGTTAAAGAGGTAAATAGAATACTAGAAAAGTTAGATATGATAGATCTTTGGAGAAAACTAATGGATACAGAAAGGAGTACACTTTCTTCTCAGCAGTTCATGGAACCTTTACATAAATTGATCATTTATTAGGATATAAAGACCTCAAAATCAAATGCAAAAAGGCAGAAATAGTAAATGCTTTCTTTTCAGATCACAATACAATAAAAACTACATTCAATAAAAAGCCAGGGGAAAATAGACCAAAAAGTAATTGGAAACTAAATAATCTCATCCTAAAGAATGAGTGGGTGAAACAGCAAATCATAGACACAATTAATAATTTCATCCAAGAGAATTACAATGCTAAAACATACCAAAATGTCTGGGATGCAGTCAAAGTGAAGTATCCAGGCAAGAGAAAAATAGGACAGCCAAAATAATGAAAATTTAAGAGCGTTTATTGCTAGTTAGTGACTGCACCCCACCAGAACAGGGGAGTCAGCAAATGAGTGATCTCAGGGCCACATATTTATGGAAAGAAGAGAGAGAGAGACATCAAAATGTTTCTTGATACATTTGACATAATAAAAGAATTTCTATTCTAAACAGGAGGCAAAAAAAAGTTATCACTCTAAGGGGTTCATTCTCAGGCAGCAGCAAGGAATATTTCTTTAAGCTTATCAGGTTGTCAAGGACTCAGATCTCTCAGGACAGCACATCTGGGAGTGTAAGAATACCATCTTCAGTAGGGAGTGAAGAACTAGTAATAACTTCTAACTACAAAGATTCAAGATTATGTTTCCCATGGTCCCATTTGGGGTGCTTTTCCACTTCAAAAGTAGTAGTAAGGGGAAGTTTTATATCTCTAGAGGCTTACTTGCATAAAATAGAGAAACAGAAGGTCAATGAATAGTGCTTGCAATTTAAAAAGCTGGAAAAAGAACAAATTTTAAAACCCCAATCAAATACTAAACTTGAAATTCTAAAAAACAAAAAAAAACAAAAAAAAGGAGAGATTAATAAAATTGAAAGTAAAAAAAATTATTGAATTAATAAATAAAACTAAGAGTTAATTTTATGGAAAAAAAACAAAAAAAAATATAAATCTTTGGTAAATTTAATTTAAAAAAGGAAAGAGGAAAATCAAATTGTTAATCTTAAAAATGAAAAGGAAGTACTTTCCATTAATGAAGAGGAAATTAGAGCAATAATTTGTAGTTACTTTGCCCAACTTTATGCCAATAAATTTGATAACCTAAGTGAAATGGATGAATAATTAACTATATCAATAAGCAAACTAATAAAAATCATAATTATTTCAATAGATGCAGAAAAAGCATTTGATAAAATCCAACACCCATTCCTAATAAAAAAAAAACTAGACAGTACAGGAATAAATGGAGTTTTCCTTAAAATAGTCAGTAGCATCTATTTAAAATCATCAGTAAGCATCATATGTAATGGGGATAAACTGCAACTATTCCCAATAAAATCAGGGGTGAAACAAGGTTGCCCACTTGATAAGTACCATTACTATTCAATATTATATTAGAAATACTAGCTTTGGCAATTAAAGAAGAAAAAGAGATTAAAGGAATTAGAGTAGGTAATGAGGAAACCAAATTATCACTCTTTGCAGTTGATATGATGGTATACTCAGAGAACCCCAGAGATCCTGCTAAAAAGCTATTAGAAATAATCCATACCTTTAGCAAAGTTGCAGGATACAAAATAAATTCACATAAATCCTCAGCATTTTTATACATCACCAACAAAATCCAACAGCAAGAGATAAGAAGAGAAATTCTGTAAAGGGCTGAAACTATGAAAAGGTGTATTTGAATCAGACAACTGAGCACTTAAGACTAATTACCTATTCTATATGAGACAATGACTCTATTAGCATATGTTTGGATAAATGGCTCTTCTCACTGTTGATGCTGGCTCAATGTTTGATGTTAAAATAATTGTAGGCAAAGATTAGAGGGTGGGGTAAGACAGGCCAGATCACTTTGCAGCAAGATGAGGAAGCAAAAGGTGGAGATTCTGGACTCTAGAATCCAGAAGAGATCTTTGGCAAAACTCCTGGCAGTTTGCCTGCTTCTTTCATTTCTCCCCATAAAGACCAAACGACTTTTATTTATCCTGACTCTGGCTGATCCTGAGGCCTCCAGGGAGCTAGCTTGGACTTAACAAAATTCTATTTAAAATAACTGTCAATAATATAAAATATCTGGGAATCTATATGCCAAGGGAAAATCAGGAACAATATGAGCAAAACTACAAAACATTTTCCATACAAATAAAGTCAGATCTAACCAATTGGAAAAATATTAAATGCTCCTGGTTAGGTTGAGCAAATATAATAAAGATGACAATACTATCTAAACTAATTTATTTATTTAGTGATACACCAATCAAACTCCCAAGAAACTATTTTATTGACCTAGAAAAAATAACAACAAAATTCATCTGGAAGAACAAAAGGTCAAGAATTTCAAGGGAACTAATGAAAAAAAAATCAAATTAAGGTGGCTTAGCTGTACCTGATCTAAAACTATATTATAAAGCAGCAATCATTAAAACCATTTGGTACTGGCTAAGAAATAGACTAGTTGATCAGTGGAATAGGTTAAGTTCACAGGACAAAATAGTCAATAACTATAGCAATCTAGTGTTTGACAAACCCCAAAACCCCAACTCTGGGGATAAGAATTCACTATTTGACAAAAACTTCTGGGAAAATTGGAAACTAGAATGGCAGAAATTAGGCCTTGATCCACACTTAACACCATATACCAAGATAAGGTCAAAATGGGTTAATGATGTAGGCATAAAGAATGAGATTATAAATAAATTAGAAGAACATATAGGATAGTTTACCTCTCAGACCTGTGGAGGAGGAATTTGTGACCAAAGAAGAACTAGAAATCATTATTGATCACAAAATAGAAAACTTTGATTATATTAAGTTAAAAAGTTTTTGTACAAACAAAACTAATGCAGAAAAGATTAGAAGGGAAGAAATAAACTAGGAAAACATTTTTACAGTTAAAGGTTCTGATAAAGGTCTCATTTCCAAAATATATAGAGAATTGACTCTAATTTATAAGAAATTAAGCCATTCTCCAATTGATAGTCAAAGAATATGAACAGATATTTTCAGATAAAGAAATTGAAACTATTTCTAGTCATATGAAAAGGTGCTCCAAATCACTATTGATCAGAGAAATGCAAATTAAGACAACTTTGAGTTACCACACACCTCTCAGATTGGCTAAGATGACAGGAAAAGATAATGATGAATATTGGAGGGGGTGTGGGAAAACTGGGACACTGATACATTGTTGATGGAGTTGTGAATGAATCCAACTATTCTGGAGAGCATTTGGAACTATACTCAAGAAGTTATCAGACTGGGGTAAGCTAAGTGGCACAGTGGATAGAGCACCAGCCCTGAGCATCTGAGTTCAAATCTGGTCACAGACACTTAAGACTTCCTATCTGTGTGACCCTGGGCAAGTCATTTAACCCCAACTGCCTCAGCAAAAACAAAAGAAGAAAAAGAAGTTATTAAACTGTGCATACCTTTTGATCCAGCAGTGTTACTACAGAGATTTTATCCCAAAGAGATCTTAAAGAAGAGAAAGGGACCCATATGTGCAAAAATGTTTGTGGAAGCCCTTTTTGTAGTGGTAAGAAACTAGAAACTGAGTGGATGCCCATCAGATGGAGAATGACTGAGAATGTTATGCAATATTATTCTATAAGAAATGATTAGTAGGATGATTTCAGAGAGACCTGGAGAGACATATGAATTGATGCTAAGTGAAATGAACAGAACTAGGAGAACATTATTACATGGCAACAACAAAATTATATGATGATCAATATTGATGGATGTGGTTCTCTTCAACAATGAGATGATTTAAGCCAGTTCTAATTATTCAGTAATGAAGAGAATCAGCTACACCCAGAGAGAGAACTATGGGAAATGAATGTGGACCACAACATGTCATTTTCACTCTGTTATTGTTTGCTTGTATTTTTTTTCCTTATCAGGTTTTTTTCTTTCTTTTTAGATCAGATTTTTCTTGTGCAGCAAGATAAATATAAATATATATACATATATTGGATTTAACGTATACTTTAACATATTTAACATGTATTGGACTACCTGACATCTAGGGGAGGGAGTGGGGGAAAGGAAAAAAAAAGTTGGAAGTGAAGATTTTGCAAGGTTCAATATTGAAAAATTACTCGTGCATATGTTTTGTCAATAAAAAAGCTCTAATAATAATTTTTAAAAACCATTTTTTAAAAGACAGAATCTGAAAATGGTAGGCCCATGATCTTGAGTTTAATTCTTGTGAAAAATATAGAATGCATTACTAAATGGAAAATTTGTTAGCATGTAAAAAGGTGAGTCAAAATTGTTAGATGTTTGATTAGGATAAAGAATGACAGACTTTCAGAAACTAGAAACTGAGTGGATGCCCATTAATTGGAGAATGACTGAATAAATAGTGATATATGAATGTTATGGAATATTATTGTTCTGTAAGAAATGACCAGCAGATTTCAGAAAGGCCTGGAGAGACTTCACATGAACTGATGCTGAATGAAATGAGCAGGACCAGGAGATCATTATATACATCAACAATAATATTATATGATGATCAATTCTTATGGGCGTGGCCATCTCCAACAATGAGATG
Source organism: Sminthopsis crassicaudata (assembly GCF_048593235.1). Taxonomy (NCBI): domain Eukaryota; kingdom Metazoa; phylum Chordata; class Mammalia; order Dasyuromorphia; family Dasyuridae; genus Sminthopsis; species Sminthopsis crassicaudata. The sequence goes on along the minus strand of NC_133622.1, from coordinate 168,270,641 downwards.
AACCAAATCAGTTCCAACAGAGCAGTAATGAACTGAACCAGCTACACCCAGAAAAAGAACTCTGGGAGATGACTATGAACCACTACATAGAATCCCCAGTCCCTCTATTTTTGCCTGCCTGCATTTTTTATTTCCTTCACAGGCTAATTGTACACTATTTCAAAGTCTGATTCTTTTTGTACAGCAAAATAATTGTATGGACATATATACATATATTGTATTTAACTTATACTTTAACATATGTAACATGTATTGGTCAACCTGCTATGTGGGGAAGAGGGTGGGGGAAAGGAGGAGAAAAATTAGAACAAACAGTTTTGCAATTGTCAATGCTGAAAAATTACCCATGCATATATTTGTAAATAAAAAGTTATAATTAAAAAAAAAAAAGGAGACCTATTGACCAGTGTAATTTCAGGAATATTGATTCAAATTTTTAAAAATAAAATCCTTTTATATGAAAAAAAAAATGGCAGACTTTGGCATCTTATTATTTATTTCTGACGATCTGTATCAGTAGAATGTCACAGATATAATATGATATTTTTGGAGGCAAACTATGGAGTTCATTCATTTAGGTAGATTTGGAACTAATTGACTATTGATACCAAAAGAGTAGTTGATTAATAGATCAACTTCAAATTGTTGGGAAGTTTCCAGTCGATATCTACTTAGCCCAATTCTGTAGATCATTTTTTATTGTGTGAGTTGGATGGAGTTCTAGAAAACATGTTTATAAAATGTTCTGCTCTCATGAACCCCAAACTTCCACTGAAGTTCTACTGTACTGGGTCTTCATAGTATGGAAATAATTCTGGAACCCTCAAAGACATGCCAGTAAAACCCTGAAATTCCCTTTCAACTTGAAAATAATTGTAGCATGTCTGTCCCCAGGAATAGGTTAAATGTTTCTCTCATCTAAGGAATATCCTAAGTTTAGAAAGTTGCCTTGTCAGTTTTGATAAATCATGGTGAATTCTTTACTCACAATGACTTTCACTACCTGCTATTAATTTATGTAATTGTAGTAATAGGAATGAACACAATGCCAATGATATTATGTGGTTCCATAGTAGCTCTTTATCCCCAATAACTGTTTCATTTACTCATTCTTCTTTTTATTCCTAAATTAGAACTTTGTATTAAAGCCAAGTTTTGTGAATTTCTGGAGGGCATACTGGAACTTTGAATGGCCTTGATTTGTATTATCTGGGGTCTAGCCACCACTTTCTCTAGGTAGTAAATGTTGTGTTCTTTATGGATCTCAAAGGTGGCTCAGGCCAAGAAGATTTCAGAAAGGATTTGATCTGTTATCTTCCCACTGTCCTCCTCCTCTGAGTTTTGCATCCTCACCCTTTTTCAGGTTGAAACTTTAACAGATAGTTGCAATCCCACCTTAATTCAAATCAATAGGTTGAAATCCTATAACATCCACTATGATCTTCCCCTATTTCCCAGGTCACAGATGCAGGCCTTAGCCCTCTGTCTTTGTTTTATCCTGGACCCTGCTCTGAAGTCAAAATACCAGAGCTACTGGTTAACTTCCATGTTTGTTCCCTTCCCTGTTCACAGGCAAAGCCCTACTCTAGTTCCCATTCTAATACATTTAGCAAAGACCTCCCTGGTTAATGACTACCCACTACCTATAGGCCTATTACTCTGTCTGTGTGCTGAAGTTGAATGGAAAAATGACCATCTGTTGTCTCTTCTTGGATTTCCTGATCATTACTAAGTCTGGTATTCTTCCTCAATCTTTTTTGGAATAGTTAAGGGAGAAAGCTGGACTGCAAGTGATTAAATGAGGGAGGGCTCTCCAGCCTCACTTTCTGTTCTGGAATCATTTGGATCCAGTGGTTAAAAAAAAAAAAAAAAAAAATAGATCAGGATGACTGAAGATGATCCTGGATGCAGTGCTCTCACTTGGGAAAAAGGGGCTTTTTTAAACCGAGATCTCTTTAACAGGGTCCAGTTTTAATGTTTTCCAGATTATTATTTTCTACTATGTATTTTGATTTCTCACTACCAAGAAATAATCCTGCACACTTCAGATTGATTTTAATTTGTAAAACTCTTTCTTTTGACTACCTCCAATATTTATTATTTGACAGTGAAATTGTTTAGTTTCACCAAAATATTTCTTGATGAATTAAATTGGGACATTTCTTCTACCATATGCTGATGAATATATTATCTCAATTTTGCCCTCTGTTCTTCTAGTTAATTTTTCTACAAGATTTCCTAAAATGTGAAATATAGGTATCTCATTTCTTTGTGCTATTTTGAAAGACAACTATAAGACAAAGACAAATACATTATTCTAGCAAACCCTTTCTTGGAGTTCTGTTTTCTTTCCTTGTAGACAATTCATATATTTTAGTTTTGCTATCATTTGAGTTTAATCAATTAGTTTTCCTTCTACCTCTGATGAGGTGTGAGAATTGAGTGTTGAGAGATCCCCTAATAGCAATGGGATCCTCTTTGGCCTGTCACAGGTTTTGCGAAAGAATTTGCAAACCCCAATGAATACAGGCTCAAGATTTGTGGCAAAGAATGGATTTATTTATGGTAAGAAAACAGCTTTTTTAGTGGGCAAACTCCTATTTAGGAATTAGCTGGGATGGATAGACAGGCCTTAGGTTTTATGGGATTTATTGGGTTTGTCCTGGCCCAGATCTGGGGAGCAGGTTGGCTGAGATTTCCAATTGAATGAGATTACTTATCTGGGAGTTTTCCTTAAGAATGGATCCGGCCCCTCCCAGAGGCTGGGAGGTTTTGAGACCCGAGAGAACCCTTGCCCAAAGGGTTCCTTTCAGACTCTTCTCCTCCCCCCCACCCCAGATCAAAGTGGACACAATTTACCTCACCTCCTCATATTCTGATCCAAATCATTCTCTTTTCCAAAGACTCAACTATGATAAAGAGTTTCTCTGTCATTTGTTCTTTTTAAAAATGTCTGTATTAGCTACGTTGCAAAAAAAAAAAAGCAAGAAAAATTAATGAAAGTGAAAAAAAATATTCTTCAATATGAACTCTGATTCCATCTGTTCTCTCTCTCTGTAGTTGGCTCCATTTTTCATCATGAGTCCTTTGGAATTGTCATAGGTCACTACATTAATCAGAATAGCTAAGCTTTTTACAATTAATCATCGTTACAGTATTGATATTATATTGTACAATGTTCTAGTTTAGGTCATTTCACTTGGCATCAGTTCATATAAGTCTTCCCAGATTTTTCTGAAATCATTTCCTTTGTCATTCTTCTATTATTTGTTCTAAATCGTCTACTGTCTAATGAAATTTTAATTTGTTGATTTTTTTAAAAACTCAGAAATAGGGAAATAACACACTCGCCAAAGGCCACCAATCATTTGGTCAAGTGCCTTTAATAAGTGCCAACTATAAGCCAAGCACTGTGCTAAGCATTCCAGATACAAAGAAAGATAAGAGACAGATCCTGCTTTCAAGGAGCTCCCAAGATAGTGGAGAAGATAACATGCAAGCAACCAGGTACATACTAGTTTTATATATGATAAATAGGAGATCATCAACTGAGATGAAGCACTAAAATTAAGAATAATTGGGAAAAGCTTTCTGCAGAAAATGGGATTTTAGTCCCTGGGACTTGAAAGAAGCCAGGACAGCCTGGAGCCAGTTGATGAGGCTCTCAGTAGCTGGGTGTGGTTGGCAGTGGAACTTTGACGGAATTGTTCCCTGAGGCAGGCCTGGAAAAGGCTCTGATAGAGATCAGTTAATTTTCATGGTCCCACCCTCTGTGGAGGTCACCCAGTAAGATATCCAAGTTATGTCAGACCCCTAAGTCCATTCATTGTGAAGGTCATGAACAGCCCCAACTTGCTGTGGCCAGCCAAGAACTCCCAGGTGTGTCCCCGAGGTTAAATTTATCCTATAAAATCTGTCTGTGGCCCATGCTGCACTCCTTTGGGTCAGCCTTCCATGGTATTCTGCTTCATGGTGCTAGGTGTAAGACCCCTTCCCCAAATTAACTAATCAGAGACATCTTCAGGTACAAAGATGAAAAAACTTTTCCTTGCTATGTGCCTTCCCACTCTACTTCATATTTACCTTTCCTGGTGGATATCTTATCCCTTCATCTTGTCTGTAACCTCATCTCCTAAACATAACTGCCTTTTGGTCCTTATGAATTCTTCCCATGGCTGAACCCCAACATTTGGTGCATCTCCTAAAGCACATCACTGGGTGCCAAATTATTTTCTACATCCGACATATCACAGTGATAAAGAAGGGAGAGCAGCAGGGACAGAGTGAAAATGCCCAGAGCCAAGGGAATCAGCAATAAGACCAATAAGATAGAATATATGGTGTAAAAATACTGGAAGGGGAGGGGGGGGTATTTAAATTGTAATGGGTTTAAACAGGGGATTTTATACATGATATCAGAGGTGATAGGGAGCCAAAGTTTATTGCGTAGTAGAATGACATCACAGGGCCCAAATGCTAGGAAAATCACTTTGGCATTCTGAACTGAAATTAGGAGAGACTCGTGGCATGCAGATCAATTAATTTGTCAATATAATTAACAAGAAACTTGGCCCTGAATAAAAGTTGAGAAAATGTACTTTACTGCCTTCTATGTAGAGACTGGGGACTCTGGGTATGGAACGTTGCATATGCTATCAGACATAGTTGATATATTGGTTGATTTTAGCAAATTGCTTGTTTTCATTTTATCTTTATGCATGTTTGACTACATAGAAATAGACTAGGATTTGTTTGAAAGTGAAGATGACAAACATTTTAAGTAATTAAAAATTTTTTTCAAATAGTGATTTCAGAAAGTTCAAATAGCCTGCTTTTTTAATTCAATAAGTACTTTTAAAATTAGTTTATTTCTAACCTATTGTCAGTTAATTTAATAAGTATTTTTAAATTTAACTTGTCTTTGAACTTTCCTTTACTCAAAAATGTTATTTTTATTCATTAGATTGTTTTTAAATCCCTAAATGAAGTACTCAGGCTGATCCCATATGTCATTTTGCAAATGAGACATTTTCTGCATATGGGCCTTAACATTTATGCTAAAATCCCACTTATTCAAAACCAAATGAGGGGAATCCTGGACAGTCTTAACTAGAGAATAATTTTTAAATAAATGCATTTTTATTGCTTTCAAGTACCCACTGTGAGAGCTGGATGGCTGTTTAAGGATGGATGAATCAGCAGGAGGCAGGGCTACAGCTGGTATTACTCAGGGTACCCCTGTTAACTAAGTATGGCGTGCATGCCCTCTGAAATAAAAGGATCTATGCTTCTTGGCAGCAAGTTTTAGTTCAGGCAACATGCTAACTCTGCACTCTACATTTCAGTTCCCAAATTGTTGACAGATTCCTCTCAGTTTTTGGACTATCATTTATGATTGGCAACTGGCGTACCACTTTGCCCTTGGATTACAATTCCTGGCAATCATGAGCCTATATGAACTCAGGGTGACCTTTGGGTTTTATCTGATTTTTTCCCTTTACAAGTTTTGCCTTCTCAGACCTTGGCCAAGGGTAAGGATTCGCTGCTATCACTTCTCTCTCAGCACCATTCTCTCTTCCTCTATCTCAGCTGAGAAGGGAGGGGGTGTAATCATTAGTTATTAATATAAAATCTGAGTTATACACATAAGTCAGTCTGCCATGGGTCATTGATGGTAATAAAAAATTAATTACAAAATATTCTCAAACACCAGACCCGATTAAAGAAATGGCTGAGAATTATTCATATTTTACACATTTCTTTGTATATAAAATGTCATTAAAGGTAGTTCTTGAAAATCTTGGAATCTTAATTCTTGAGATTATAGGTGCTATGGTGATATGACCAGCATGATAGTAGACTAGACAGGTTTTCCCATTCCCTACTAATTAATACTCCAAATAAATAACTGAAACTTTCAAAGGTGAATTATGTACTAGAGCAGAATTGCGGCTAAATTCACTGGCTGGAAAAGAAAAAAAAAAAAAAAAAAAAAAAAAAAAAAGATAACAGTCTTTTGTAATAATACTGGACACTTATCCTTAAGTTATTAATCAATGACTGCCCTGCTGATTTCCATGGCCTAGGCCCATAAGCCAATCCATTGACGTACTCAGGGCTCATATCAATTTTTTTTCCTGTTACAAAGGCTTTTCTGAAGCATCTCACATTCTTTCCCTACTCTGTGGCAACAAGTAGTATGTATTAATTCTGTCAAGTCACTTGAGGAGTGATGATAAAATCAGAGGGAAAGCAGAGAAGCAGAGAGATTATCTTTTTTTTTTTTTCCCCCTCTAAGCCAGTCCATAGGTTAAGGAACTCCAAGGATACAGAAACTGCACAGAATACTCACTTCACTTTCCCTAACACTGCAAAATGTCATGCTGATTCAGCCAGGTCAAAGAGAAAAAAACAGCCAAACAGAGTTGAAACGGAAGGATAGAAAGTGTGATTGTAGTAAACTAGAAGGAAAAGGACATGAAATCCAGCTGGTCAATGTCATCATTTTGGAAGACACTAAGAGCGGGAACTAGGGATGGTGAAAAATAATTTTCCCAAGAGAAAAAGAGGATGACGAGAGAAAGATGAGAGTAAATCTACCATCAAAGCAGTAGGAATCTGAAAGTCAGAAGAGAGCTTAAAGGAAAAATTCTAAAAACCTCAAAAGATTTAAAGAGGGAGACATTTCTATTTAAAAAAAAAAAGACCTAGAACATATGAAGATAAATCAATAAAAAAGGATTTAAAAATTTTTAAAAGTAATATAGCATCAAAAAGATTGCAAAGCAAAAGAAATTAACCTATTTAGACCTAGAATCTTATTGAATCTCAAGAAACAACAGAAGCATAGTAGGATATTCCAATATGGTTCCCAAACAAATAAAAACTATAGAAAGGAGCAAACATCATCAAAACCTATACATTGCACAAATGAATAGAAAATTTTGAAATGTTGGTAATAAATCTCTCCAAAGAAGCAAAAGAGAGATTAACATATTTAAGATCAAAATATACTGGTGTGGAGTCATTTGAAGAAGAAGAGGAAAAAACAATAACAACAATAGTTAGCATTTATATTATATGTGAAAATTTTCAGGTTACATATATTATCTCACTAATTACAATCACCCTATGAAATAAATGATATTATCTCCATTTTATAGATTAGGAAACTGAGACAGAGGTTAAGTGAATAAATCAGAGGTTAAGTAAATAAAAGAACACACAAGCTACATAATAAAAAAAATCATTGCTCTCAAAGATAACTTATATAAAGCCAATTTGAGGATTATAGGTCTTCCAAAAGAATATGATAAATCAAAAACCTGAATACCATAATACAGAAAATAATAAATCCCTTATGAAAAAGAAAAGAAAAACATTGTATAATAATTCCAACGATACTTCCTAAAACCTGAGACTAATAATCAATGAAAAATCATTAATGTTCAACAAAAGAGAGGCATTTGAAGCATTTCTAAAGAATAAAGATGACAATTGGCATATTCAACATGCAAATCCCAAAAGCAAAAATACACAAAGGGTTAACAAAAGGAACTATCAAGAAAAGATAAGAACTGAAATGAATTATCATGACAAAAGAGATTTTTTTGAAAATAAAAAAGTTTGATAGGCATATTTATGTATGCAAAATATATATGTGTGTGTGTGTGTGTGTGTGTGTGTGTGTGTGTGTGTGTATACTACCTTTTGTTATTATTGTCCAATCATTCAGTTATATTCAACTTTTCATGATGCCCTGGACCATAACTGTCCAGGAACTGTCTTAGCAAACATGTTGAAATAGCTTGCTATTTCCTTTTCCAGTGTATTAAGAAAAAAATAAAAATGACTTGGCCAGTGTTACCCAGCTAGTATGTGTCAGAAGCTCGGTTTGAATTCAAGACTTCCAACACTCTTTTCACTGAGCCATCTAATTCTCTATTAAAATATATGTATGTGTATTCCATTTTAAACATTTTAAAATTCAACTTCCATCATTATCTTCTTATATATCAGTATATACAAATATACATATATATATTATATATGCAGATAGATGTACACATGTCAAGATGTATTTAGGTTCATATAAAATATATATATATCACCCACATCTATGTATAATGGTTCAAGGAGATAATGATGGATGTTGAAATTAAAGAAACAAAAGGAAAGTGACAGTGGAGGAGTGAGTCTGAAATAACAGGGCCTAAACTCCAAGAGGTACTACAGATAATGAATCAAAATATTTTATGGGAAAAAAATGTCAGAATGGAAGATCACATAAATGGGGAGAGGGGAGATGGAAAACAGACGGGAATGTGTAATGCATGCTAATCAAGTTCATGTGTGATCAAGAGCAAGATAATTTCTAAAATTTCTTAGAAAGGACAGGAACTATAGAAAAATGAGAGAGGAGCAAAAAATAAGAGATTGAAATATAGATAATAAAAGGGATAAGTTTTCATTCAGTTGGGGGAAAGGATCCCAAGATCCAAGAGATATATGTCTATAATATGAGGTAGTTCTTTTAAAATGGGTGTAATATAGGTGTAGTTGATGAGTAGAGATCACTTCTTTTGAGAGTGTTTTTCCTCCATGGTAAACAACTTGTCTCAGGAAAATGGAAATCCTACCTCCTGGCACACAGAAAGATGAGAGAATATAGAACCAGAGGTGAGAATATGTTAAAAACAGGAAGGAAAATAACCATGGGGAAAACAGGGGATGGAATAAAAGTAATTTGTGTCATGAGGCAATGTTTCTATTCTCTTTACTTCTATTGTAAACTGATACTTCTATTGCAAGTATTTTTTTTCCAATGGAAAATATTCCAAGTGTTCCTTTTCAATGGAAAAGGAAAACATAGAGCAATATCTACAAAAGCTATAGTATAAAAATTATTCAGAAAAGGGAAATTCAGTTCAATTCCATGAGAAACACAAAGAGATTAAGGAATAAATATATAACTACATTGCCTGAATCAAAAAAAGTTCTTAATAGAAAGGGAATATAATTAATAATGAGGACAAGATAAAACATCCTTTTCACACACAAAAAAAAAAGTGCAGAAAAAAATAACATTAAATGGTGGAAGGAAGCAGGAATTTGTAATTCAACACTTAAGTGAAAAGGGGCGAGCAAGAAAGAAGAGGGAAAGATTATCTAACTAAATAAAAGAAAGAAAATAAATTAAGTAGCAATCCAAAACTAAGGAAAGGTCGAGAAATGAAAAGCAGAGTAAAGTAGAAAAAAAATAGTAATAATATTGCATCTAAGTACATAATATAAAATAAATATAGGAACAAAGTACCAATTTAAAAGAGGAATTGGAAACAAAAAGAAAAGATCCTATTAAGAAACACAAAAGGAAAGAAGTATAAACCTAAATGAGTCTACAGACTATTCCAACAAGTTCACAACCTCCTTTTCTCCCATACCTCCATTCCTCTACTCTGAAGGATCTATCAACTCAATAAAAGCAAGGAGCATATGTTCTTGATTCAAATTCAGAAAACCTAGCATCAGCTTCTGGTTTTGAATTTACTAACTGTAACATTGGATAAATCACTCAACTTCTCTGGGTTTCAGGTTCTTTATCAGTAAAATGAAAGGCTTGGACTAGCTGGCCACTGAAATCCCTTCCAGCCCTAGATATATGCTCTTAGGACCCATGGTATTCCTCTCTGTAAACTGACTGAATTAATGTCTTTCTCTCATCACATCTTTTCTTCTTTCCCTTCATCAAGAAACACAATCATGCTTATCTAGTACTCCCTTCATTCATCCATTGATTGCTCAATGCTAATTCCACATCAACTGTATTTCTTTCATACCCATAGAAGAACATTCCTTTAATCCTTCTCTTATTTCTCTTTTCCCCTTTAATTTTTGCTCAATTGTTTGAGGATATCTCTTTCCCTCAGAAGCAGATATATGAACCAAAATTTTTAAGAAAATTAAGGCAATCAATTAATTAAGTTTTCAGAAAAGAAAAAGGGAAAAATAAGATCTAATCTATCAGCTTTTAAATATTTGAAAGCATCCAACCTCTTCAAGATCATATATAAATACTATATTACTTATTCTCCATGTCCCTCAGTTTTTAAAAATTATCTATCAATACTCAACACAAAGCTAGCATTACATAACTAGGTTAACATGGCAGGAGTTTTGTTCCATGGTGCTAAAATTTAGAGGATGATTATAGCATTTGACACCCTTCAGGAATATAGCAACAGCTAAATTTAGTACCCACTTAGAAGGAATAATTCATTCAACAAATATATAATAGCAAGAGCAGTTTCCCCAATAACAGGGGGTCTTTTTTTTTTCCAAAGAAAAGTTTCTAACAGTTTGTATATGAGAAAAATTGTTCACAATAAATACATGAGATTTTGCCTTACACAGTGCAAATTGACAAAGTTAATTAAAGAAAGAAAGAATCTCTCCTTGATCATTCAATCAACCAGTGAATCCTTGGTAGGTATTTCTTTGTATCCGCAGCACTTATATAGCATAATATATCAGAAACATTGATTAATACTTGTTGACCTACTGGCTGAACTGATTCAAGAAGCTATAGAAGATAGGGATAGTAAATCACTGAAGGTAGAGCTATGAATTGATGTAAATATTCTGCAACAGAATTTGGAATTATATGAGGAAAAAAGCTGCCAGTGCCTTTAAACCAGAAATCGCATATACGTCAAGAAAGTCAAGGACAAAAAGAAAAGTCCACTATATAGCAAAATATTCAGAGCAGCAATTTCATGGTAACAAAGAAATGAAATAAAGTGGATGACCAATAATTAGGGCTGAATAAACTATGGAAGAATTAATGTAAAGGAATAGTATCAACCTATAAGAAATTATGAATATAAAGAATTCAGAGGAATATGAGAAGATTTATATGAACTGATCCAGAATTGATTATGGAAAAATGTTCAGAGCAACTACAATGAAATTAGTGAAAAGAACAGAAAAATTAAACTAAACCATGACCAACTTTAGTCTCAGAGAAAATATGAAGACATGTCTCATTTTCGTTGTAGAAGGAGAGGATTGTTGATAGAGAATGTTGCAAGTACTGTCAGATATTGTTGATGGGTTGATTGAAATTTTGATATTTGTGATGTCTTGTGGATTAAATAGTGACAGTATATTTACAAATAATGGGAAAATATGGTTAGAATTTCAGACAAGTGATTTACAAACTGGTAAAAGTGCAGAACTGTGGGTTTTTAGTAATGATTTGCCAGTGGATTTATTTTTCCATTTTTCAGTAACCTAGGTGGCATATTTCAATGAAAATAACATGAATCTAGCACATCATTTTAAATTTTAAAATGAGTTATCCATTGAACTAGCACAAATTGGTCACTCAGATCCTTTGCCCAACTCAAAGTGTCTATAACTGGGAAACTGAAAAAAAAAAAGATCTTGTGGTTCAGAATGAAACCATGTCAGATGTTTGTCAATGGAAAAAATGAAAACTGTCTTGAAGTCTTGTGGTTTGCCTTACAAAACCTATTCACTCCAGAACATTTTGGGAGAGAAAAAGAGTGCACCCCAAACCAAAGGATCTGGGCATTGGATTCACATTGTCACCTGAGAAGCCAAGGAGAGACCAGACTTCTCTGGACAGCAAAGCCTGTAAAAGGTCTTAAAAATGCTAGCCTACTAGAAGAGGTGTAAATAGGAATAAAAGCAAGAAAGAGTACAAAAACAACAGGAGTAAGTTGACCTTACATACTTGACTCGTCCTTGGTTATACCTTCAAAAATTAGAAAACACTTGAAAACAAAAATATGTGATGGATGGAAAAGGCTTGGGGAGGAGCCAGAATCCTTCTAAAAGGAATTCCTGAATTTTGAGGAAAATTTGAGCAGATAAAGCTTTAAAAATATCTGACAACAGAGAACTCATGCAGGAGTTAAGAGTTTAAGATAAATATCTTCTTAGTTACTAAGCACATAGGATAATGGAATTCATAGTTTAGTACTGACCTTAGAGATGATCTAATCCAAACCCCTTGTTTTATGAACAAGGAAATTGAGGAGTAGAGAAATGAAGTGAGCTGTAAAAGGCCTCACAAATCTCTGAATGAATTCCCCTGCATCTGGATTCTTGGAGGAGAATGTGATGAATTTTCATATTTCACAGTTTAAACATTTAATAGACTCTTTTTATTAGCAACATGTTTTACTTCTGCCATTCACCAAGAGTTCATGTTTACCCTAAAAGCAGGGTCAAGACAGTAAAGAGAAGAGAGGCAAGAACAAAGGTGATAGACTAGGAAAACAAAGAGTGGAGATGCTAGGAGAAGGAGTAGCAGAATCCAAGGCCATCACTCCATCCACTGAAGTGATTTTAATTTTTTTCCCATTTTCCTGTCTCACTTTCATATTTAATAAAGTATCATTAAGAGATCAAATTTATAGCTTCCATATTCACCTGAGATAGTGAAGAAAAGTAGCTAGATGCTGTGGTGGATAGAGTCTAGAAGTCTTGAGTTCAAATCTTGCCTAAAATACTTTCTAAATATGGGGCACTGGGCAAATACCTTAAGTTCTGTCTGTCTCAGTTTCTTCAAGTATAAAATAAGGATTGTAATAGTACCCATTTCCCAGGGATATTGTGTGGATAAAATGAGATAATGTTTGCAAAGTATTCTGTAAATTTTAAAGCACTATATAAATGCTAGCTATTAAAAAAAAATCTTTTTCTCCATCAAGTTATACTCTGAACGCTTATCTTATTTATGTTGACAGAAGAATATCTCACTGAGCTAATATTCCCTAAGCTTTATTTTTTATTCTGAAGTTATCAAAATACCAACTTAAATGAGCATTTCCATATATGTAATAGAACAAGAAAAAGAGATTACATCAAAAATTGTAAAATTCTCTTATGCAATTTGTTTTTCTTTTTTCCTCTAAGATTCCTTCCCAATTATACTGAGTATATCTTGCAAAGACGTAGTTTTTGCACATTGTCTTTTCCATTAGAACATGAGTTCCTTGAGAGAAAGGAATATGTTTTTGCCTTCCTTTATATTCCCTGTGTTTATCAGTTATAGGAACAAAGTATTGTGTAATAAATGTTTGCTGACTGACAGTTCTTAAATATAAAGTCCACATGTAACTTTCAAAACTGACTTGTTTGTCTATGATTCTTTCTTATATTCTATTTTGTGCATATTTTCATTCTTTTTGTTTTCTTTTTATTATCATTCCACATTTACCTCCAACTGGAACAAATTAAAACAAAACCCAAAGCCTGTGAGATATATATTTGGTTGGTTGTTGTCCTTCCTTCTCCAAGAGGATTAAAATGACATCACTATTTTAGGGTCAAATTATAATGTATTAGACTATAGCTGATCAGACTAATGCAATATTAAGAACTCTCTACCACAGATTGGACACAAATAGTCCATATGAACATTTGAAATAGGTTTTCTAATTGTGCACATCTAACATTTTTTGAGCTACTTCGATTCTGCTTTGTTCATGAAGTACAGCATCTTTTCTGATGAGGGCATGCCATTCTGGGCAGTCTCATGACAGTGTCTAAAGTTGTTTTGTTTTTGTTTTTGTTTTTTTTTTTAATTAAAAAAAAAACAAACAGAATAAGAAAAAAAACAGAAAAGGAATACAAAATAAAATAAAACAAAACAAAAGAGAGCTTTGTCATATGCCCAGCAGAACATCAAGGAGGATTCAAAATATATAACAACAAATTGCCAGATCGAGAAAGTGTGTGTGTGTGTGTGTGTGTGTGTGTGTGTGTGTGTGTGTGTATTAGTAGAAGAAATTATATTCATGGATGTCCATATTTTCTTTACTTCCTTGCAAATTGTTGTTTTGTTCTCTGCTGCACACCTTAGTTACTTTATTCTTTCCCCCCTTTCATTTATCCCACCATGACTATAAGCTATAATTAAAGTATAATTAAGAAAAAATATACTTACCTATACATATGTACATATATAGATACATACACACATCTTTCCTATCCCTGCTGATTTTGCTTTAATTCTGCCATTAACCTGCTTGCAATTATTTAATCTAATTTACCCAGAGCCTAAATATGTAAAAAACAAAGAATAACACACTCTTTACCATATTAGGTATTTAAATATTAATGAAATTGGGGGGAGTGGAACAGGAGGGATTTTTTTTTTAATCTAAAATAACACCTGAAGCTTTTACCTGTAACTCAATTTGTTATTTCAAAGTCTCAAGTCACAATTAAGGTATAAATCCAGGTCACATTTTTATGAGAGATCTTCACTCAGTTTATCCCATTCATTTAATAAGAAGTATTAGAGGTTTATTTGGTCTTCCAGAACTCAAACCCACAGACTCCACAAACAGTTCAGGAGGTGAAAGTTCCAGCCACACCCAACTCACCTCAGGGCTCCCCATTAGATCTACAGAAATAACCTGGAGATATTTGCACCTGCCATGGGTTAATTCCAGCCTGGGGTCTTTCTCCAGATTTGGGTTATACCAGAAAGACCCTAGTTCTGCCTCAAATCTTTTCGATTTTTCACCAGTCTGTGTTCTCACTGAGGCCCAAATTTGTTTTATTTGTGGGGGAAATCTGTAGAGTTTGAAAGTTACCAACCTACTCTACCATCTTCCCAGAATCTTCCTCCAATTCTAAAGTTCTTAAGAGAAACCTTGAGGTTGTCCCTATGTCACTTTTTCTGACCACCTTGTGAGCACTTGCCCTGTATGAGTTCTCCACAAAATAATCTTTTAAGCAAAATACATTTGGCATTCAAAATAATGTGACTAATTCAACAGAGCTGCAGTAGAATTGGAAATCTTAACAATTTAATTCAAGAAAGGACTTCGTTGTCTGATATCTTATCCTTTCAGGTGATCTTCAGAACCTTCCTGTGACAATTCAGATAGAAACGACTCAGTTTCCTGGCATAGTGCTGGTATGCTGACCAGATTTCACAGCCATATGACAATAAGCTGACAGCTCTGTAGACCTTCAATTTGCTGATCAGTCTAATACTTCCTCTCTCCCCCTTTCCTTTGGAACATCCCAAACCCCGAGCTAGTTTGTTGCTTCTCAGCTTCGTAGTCTGCATCAAGTTCACAATCATCTGCAAACAAAAAATCATGGACCAACACTCCCTCCACTTTAGTTTTGGCTTGTTGCCTTTTCATGTTGAAGAACAATCTGGGAACACTTGTATGAACTGCTACAGAGTAAAGTGAGAATGGTTTATATAGTAAGAATATTGTAAAGAAAAACAAATTTGAGAAACTTAAGAAGTCTGACTCAATTTCAATCATGATTCCAAAGGAACACATGCTATCCACCTCTCAATAGAGAGGATCTGTCCACCTTGATGGATCTGAGATGCAAAATAAGATGCAAATTTTTGGACCCAGAAAATATAAGAATCATTAGTGAAATAGCCGACCTTGATGTCATATCCATCTTCACATAATGCTTTTGAAACATGGCTGAAACATGTTAAAATGGATGGGAACAAGTACTGTTAGAACTGTTTCACTCCATTGATGGCTGGGAAAATTCAAGAGCACCATCTGTTATCCAGAATCCCTGCAAACCTGCCTTCAAGAAATTGATACACAATACTGGGCAAAATTTGGGCAACCAAGTTTTGACATAATTTTTCATAAATCCTCCTGACTGACAATATCAAAGGCCTTGGTCAGATCTGGAAACATTCTGTACAGACTTCTGTCCTGCTCCTGGCTTTTCTCCTGGAGTTGTTGAGCAACAAACTGACTCTTATCTCCTTCTAAAGCCACTCCATTTTTCAGGGATAACCATCTTCCAAGTGAAGAATCTGGCTATTAAGGAGGATGCTGGCAGGAATCGTGCAAGCAATGACTAAGAGAGAGAGAGCCCCAATACTGGCCTGTGATTGTCACAGAACAATCTATTCCCTTTATCTTTATAGAGATGAACAATGGAGGCAGCCTTCAACTACTAAGGAATGACCACTTCTTACCATATAACCAAAAAAAATTTATGAGCAATAAACCTCCCATCTTTTAAATCTCAGCTGGAATAGAATCAGGACTAAGTGCTTTGCTACACAAAAGGAGTGTAATGACATTAAAATCTCTTCTTCAGTTGGGACTTCAACTAAGAAGGATTTACTCCAACCTGAGGTAAACAATCAATGGCTTCAGAAATGATTGATAAAGTCTTTTTTCTCTAGAATCACACACTAATCAATGTGACTCCATCAGCACTGTCTAGTTGAGATGGACTATGGGTTTGGCCCAAAATAACAAGCAAAATTTTATATTTTCTGGGTCCAAAAATTTGCATCTTATTTTGCATCTCAGATCCATCAAGATAAATAGATCCTCTCTACTGAGAGGTGGGTAGCATGTGTTCCTTTGAAATTATTATTGAAATTGAGTCAGACTTCTTAAGTCTCTCAAATTTGTTTCTCTTTACAATATTCTTACTATATAAATCATTCTGACTTTACTCTGCATCAATTTATACAAGTATTCCCAGATTGTTTCAAAACCATCCCTTACATCATTTTTTGCAGATCAAAAATATTCTATTCTATTCACAAACTATATGTTCAACTATATTTGTTCAACTATTCACCAATTTATAGAAGCCTTTCATTTTCAATTCTTTGCTGTAATGAAAAATTTTACACATATGGGTCCTTTTCCTTCCTTTGATTTCTTTGGGGCATAAGCCTGATAGTTGTATAGCTGGATCAAAGTTTAGTGAAGTGATTCTAAATTGCCTTCCAAAATGGCTGGCCCAGTTCATAGCTCTATCAAAAATCTATTAATATGTTCATTTCCCCAAAGATTTCCAATTATTATAATTTCCCCTTTTGTCATCTTTTACAATACTATGAATATAAATTAGAACTTCAAAATTGCTTTAGTTTGCATTTCTATAATTTTTAATGACTTTGAACAATTTTTCATGTGGTTGTTAAAAATTTAAGTTTCTTTCCTTTAAAAACTGTTTATTCCTACTGTTTAATTATTTATCAAGTGGGAAATAGCTCCTGTTCTTTTACAGTTAAATCAGTTTCTTATATATCTTGAAAGTTAGACTTTGATCTAAAGAATTTGCCACAAATTTTTTTTCTAGTTAAGTGTTTCTCTTCTAATTTTGACTTCATTTTTGATTATGAAAAAACTTTTCAATTTATCTAATAAACTGCCATTTTATCTTCAGGGATCCTCTCTGTCCCTTGTTAAGTCATGAACTCTTTCTCTGTTCCTAGATGTGAAAGTTCTTTTTTCCCTCTTCCCTAATTTTTTTGAAGTATAATCTTCTATACTGAGATTATATACATACTTAAAGCTTACCTTGATATAAGATGTGAGATGTTACATTATACCTATTATAAGACTGCTCTCCGGTTTCTTTTCCTATTTAATAATGAGTCCTTATCTTAGTAGTTGGTATCTTTGGGTTTTTTGAACATCTTGCTAATAGATTTGCAACTTTGGTATGTTATATATCAAATCTGTTCCAATTACTGGATTTTTTTCTCTTTTAACCAGTACCAAATAGTTTTGATGATGATTAGTCTATAGAATAGTATGTAATCTGGTACTACTATGCCCTCTTCCTTTTCATTTTTTTTTTCATTGTTCCTCCAAATCCTCCAAGTGAATTTTACTATTATTTTTTCCTATAAAATAGAAAAATGTAATATATTCTGAAATAAAGCATTCTTTCAGAAGTTGAATTGACATGTCACTGAACGACAAATTTATTTAGATCATGTCATTTTATTGATATGTTGATTAAATTCATTTTTTCAAGTATTTTGATCTGTCATTTCTATAAAAAGTAGTTAATAATAGTATTCATATTTATACTTAAATTAAAACTTGATAAATGACTCAAAACCATGCAAGAATTATCAATATGCTAAGTTCCAGTTTTTTTACATTTTGGTCACAAGTCCACATGGGATTTCATAATTGAATGTATGGATTGTAAAATTATGATTTATTATCATAATATTTGATTGGCATACCTAAATGTCCAGGTTAAGATAACAAATTCTCACATGAAAAGGGATCATAAGTGAAAAAACTTTAAGAAGCCCTGCATTATTTTCCAGATGTTGTGCAATAGCATGTAAATAATTTTGTACCAATAAAAAATTTTATACAGATTCATTTTGTGATGGCAATGCTTGTATATGTGTGCTTCTACTAACACTAGAGTTAGTTTGTTGTTGTTTGCTGTTCATTTTTAGTTCTTGAGGAAGACCAATGACATTACAAAGCTGATGTCTTAACATGCATGATAATTGGGTTAGTATGTCTGACTTTGACCAGATGAAGATGGATTGAGCTGCCTTTCCTACTTTCAGTTAGTTCTATAATAGTTGCATTTTTTTTTATTTCATATCACATATGTTTACTTGTTCTCTTCTGTTGTGTTTTTTTAAAAAATATATTTTATACAAAACAAATGTTTAAAATTTGTATTTCTTATGGAGCACACTTGATGTTGTACCAGTTAGAAGAGGGATTTTAACAACAAAGTTTAAAAATATTGTTCAAAAGCAAACAAAAAAGAAAAATTCAAGAACTGATCAATTTTACTGCAAAATAATTTTATTCATTTCTAGAAAATAAGTACACATCTTTTAAGATATCTGAGAGAAAAGTTGTAACCAATTCTTTTATCAGGTAATAAAGACTTCTTGAAATATGAAGAATGGTGAGAAGACCAGTAAAGGAAGGAGGGAGATCAGCTGCTAACAATTACTATGAAATAAAAACAAAACTATTATAAGCAAGACAGTGCAAGGACTGGTATACTGAATATTGGAAGGTGGCAATTTTTACTAAAGAATATTATTGTTTTACCCCAGGGTACATCAAAAACATTGTCAGAAAAACATATAAGTGTAGCTGTAAGAAATGGAAATCATCAGACTTTAAAATATCTATCCAAAACATATCTGGGTGATTTTTATTTCCAATGGATTTCAAAAAATCTTCTTCCCATTGAGAAAATAATGAACTATTATAAATAAATTGATCTTTCAAGGAGAATTATTAGAGAATCATAGAAATTGTCAGATGAAGTTGGGATACTGCAGTGCAAGCTTGTATCTTTCCACCTAAAGAAAGGCTAAGAAATGTATTCAATAGATAGTGAATGCGCTGAATTCATTAGTCTAGAAACTTGCCTAGTTAAATTTGTGGGTTATAATCAAGGCTAGACTTATAAAAATCTACATTTTGTCAAAGTTATATTAAATATCTGATTTGATAAAATTGTGGTTTCATGATGAATTAAATAATATCTGTCAAAATCTATCAGCGTCAAAACAAATAAATAATTACAACAAAAAGAAAATATATTGAATATTAAACATTTTTGAAGTTTAAATAATTATAACATTTATGGTACTTAAGTACATTTAATAATGTCGTCTTATCTAAGCTAATTTGCACACTACTTCTTATAGTGGCACCCAAATGATTTGCTACCAGGAAGGTCTTTCTTTAAATTGTCGGTCTTGTTTTGCATAGAGAACAAGTAGTGTCATAGACTCCAGATCCACCATCAAAGGAACCCAAGTTAAAGATCTGACTCTGCTGCTTATATCCTGCATGACTCTGGGCATCTCTTCTCCCATCAAAATCTCATCATCCAAATATTTTAAGTACTAGAAATCAGGTCTTGTTTTTAATAAGGTTTTCTCTTCTCAAAAATTGTATTTTTTTCTTTCCAAGAAAAGCAAATATTTCTCCCAGAAACCTTAATTCCAGCTTTTGGTTTATCCAGCCTGTAATTATATATAATGTACTTTGTACATGAGTTAAATAAATAAGGTGACAATATGCAGCCTTGTCATGCTCATTTTCCAAGATCAGGCTTGGGGAGTGACAGGGTAGGATGTTTTATTATAATACAAGCTTTAAAGGAAGGGGATGCACAAGATTAGAAGAGGAGGAAACTATTACCACCATCTCTTCTTGGTATGTCTTTGGGACAATGACAATTACTACTACTATTAGTACTACTGCTACTACTACCAGTACTACTACTATCACTACAAACTACTATTACTACTACTACTACTACTTTTAATCCTACTATAACTACTATTACCAGAATTACTACTACTACTACCACAACTACTATTTACCAGCACTACCACAACAACTACTACTTGTACTACTATTACTATTATTACTACTACTATTCTTACTACTACTACAACTGTTATTGCCAGAACTACTATTACTACTACTATCATTATTACTACAACTACTACAAGTATTACTACTATTCTTACTAATACTCCTACTACTTACTATTAATACAACTATCATTACTACTATTACTACTACTACTACCACTATTACTTACTATATTACTACTACTAATAACAATAATAATACTATTAGTACTAGTAATACTACTACTCTTACTACTATTATAATTACTATTACCAGTATTACTTCTACTATTTTTTTCTTTTTTTCCCTCCTCCTCCTCCTTCTCCTTCTCCTTTTTCTCCTTACTTCTCCTTATTCTTTTCTCTTTTTTATAACAACACTCTGTTCTTTTCCAAAATTAAGTAGGAAGAGAGGAGAGGTGGTAAAAAGGAAAGAGTTACGTCTCCCTTAACTATTCATGTTGGTAGTGCACTATACTGCACATTCTGTCTTCTTTTCCCCCCATTTCTTAAAGGAAACATTTCCAAGTTATTTTCTAGAGCATATACAATTTTAATTAAACAGAGCAGATTTCATCAAACTATAAGTAGTATCTTCATCTTTCTATTCATTTAAAAACAACAAATATTTGTTTGGTTCCCAGGGAACAGAAACAGGATAGCTTCAAAGCCAGGAAGACATAGGTTAAACTCTTATTTCTAACCCATTGTTGGCTATACAACCCTAAGACCATCTCAATGCTCTAGACAACTTTTTAAGAATAAATTTCAGAGAAGGTGTTACTCTTCCTTATCAATGAATTTGTCCTCACTCAGGTGTTCCTCTAGGCAACTTCCCAAAAATATGTTTCAGAGAATTTCCAGACCCGCATTGGTAAAAAATGTTTCTTCTTCCTGAAGTTCCCTATATGAATGCAATATAGATCTAATCCTATTTCTATCCAGAAAAGGCACTGTTCAAAGCACAGGACATACTATTTGTCACTAGACATGTAATGTAGAATAATAATAATGCCATCATAGCTATATGACTTTTAAGTCTTTTCCTCAAAGTGAAACTGGAAGAAAGGTGATATATGTGAGCTTATCATCCTGATCTGAGAGGAAAAAAAACTTTACATCAAATATCTCTGAAAAGTATTGGCTATCCAAGATATCTAAGGAATTAATATAACAATCTATATCAACAAGAATCATTCCCCTTTGTCTAGAAACTCAAAGGATATGAACAAAAGAAAAATAGCCACATATCAACAACCACATGAAAGAGTGGTCCAAATCAAGATTAAAAAGACAGAGACTTCCGGCCAAGATGGCGGCGTGGAGGCAGACAGCTGCTTGAGCTCCTTGTTTTCTCTCAGAACTTACTTCATGACAAGCCTCTGACTTAATGCTTGACCCAGAAAGAAATCCGCAAATTATCACCAAGAGAAGACATCCTTGAAAGTCGCCAGAAAAGGTCTGTGTTTGTTCGGGGGAGGGTCGAACAGACTGGGCGCAGACTGAGGGCAGACAGCCAGAGCAAGACAGGCAGCTCACACAGCTCAGACCGGAGGGAGAGGGGTGTGATCTCTGCCGTTTCTGCAAAAGGGCTTTTGCCCCAGTGTGGATGCTCCGTCTTGGCAGCAAGCCAGGAGCAGCAGAGAGGGTGTAAACACCGGAGGTGAAGATTAAAACCCCAGAAAGCCAGCGTCTCTCAGAGCCCGGCCACCCCCAACCCCCACCTGGACTGACTCGGTGCGTTCTCAGAGCCTCAGAGCGCAGACTCAGTACAGTTATTGCTGTTCTGTTAGTGGCTCTCTGCTGCCCTACCCCCAGTCTGTAGAGGAAGCCCATTAATAACATCCAGCCCTATCCCCCGCAAAACAGACCAATTGTTTCTCTTGTCAGTTTGTTTTCTTTGATTCCTACTCTGACAAAATGAACAAAAAATTCAAAAGGGCTCTAACCATTGACAGCTTCTGTGTGGAGAGGGAGCAGACTTCAAATGCTGAGGAGACTAGGAGCAGACTGTCCCCAGATGTATCCCCTGGGAGGGATATAAGCTGCTCCTCAATACAAAAGAACCTCATTGAGGAAATCAAAAAGGCTCTCACAAGAGAGCTGGAAGAGAAATGGGAAAAGGAAAGGGAAGCTTGGCAAGAGAGCCTGGAGAAGTCATCCCATGCATTCAAAGACAGAATGGATAAAGAAATCAAATCATTGAGAAACAAGATTAGTGAGCTGGAAAAGGTAAACAACTCCAAGGAAAACAGGATTAGTGAGCTGGAAAAGGTAAACAACTCCAAGGAAAACAGGATTAGAGAGCTGGAAAAAGAAATCAGCTCTCTAAAAAATAAAATGGATAAAATGGAAAAAAATTCCATAGAAGATAAAAACTCAATTGGACAATTACAAAGAGATATAAAAAAAGTGAGTGAAGAAAATACATCATTGAAAATTAGACTGGAACAAGTAGAAATGAATGACTCAAGGAGAAACCAAGAGGGAGTCAAGCAAAACCAGAGAAATGAAACAATTGAAAAGACTGTCAAGTACCTTACCAGAAAGACAACAGACCTGGAAAACAGATCCAGGAGAGACAATTTGAGAATAATCGGACTCCCTGAAAAATGGGAGGAAAAAAGAGCTTGGAGACCATTTTCGAGGAAATTATCAAAGAGAACTGCCCAGACGTTTTGGAAACAGAGGGTAAAATAGACATTGAGAAAATTCATCGATCACCTACTGAAAGGGACCCTAAAATCAAAACGCCAAGAAATATAGTGGCCAAGTTCAAGAACCATCAGACAAAGGAAAAGATATTGGAAGCTGCTAGAAAAAAACAATTCAGATATGGAGGATCCACAATAAGGATAACACAGGATCTAGCAGCATCCACATTAAAAGAACGCAGGGCCTGGAACATGATATTCCGAAAGGCTAAGGAACTTGGTATGCAGCCAAGAATAACTTACCCAGCAAGAATGAGCATCATTTTCCAGGGAAGAAGATGGACATTTAACGAAATAAATGAATTCCATCTATTTTTGATGAAAAAACCAGACCTACATAAGAGGTTTGATCTTCAAATACAGAACTCAAGAGATTTCTAAAATAGGTAAAAAGAAATCTTGAGAACTATACTTCTGTCAAAAAAATATGTAAAGAACATATGTACAATTTGTCTTAGAAACTAGAGGTGGAAAGGAGATTATATCATAAAAAAGTATAAAGTGGTGGTACTACATCTCATGAAGAGGCAAAGGTAACCTATTATATCTGAGAGAAAGAAAGGAGGGAGATGAACATAGCGTGTATCAATAGACATATTCGATTTATGGTGAAACTTCTTCCACTTCATTGAAAAGTGAAAGGGAAGGAGTAAGCTAAGGGGAAGGGAATACAGTAATTTTGAGGAAAAGGGGTAAAATAAGGGGAGGATCTTTAAGATGGGGGAGGGATCCTAAAAAGGGAGGGCTGTGAAAAGCAAGTGGTGTTTACCAGTTTAATACTGGATAGGAGGGTAAAAGGGAAGGAAAGGGGAAAAGCATAAGCAGGGGTTAATAGGATGGCAAGCAATATAGAATTAGTCCTTCTAACCATAAATGTGAATGGGGCAAACTGCCTCATAAAGAGGAAGCAGTTAGCAGACTGGATTAAAAGTCAGAATCCTACTATATGTTGTTTACAGGAAACACACCTGAAACAGGATGAGACATTCAAACTAAAAGTAAAAGGGTGGAGCAGAATCTATTATGCTTCAGGCAAAACCAAAAAAGCAGGAGTAGCCATCCTCATCTCAGATCAAGCAAAAACAAAAATTGATCTAATTAAAAGAGATAAGGAAGGGCATTATATCCTGCTAAAGGGAAGCATCAATAGTGAAGCAGTATCAATATTAAACATGTATGCACCAAGTGGTGCAGCATCTAAATTCTTAAAAGAGAAATTAAGAGAGCTGCAAGAGGAAATAGATAGCAAAACTATAATAGCGGGAGATCTCAACCTTGCACTCTCAGAATTAGATAAATCAAACCACAAAATAAATAAGAAAGAAGTCAAAGAGGTAAATAGAATACTAGAAAAGTTTGATATGATAGATCTTTGGCGAAAGCTAAATGGAGACAGAAAGGAATATACTTTCTTCTCAGTAGTTCATGGAACCTATACAAAAATTGATCATATACTAGGGCATAAAAACCTCAAAATCAAATGCAGTAAGGCAGAAATAGTAAATGCATCCTTTTCAGACCATAATGCAATCAAAATAACATTTAATAAAAAGCCAGGGGAAAATAGACCAAAAAATAATTGGAAACTAAATAATCTTATACTAAAGAATGATTGGGTAAAACAGCAAATCATAGACATAATTAATAACTTCACCCAAGAAAATGACAATAATGAGACATCATACCAAAATGTGTGGGATACAGCCAAAGCAGTAATTAGGGGAAGTTTTATATCTCTACAGGCCTACCTGCATAAAATAGAGAAAGAGAGGGCCAACGAATTGGGTTTACAACTAAAATTGCTAGAAAAGGAACAAATTAAAAACCCCCAGACAAACACAAAACTTGAAATTCAAAAAATAAAAGGTGAGATTAATAAAATTGAAAGTAAAAAAAACTATTGAATTAATTAATAAAACTAAGAGTTGGTTTTATGAAAAAACCAACAAAATAGACAAACCCTTAGTAAACCTGATTAAAAAAAGGAAAGAGAAAAAGCAAATTGATAGTCTTGAAAATGAAAAGGGTGAACTCACCACTAATGAAGAGGAAATTAGAACAATAGTTAGGAGCTACTTTGCTCAACTTTATGCCGATAAATTCGATAACTTAAATGAAATGGAAGAATACCTTCAAAAATATAGCTTGCCCAGATTAACAGAGGAAGAAGTAAGTAGTCTAAATAGTCCCATCTCAGAAAAAGAAATAGACCAAGCTATTAACCAACTTCCTAAGAAAAAGTCCCCAGGACCAGATGGATTTACAGGTGAATTCTACCAAACATTTAAAGAACAACTAACTCCAATGCTATGTAAACTATTTGAAAAAATAGGGATTGAAGGAGTCCTACCAAATTCCTTCTATGACGCAGACATGGTACTGATACCTAAACCAGGTAGATCGAAAACTGAGAAAGAAAACTATAGACCAATTTCCTTAATGAATATTGATGCTAAAATATTAAATAAGATATTAGCAAATAGACTTCAGAAAATCATCCCCAGGATAATACACTATGACCAAGTGGGATTTATACCAGGAATGCAGGGCTGGTTTAATATTAGGAAAACTATTAGTATAATTGACCATATTAATAATCAAATTAATAAAAACCATATGATCATCTCAATAGATGCAGAAAAGGCATTTGATAAAATCCAACATCCATTCCTACTAAAAACGCTTGAGAGCATAGGAATAAATGGACTATTCCTTAAAATAATAAGGAGCATATATTTAAAACCTTCAGTAAACATCATATGTAATGGTGATAAACTAGAACCTTTCCCTGTAAGATCAGGAGTGAAACAAGGTTGCCCACTATCACCATTACTATTCAATATAGTACTAGAAACTCTAGCCTTGGCAGTAAGAGCCGAGAAAGAGATCCAAGGAATTAGAGTAGGAAATGAAGAAATCAAATTGTCACTTTTCGCAGATGACATGATGGTATACTTAGAGAACCCCAAAGACTCTGCTAAAAAGCTATTAGAAATAATTCAGAATTTTAGCAAAGTGGCAGGATACAAAATAAATCCACATAAATCCTCAGGATTTTTATACATTACCAACACAATCCAACAGCAAGAGATACAAAGAGAAATTCCATTCAAAATAACAGTCGGTAGTATAAAATATTTGGGAATATATCTACCAAAGGAGAGTCAGGAATTATATGAGAAAAATTACAAAACACTTGCCACAAAAATAAAGTCAGATTTAAATAATTGGAAAGACGTTCAGTGTTCTTGGATAGGCCGAGCGAATATAATAAAGATAACAATACTCCCCAAACTAATCTATTTATTTAGTGCTATACCAATCAGACTCCCAAGAAACTATTTTAATGACCTAGAAAAAATAACAACAAAATTCATATGGAAGAATAAAAGGTCGAGAATTGCAAGGGAACTAATGAAAAAAAAGTCAGAGGAAGGTGGTCTAAGTGTACCTGATTTAAAGCTATATTATAAAGCAACAGTCACCAAAACCATTTGGTATTGGCTAAGAAATAGACTAGTTGATCAGTGGCATAGGTTAGGTTCACAGGGTAAGATAGTGAATAAAAATAGCAATCTAATCTTTGACAAACCCAAAGATCCCAAATTTTGGGATAAGAATTCATTATTTGACAAAAACTGCTGGGAAAACTGGAAATTAGTATGGCAGAAACTAGGCATGGACCCACACTTAACACCACATACTAAGATACGATCAAAATGGGTCCAAGATTTAGGCATAAAGAACGAAATCATAAATAAATTGGAGGAACATGGGATGGTTTACCTCTCAGACTTGTGGAGGAGGAAGGAGTTTGTGTCCAAGGGAGAACTAGAGACCATTATTGATCACAAAATAGAACATTTTGATTACACCAAATTAAAAAGTTTCTGCACAAACAAAACTAATGCAAACAAGATTAGAAGGGAAGTAACAAATTGGGAAAAAAATTTTACAGTTAAAGGTTCTGATAAAGGCCTCATCTCCAAAATATACAGAGAATTGACTTTAATTTATAAGAAATCAAGCCATTCTCCAATTGATAAATGGTCAAAGGATATGAACAGACAATTTTCAGATGATAAAATTAAAACTATTTCCACTCATATGAAAGAGTGTTCCAAATCACTATTGATCAGAGAAATGCAAATTAAGACAACTCTGAGGTATCATTACACACCTGTCAGATTGGCTAAGATGACAGGAACAAATAACGATGAATGTTGGAGGGGCTGTGCGAAAACTGGGACACTGATGCATTGTTGGTGGAGTTGTGAAAGAATCCAACCATTCTGGAGAGCAATCTGGAATTATGCCCAAAAAGTTATCAAAATGTGCATACCCTTTGACCCAGCCATACTACTACTGGGCTTATACCCCAAGGAACTACTAGAGAAGGGAAAGGGTCCTGTATGTGCCAAAATGTTTGTGGCAGCCCTTTTCATAGTGGCTAGAAGCTGGAAGATGAATGGATGTCCATCCATTGGAGAATGGTTGGGTAAACTATGGTATATGAATGTTATGGAATATTATTGTTCTATAAGAAATGACCAACAGGAGAAATACAGAGAGGCTTGGAGAGACTTACATCAACTGATGCTGAGTGAAACGAGCAGAACCAGAAGATCATTATACACTTCAACAATGATACTGTACGAGGATGTATGCTGATGGAAGTGGATTTCTTCAACATAGAGAAGAACTAATCCAATTCCAATTGATTAATGATGGACAGAACCAGCTACATCCAGAAAAGGAACACTGGGAAATGAATGTAAACTGTTATTTTTACCTTCTGAATCCAATTCTTCCTGTGCAACAAAAAATTCGGTTCTACACACATATATTGTATCTAGAATATACTGTAATATATTTAACATATATAAGACTGCTTGCCATCTGGGGGAGGGGGTTGGGGAGGAAGGGAAAAAAATCTGAATAGAAGTAAGTGCAAGGGATAATGTTGTAAAAAATTACCCATGCATATGTACTGTCAAAAAATGTTATAATTATAAAATAAAATTAAAAATTAAAAAAAAAAGATTAAAAAGACAAATGCAAAACAACTCTGAGGATTCACCTTTCATCCAAAAGATTGCTAACTATAATAAACCTGAAAATTGATAGAATGTTAGAGAAACTGTGGCAAAATAAGAACACTAATACATTGTTGGTGGAGTTAGGTGTTAGTTAAATCCTTTAGGAAAGTAATCTGGAATGATGTTTTAAAAGGGGCTGAAAGTTCCATATCTTTCAAACCACAAATCCTACTGCTAAGCTATAGAAAGTCAGTGATGAAAACAAAAGTCCCATATACCCCCAAAGTAGGAATGGTAGTCATTTTTTACTCAATTATTTATTCAATAAAAATTAACTATTTATCAATTGGTAATGGATAAACAAAATGTGATATATGAATGTATTGGGATACCTCTAAATCACAAGAAGTTCTGAGGAACTCAAGAGAACCATGGAAATATGCAGTAGATTCTTAGGTCTGTTTATCCAGCCTCCTAACCTACAATTCCATAAATTATTGAATGGTTAAAATTAAATGTTCTTTATTTGTTTGTTCAGTCTTTTTTCAGTCATTCCCAATCTTTTCCTGACCCCACTTGGGTTACTCTTGGCAAAGATATTGGATTGGTTCACCATTTCTTTCTCCAATTCATTTTACAGATGAGGAAACTAAGGCAAACAGGGTTAATTGATCTGCCCAGGGTTAAACAATTAAGTATCTGAGATTGGATTTGAACTGTTAAAGATGAATCTTCTTGATTTCAGGCACAGATCTCAATTCGTTGTGCCATCTAGCTGCCCTGATGTCCCTTACCTATAGTAAACTCAGCAAATCCCAAACCAAACTCTTGTCTTTTCTCCAAAACTCTCAGCTCCTCAAAACCTCCCTCTATTGTCATGAGCATCCCACCTTCCCAGTGACCCAGGCTCACAATCTCAGTGTCATTCTCTGGTACTTACTCTCTCTCATCCCACATATTCAGTCTGTTGCCAAGTCCTGACTGTTTTGGATATCTCTTGGATTTGCCCCATTTTCTACCCTTCTCTTCTCTGACATTGCCACCACTCTAATGAAAGCTTTCTTCACCTCAAACAGGGTCTCCAGGCAAGAGCCTGCTGATGGGTCTCCCTGTTTCAATCTTTCCCTACTCCAAACCATCATCCAGTCATCTATATAAATGATTTTCCTGAAATGCAGATGGGACCATGTCTCTCTCCTACTCAGTTGGCTCCCCTTAACCTCCAAAATCAAATATAAAATGCTCTGTTTTGATTTTTAGAGCACCTCCCTCCAAGTCTTTTTATTTTACTCCCCTCCATATATTCTAACTGGTCTCTGTGCTGTTCATACATGATGCCCAAACTTCCAATTTTTCCCCAGCTTTCCTTTATGTCTGGAATGTTATTTCTTCTTCTCCCCATCTCTAGCTTTATCTGCTTCCTTCAGGAGTCAGTCCAAATTCCACTTTCTGCAAAAAGTCTTTCTTACTCCTCCTGTCTGACTGACCCCATCCCCTACAAGGGCTTTCCCTCTGAGATTACCCCAATTTAGCCCTTATAAATCTTGAACCTACCTAGTAGTTGGCTTCTATCCTCATTAAGCTAGGAGCTCATGGAGAGCAGAGACCATTTTTTAACCTTTTTTATATCCCCAGTTCTTACTACAGTGCCATGGTAGGTATTTTATAGTACTTGTTGACTGCCTGACATGAATAGAGAAATGTGAATTGATTATAAAAACTTAACAAGAGCTTATTTGCTCTGGTAAAAAAAAAAGTATTTTGGGGGGATATATTCAAATGCTCTGTTCACCTGCCAATGTAAGGTATATTGAACCTCTTTTATGTTCTAGTAGGGAGTTTACATGTTAATTCATCAGTACTTCATCAGAAGAGAAATAACTAATCAGAAATCTATATCATATAAAAGTCATAAATAACTTGAAATAATACATTTTTAGGTGGTTGGGGGAAAAAAGGTAAACTAACTCCCTCCATCTTCAAATATGAAACCCCATCAATCCCTGAACCCCAGTTCCCATCTCACTCCCTCCAGGGCCTATCCTTGTTTAATCCAGGTAAGAACCTATAAAACCCCATCCGACTTTCCTGGTTTGGTGCACCAAGTTCCCCCAAGGACCTCTAATAGAACTGTTTCTATCATCTTTGAATACTCTTCTTATTGGGAGAATCCCCTTCAATAAACTGGCTTGCTTTATCTGCTCTTCACTAATCTGTCTTGTGTCTTTGTCCCATTATACTGGTGCTTTGGAATTTCAGCTCTCCCTCACCTTAAAGAGCCCCAAAGATACATATAACAAATAGGATCAAGGAAAAAATAAACAGTTTTACTCCAATGTAAATGGAAAGAAATGAAATGCTAACTAATGATGCTTATCTAACATGACTCCAGACAAAAGGTGAGAAAATGCAGTTCTAACCCATTTATGCATATATTCAAGCAATTGTAGAATAATATGTTTGCTGTCAAACACGGTTGATGTGTTGGTTAGGTTTGATGAAGTGCATTATTTCTTTTCTTTATTAATAAGGATAGCTCACTGAGAAAGGGAGGAAGAGAAATAAATAATCAGAAATCTATGTTACATAAAAGTCATAAATAACATAACTTGAAATAATACAAGGCGGTTGGGGGAAGAAAGTAAGCTAACTCTGCAGGGGCAGAGGACTGCTTTATTTTGTCTTTATATGTCCAGGAAGAAATCAATAAATGCTTGTCAAATGAATGGAATTTATGATTTCTTTTCCAGGTGTGCTACTTACTGGACAACTGAATTTGGGGTAATCCTGGGCCTGTCATTTCTAGTGCATGAAGGGAGTGCATATGAAGTCATGTTTCTGCCTGGATTGTCAGTACCACTCTTGGAGTGTGTTTTCCATCTTGCTGCCTTCAATGCTTTTTTGGACTCGATTGAAATTCAAACATTGAAGAAGAAAAGTTCCATTCTAGAGCTCCCTGGTTTCAATCACTTCTGACTCTGACTCACAAACATTGCTTAAAAAGATATGTGAGTGAAGCACCAAATGCAGATCTTTTGATTTTAGGGGGAAATACATGTGGTTGAAATGTGAGCCCTGACTACTGCCAGGCCTCAGTTTGGGGAATATAATCCTGGCACAAGAAATCGAACCATTGTTCAGAGTATAATTGTCAAAGGGGAAATCCTACCAAAAAGAAAACAAATGTAGCTCTAGCTTCATGGGCTCCCTGCCCAGATAGCACCACTACTAGGAAGATAGTTGACCCAAGTAGACATTCACCTAAGCTTGCCACTTAATGAAACATCAAGCAGGTCCTTGGATTTGTGGGACTGGATTTTCAGGTTTCTAGGAGAGAAAAGCCAGGATGGACAGCCATTCTTATTCTCTACCTGCAGCAATAAATGTGGATAGGGTCAATTGGGATGTCTGATGTCTGGACATTGATCCCCTATCATCGAAATAAGAAGTTGAATAGTGAATAGTGGCTTTTTCTTTCTCCACAACCCTCTCCCCAACCCAGAATTCACAGGATGTGTTAGTTCTCTTACAGAAATTAAAGGAAAATTTGTTTTTCCCCTTACTTTTGTCTGGATTACCTCTAAATCCCTAGAGCTCTAACTCTTATAATCATAGTAAGATCCAGTCTTCAGTAATCATCTTAAAGAAAGGTCAAATCAAATCCTCATAAATTTTATTTTGACAAGCTCAAACAACAAAGAATGAAGTTCTGGACCCCAAAAAAGGGAAGCATTAAAAACAGAAACCAGTTCTTATTTTCATAAAAGTCAACATTTTACCTACAGCCTGTCATTTGATCCTCAAGTTAACCCTGGTCAAGATTATAAACAGTTTTATCCCCATTTTATAGATGAGGAAATCCAGTCTCAGAGAGGATCACACAGTTAGTAAGTACAGTGTGCAGGATTTAAATCATGCCCTACTGTACTATGATGCATTCTACAGGCATCACCAAAGAGAACACTCTCTTCAATCTCAGGAGGCGTAATATTGTCCAAGGAAAGGGAATAAATCACAAATGGGATAATGAATCATGGGAAATAAAAACATACTCTTTGAATGAA
The DNA here is from genome assembly GCF_048593235.1 of Sminthopsis crassicaudata. NCBI lineage: Eukaryota > Metazoa > Chordata > Mammalia > Dasyuromorphia > Dasyuridae > Sminthopsis > Sminthopsis crassicaudata. The sequence goes on along the minus strand of NC_133622.1, from coordinate 168,238,615 downwards.
TCTTTAATCATTGGTCTTCTACTTTGTCTTGCTGGACAAGACCTCTACATGCTGCCTTTCCCTGTAGGTAAGCAGAAATTTATCAAACATGTTTGGCTTTCACTGCAGCTCTACCCTCTCTCAGATCTACTTGGAGATATGGCTAGGAATAGGATGTGCTGTTTAATATGGGTAAAGCAAAGTAAGACTCAGTTCCAGTTTGGTTCCTGCTAATGAGCATCATTAACTAACTTTACTTCGGATTATGCATATGATGAAACATCCCACAGAAAATTTGGGTTTTCCACAATAGATGAATAGAAAGATTTCCTATGTTAAATTTTAGGCAATTATTCATACCATGAAATGATGTGAAGTGTGTAAGTGGTTATTAACATGTTCTAATTCAATTGATTTGTCATCCCCTCGATTTTGTGTATGTATACATGGCATATTCAGTAAGTACTTTTTAATGAAACTCTTGGGTTAACTGGAAAGCCTTCTAATATTAAAGCGTGATTATAATTACTTTTAATAATAAGTGATTAAAATCTATGGCACTGTTAAAAATGCATACTTGATCACCTATTTCTCCAAAAAGAAAATTCTGTACAGGACAACCCAGAAGATTCTCCCCAAGGGCTTATTCTATCCAAGCCTGCATCAACTTTGCAGACAAAGATGTGGAAATTTCAGTCGATCATCCAGATGTTTTCTCTTTGAGGAAATGACTCAGGGTTTGATATTATGTAGACCAAACATCTTTATAACTGATTAAATTTTTCACTTTGCTTCCAGATGCTCTGGCAAAGCATAAACACAATCACAGACAGTCCCAGGGCTGGCAGATGTAAAAAGGTGGGAAAAAGTAATTGATTCAAATAAGTTGTTTGATAATAGATTTACATAAAGAGAGCCAGAACAAAAATCCTAATACAAGTCCTGATCTTGGGTATCACCATTGTTGCCTACCCGCATCGCCTCATTCTATGGTAGATACTTAATAAATTTTGATTGAAAACTTGGTCCCAAAAATTGATATCCAGAACCCACCAGCACCACTACCTGCACCCACCATTATGATGGTCATGTTCCACAGCTATAGAACATTACATTATAATTGCTGGGTAGCATGTTGAATTAAAAAATAGGATCTAGAGTCAGGAAGACCTCAGTTTAAATCCAATCTACATAATGTATTAACTATGAGATAGGCTAGGTATCACTTAACCACTGTCTGCCTCAGTTTCCTCATGGAGAAAATGGGGATAATAATATCTATCTCCCCAGAAGTTATAAGGATAAAATAATATAATATTTGTAAAATGTTCTGTAAACTTAAAAAGCACTGCACACATGCTAGCTATTATTATTCATAATGGTTTTGGTTTAAAGCATGGTCCTAAAGAAAGAAACCTAGTCAGTAAACCCTAAGATATCTTGGGAGGGTTCAGAGATGCAAAAGAAAAAAGGAAGCTTTTAAGAGCATATATAGGTAAGGGTATGATACCCTATATGAATAGAGGGAAGGAAGGCAGGAAGAAAGACAGGAAGGAATGAAGGAAATAAGGAAGGGAAGGAGGGAGGGAGGAAGGAAGGAAAGGAGGGAGAGAGGAAGGAAGGAAAGGAGGAAAGGAAGGGAGAAGGAAGGAAAGAAGGAAGGAAGGAAGGAAGGAAGGAAGGAAGGAAGGAAGGAAGGAAGGAAGGAAGGAAGGAAGGAAGGAAGGAAGGAAGGAAGGAAGGAAGGAAGGAAGGGAGAAGGAAGGAAGGGAAAGAAAGGAAGGATGGAAGGAAGGGAGGGAGAGAGGAAGGAGGAACAAGCATCATATTACAAAAATACATCACAATCTCAGATAAAAATTCCTGTGAATAAATTAAGGTATGTGTGGAAAAATGTAAAAAGATCCTTCTGTTCTAATGAGAAGAGAGGGAGGGGAAGAGCAAGGAAGGAGAAGTGTTGGTGTTCGGACAGCATCAAAGATTCCATTAATGCATCCCCAGGGAAGCTACTGAGCCTCTCCTAGTATTTGTCATAATAACATTATTATTATTAAAATAATTAGCTTTATATATAATTTTAAGATTTGCTCAATGCTTTATATCTACTAATTTGATTCTCACAATAACCCTAGGAGGCTCCTGGCTGAAGCCCCAACGTTATGGTTGAACAAACTTTAAAGAGCATATATATATAGGTAAGGGTATGATACCCTATATGAATAGAGGGAAGGAAGGCAGAAAGAAAGACACTTGTTAAGGGTCACAGAATCAATAAATCTGAGGGCAAATTAAAATTCAGGTCTTCCTAACTTCAGGTCTAATGCTCTATCTACTGTGCCATACATCAGCCTCCATAAAGTGAAGGAAATGTATTCCACATATTTAAAATTCATTCCAACTCTAAATCCTTGCTGATATGATCTAATCATCAAATTAGCATCACCTCAGACAAACTGAGATCTGGGAAAGACCTCAGTTTGGAAAAACCAAGGTCACTCACTGCAATCCTGGCTTGACCAGCCTCTGACTTTTGTCTTGCCACTGGACTTCTAGAACTCTGGAAGAGAGAGTTAGGGTAACTTGGTTGCACATTTCTGCCTTACCTAAATCCAATTCCTACATGCAAGTTAAGAAACACCTTCACAATGCCTTGGTGCTCGTCAAGAACCACAACAAGCAGCAACAATCCATGCATGAGATCCCATAAGTCACAAGCTTTGTGAGTTCCAGTTTCCTCATCTCTATGGAGACCTGTTAAAGGCCTTAGCTTAAAAAGGTCAAGGTCTCCCACTGCATCCAGGTCCATCTCCAGTCCTTGCCACGGGGCCCAGAAGGCTCTGAAAGGGAAAGGGAGGCAGATGACCTTGCACAGCCCTCCGTCACTTAAATCCAATTCACTTGCAGATTATGGCATCACCCCACTAATGTTATGGTCCTCTTCAAGCAGGACAAACAAAAACAGCCACAATTAGTAAGCTAAAGCGTAATATTAACATCTTTCTTACTTTGTTAGAAAGGCAAGATGAGACAATTTGTAGAAAGATTTCCTTAAAGTACTATACTTAGATTAGCTATTCTACGGAAAAAAGATCCCCAAAGCAAGATCTGCCCTCACCCCCACCCCCCAACCCATTATTCAGAATCTGCCTTAGTCTGCATTAAACATTCTACTCCTCTAGGACCTCTAGGTGGAAGTTCCTCACCCTGATTGTAATTTCACAAGGGGAAATCCTTTATTATTCCTTAATTACTGATCAAATTACAAATCATTTTGGAAAGAATACCAGTTCAGAGCCTGCCAAACTCTACACCAGATTTCTTTTCAGCAAATTGTAGGATATTTTTTTAAACATTTGTCTGAGATTTAAGCAGAGAAGAGACAGAAAATGTTCACCTGTGGAGGTGCTGATTCATTTCCAGGACTAGGAAGGTTTGGGAGGTCTTCTGATCTGGGTGATATTTCATAGTTCTGAACAGTTCTGAGCATTAATTATACTTATAGCTGGCCAAGCAATGCCTTGGGTACTACTCAACAAGTTCACATTTACTACCTTATGACTTACTTGAGCAAACCCCAACATGATGACCTCTAGCCTTTGTTCTTTTCTCTTTGTGTGTGTCTCTCTTTCTTTCTCTGTCTCTCCTTTCTTCCTGTCTCTGTATCTCTATCTCTGTTTCTGTGTGTGTCTCTCTCTCCCCCTCTCCCTCTCCTCTGTTTCCCTCCTTCCCTTTCCTTTCTTCCCTCTCTTCTCCCTCTTCCTCCTCTCTCTCTTTCTGTTTCTCTCTGAATATCTGTCTTTTTCTCTCTGTCTCTGTCTGTATGTGTATGTCTATCTGTCTCTCTGTGTCTGTGTCTCTTTCTGTGTCTGTGTTTGTGTCTCTGTCTGTCTCTCTGTCTCTATCTGCTCTCTCTCTCTCTCTCTCTCTCTCTCTCTCTCTCTCTCTCTCTCTCTCTCTCTCTTTTTCTCTCTCTCTGTCTCTGTCTCTGTCTCTCTCTGTCTCTCTGTCTCTGTCTTTCTTTCTGTCTCTCTCCACACCTCTTCCTGGACAAGTGTTCTTTGAATACGGAGAGCCCAGGAAGTGGATCAACTTCCTGTAGAATTCCCAATATCCAATGACCGAAATCTACCTCTCCCTTATTATCTCCCATGAGGATTTCATCCTAACCCACACCTTTGTTCTATCTTTCATCCTGCTCCTCTCCCTTAAGGGTTTCCATTAAGCTAGTCTCAGAGGACCTGATAGGTTTCAGAGCATGGAGACCCCACATCTCCTGGCCCTTTCACCCCCAAATTGTCTCCTCTGTGTGCCTCCTGCCTGTTTTGGATTTCTCTGTCAGTTAGATTGAGCCTCAGTCTGTGCCACAGGTTTCTAGGTATTATGATATTAATAACAACAACCATAAGTAGCATTTAAAACACTTTGCAAAGTGTTTTATAAATATTATCTTATCCTGGAGGAAGATGCTATTATCCCCACTGTACTGATGAGGAAACTAAGAAAGGCAGAGAGAGTTAAAAATGATTTCCTCAAGTTCACACAACTAGTGAGCATCTGAAGCCATTAGAACTTAGATTTTGTCTTCCCGATTCTTAGCCTACTGCTCTATTCACTGAGCCACCTGGAGTGCAGGTACAGGGAACACTGCTGACTTCAGAATTAGCTCTAGATCATGAGCCTCCAGGGTAGTAGCATCCTGCCATCATTGGACCCAATCCCCTGAAGCTCCTTTAGCAGCATCAGGAGGGCCCCTTTGCAGCTGGGCACTCTCATATCTCTGTCTCAGCTAATGCACTGCCTGAGGTAAAAAGCTTGGAACAGCCAGTGGGTATCAATAAAAGACCCTTCCCGTCTGCACCCACAGACTCCTCCCTCTGACTTAGAATTTCTGAAGCAACTTGGCCTCTGCTATAAGACTCATCATCAAGCCCTGGCCAAAAATCTTGTTTCTTCATCCCTACACCACAACAGAACAAAGTCAATATATTTCAATCCAGGGAAGCGTTCTCAGTTTTCAGAAATTTCCTGATTTGGACAGAAAGTTTCATATTGTTGCCTTCTAGTTAAAATACAACTTCAAAAATTATTTTAAATGTGAACACTGTCTTACTCCAGAAGGGAGGGGCAGGAAAAAATGCTCAGGATTTCTCCAGATTAAAAATGACTCTGGAATGTGGACAAAGTCAGAGAACCATGACTTACCTCCCTTCTTTCTTTATTCTCCAGGGCAGTGTGTGTTATAGAAGTTGCTAGAGACAGTTTCAGATTGTTTTGATTTTTAAATAATGTGCAAAATGAAAATTCGCATTAAATCTGGCCAAAAAAGCTGGGGGAGAAGGAGCAAGCAAGAAGGAAAAGAAGGTCATCACCCTTATTATTGATCCCTGTTACACTCTCTCTAATGTCCTCATGGATATAGTTAAAAGTAATTCAAAAGTCACCACTCAACTATTAGGACAGGTTTCTCATCAGCCTACTATCTCAGGTACCAATTAACATGGTTCTTCTCCACCCTAAACTGTAGTTTATAAAATCCCATTGATGAATTTACCTTTAACTATCCTTCAGAAGACAAAATGAGCTCAAAGCAAAGATATTTAATGAAATACATAATAAGAAACAATAGAATATGCTCCTATCCCCTTAAATCTGTTAGACACCCACACATACCCATACAATCACACACATGCACATACATACAATATCATCTGAAAGAATGAAAAAACACAAAAACCAAATGGAGAGGTGAATGGATAGGGACTCTATCCCCCCTCCAAGATGCAGGGAAGGACATCCATTTGGGGAGTCATTTAATTGGTAAATTCATGCTTCCAGTGTTTGAGGGATCTTCACAATGAACCCACTGACATTAGTTTCCTGTTCTCTGCCAGATGTTATTTGCCTAGTCCCTGCCAGGTGCTACTCCTTTGGATACTTTTAGACACTGCCCTGCTCTCTACTCTACTCAATCCATGAGGATGCTGTTAAACTATCCTTTGTACCATGTCTAGCTCCAGACTCAACTGAAATCCCTATTGGCTGGCTAAGGGTGACTTCCCAAGTCATCTTCCAAATGTTCATCTCTGCAAGCTCAATTACAAACCAGCTAGTGCTAACTTGCCAGATAACTATCAAATGGCTTAGAGAGGAGGGGAAGAAGAGACTATCTTTTTTTACCTCACAGATCTCCCATTGTAAATGAATGGAAAAGGTATAAAAGTAAACTAAGTCCTAGGATGTCATAACTTCATGCTTGAAAAAAAACTTTGTTCCACATCCTTACACATCCACAGTAAATCTTTCAAATAGACCGGACCTATTAATAAGTCAAATAATAACCACTTTTCAAATAGTGGGCCACTAATTCATTTCTACTCAAGCATTTTCAGAGAAAATTATCCTATAGCAATCATTGCATGGCAAATGCAATTCCATTCTTAAATGGCACTAAATAGGGACATGTCCTTTTTTCATTTCAATAAATTCAATAAAATTAGCAGTTATTAAGGCTGTTCCACATGTTCTAGGCACTAAAAATGTAGCAGAACATTGTTACTTCTGCTCTCAATAGTCTTACATTCTACTTACTGATACAAAGTATATGTTTTAGGGGAAAAGTGTTATTCCCACTTATTTTTCATTTTTACCTATATAACTCTGTCTTACTACCAAAATTTTTGTTTTCTGTCTATCCTCTAGATGACTGAATTGATCCTCTGTCTAGGAGAAATGAATCCAGATTTTTTTTCCCCCAGACTATGTTCCTATCTCACCCAGCAGCCACTTATGAGCACAATACCACTGCTGAATTACAAAGAAGTTTTGACTTGCTCTGTTTCTAAATTGGGATGAATAAACTCTTCATAGACAGATTGGTAGTCTCCCACTCTTGAGGGCTCACTATATCAGTGCCAGACAATGAAAACTTTATCAGCTTTAGCTCCACTGCACCTCAAAGCTCTTGAGCTTAGGAGATACATCAATCTCAAACTCCAAAACACAAGAGTGTACTCCACTCTCCTAACTTTGTCCAGACTCATAAAATGCTCATCAAGACCTACCCATCCAAATATTCTCTTTTCCTCCTCATGGCCTTAGAAATTCCCACTGTATTCTCTCAGGTTTGCCTGTCTTTTTAAAGAATACATAAAAACCTAATTACTAATTTTATGCTATGAAACTGCATCACCTATTGTTTGTTTTTCCTTTTTGTGTGATATCCACTAAATGGGGAAAAAAAATCATAGAGCTAGTATGATAGGATCCAGGGACAAGCCATCATATTAGCATCAAAAACCGATTTTCACATTGCATAAAGGACAAAAATCAAAATGAAATATAACTAAGATCATTGGGAAGGGAACAAGAGAATATTTTATGAAAGAATTTTTGAAACTCAGGGAAGAGACAGCATTCTGGCCTAAGGTGAAAGCAATTAGCTAGTGTAACTGGCAAGGCAAGTATGGGCTTCATTACTGGATGTATTCCTAAGACAGGAGAGAGAAAGGAAATGTTTTTTAAAAGCTATTTTTTTTTTCTTTTTATGAGGCCATTTAGTGAAGAGTAATGAACTTTAAAGTCAAAGAAATTTAATGACACAATCAGCAGACAGCTATTGGAGCAAATTAGATTAAAGGGAGAAAAGGAATCACTTCAAAGATATATAGTTTGTAATGGTTTATTTCAAAATGGCTTTAAAGAAATAAATCTGGAAAATAGCTTTTATGAAAATATGAGAGGAAATCCACTGAGGTTGAGGTCATTCACTTAGGGATATCTAATCAAAGGATGGCTTTAGCTGTGTTTCATGGGATCTCTTCCCAAAGAAATTTCAGTTGTATTATGTAGGATCTTTCTCCAAGACTTCATACAACTGTGGACATTTCCTGATCATGCAAAAAAGTTAACCATAAAATGAACTAATGCAGAGTAAAGTAAGACTGTTAATTTATTGTATACCAAAAACCTTATATATAAATACATATATGTTTTGTTCTTTTTTTGCCTTTTTTATTGAAACATTCATGACTGTTAAATTTATTAAGCTCATAAGGGGAAGTATTTATTATTATTATATATTATTATATAATACATATTATTATATGATATGTAATATATTATTATTAATAGTAAGAATAATAACTAACTAAAATTAATAGTAAGAATAATAATAATATAATGCCTACTATGTAGCAGATACTGTACTAAATGCTTTATAATAGATCCTCCATATGGTTGGCTCTTTCCTATGTTCTCTCTCTCAACAACATTCTCCCCAAAAAGTAATGTATAAAACTGCATAGAATATTTGTGATAAGATCTGCAAAGGGTAGAGTATAGCAAGACTATGTGCTTCTCTTGATGGAACTTATAATCACATTAGCTGTTAAATTTTTAGCTTCCATATCACACTGGTGGCTCATATTGAGTTAGCAGTTTTTTAAGATTTTCAAACCACTTTGAATTAATTGATATTTAGATAACACATTACCATTCTATATTTATAAAATTGATTTGTTGATTTCTTCAAGGATAAGTCTTGATATTTGAGTGAAATTGATTTCTTGTAGTCAAAGGTAAATCTTGACATTTATGTGAAATTGATTTCTTTTACACAAGGTTAAGTCTTGATATTTAGGTGAAATCCGTTTCTTGAACTCAAGGGTAAATTTGACATTTATTTTTATTAAATGCTGAACTGTTTACAAAGAATACTACACTAAATGTGAGACATTATATCTAGACTTCTGAAGCAAAAAAAAAAAAATAGTGTGGTCTGAGAAAATATGCACCAAGACATCTAGATATTAAGCCTTTATTTACAAGAGAAACAAAATAAAATGTATAAGACTTATTTCACCTGACTTCTAGATAGACATATTTTAGTGTACCTTATTCATAAAAATATTTTTCCTTTGTCTAACTAGTGTTTGAGATCTTATATTTTGGTGTGTACATTTGAAAAGCATAACTCATAACTGGCATTGAACTAAATCAATTAACCCAAATTATGAAATATTTTAGAGTGAATTTCCTTAGAATCAGAGAGGCATTATTTACATTCCTTAAAAACAGCATCAGAGTACAGAGAAAATTACTTTATTTGGATTCAGAAGATCTGGATTAAAATTGTACATGATGAAAATAAATGATTATTAATTTAAAATTAAATAGAAAATAATAAATTTATGCAAAACCCAGGGCCTAGAAGTGAAAACCTGGATTTACATGTGATTATATGGATTTTACTGGTTCTTGATAGGATTTGCTAAGAATACTGCATGTGGCTGTTCTGCCTAGGATTTCCTCTGGTCACAAGAATTTGACCAGTTTCCAAGTCACAAGAGAAAAGTTAAAGGTCTCTTAGTTTCTATGTGAGTGTTTAGGCTTGAAAATGATCAAAATGTCTCTACTTAGCCAACAAAATTCCAAGGATTCATATTTAAGTCTATAAATAGTCAAAACAATTTGTTTCTCTCTGGTGAACTCAAGTCTCCTCCAGGGAGCTATATCCCATCCTCTAGTGTTATAATATTGCCGCAGGGTTGAGACCTCTCACTTATAAAAAGGCACCCTGGAATTGTTCGAGAATCAAACAATGTACCCCTTCAGGACTCTCCAGCTTTAACTACATGGAACTAATCAGAGTGTGAACTTGAGTATGGCAACTGTTTTACCCTTTGTATTTGTGCCCCCAGCACTTGAGACAATGTTCAGTTCATAGAAAGCCCTAAAAAAGTACCTTTTCATTCATTCATTTATAAATTTCATGGGATTATTCACTTCTACATGGAAGGGACCTAAAAGGCCATTGTCAACTCCCTTATTACACTAACTGTAACAAAACGACACACAAATTCTTCACAACCCTCTCAGTGTCTTCCTTCCTTTAATTTTTATTGTTTGTCCTATAAAGCTTGCGTGGATATATATTTTGCTTGCTATCTCCCCTATCAGGCTGTAAGCTCTTAAGGCCTGTCTTTGTCTCTTTTTATAGTCCCAGTAATTAGCACAGTGCCTAGCACACTGTAGCTGTTGAATAATTTTTAATTGATTGACCAGCATGGGTCTCTATAAAGGTTATCCTTTACCATGAATCTGCCCAGTACACTGGTCAAAGTAAAAGCCCAGCTTGGCTCCTTCAATTCACAATTCTGCCCCTTGCTATTTCTCACCTCCAGCTTCCACATCATCTAAGATCTCCTCCTTCCTTAGGTCCAAAGGCCTTGGTATTAGAATCCTGATGTTCCTCTTCCCCCACTACCATAGCAGACAGGCTATAACAGTTATTATCTAACTCCATCTTCTGTCTCAATCTCCTTATCTATTTCTTTCTCTAATTTCATCTCTCCCCCTCTTCTTCCTTTCCTCTTTTCCTCCTTTCTCCTTAAAACTGATAAACTTGCAAGACTAGATATGGACCCACGGGGAGGTTATTTAACCCTATTTATTAGAATATTTGTATGTAAAGTATCAGCACTGACCTTAAACAAATTATGTAGAGGACTCCCACCAAAAAGTTTTAAAGAGAAGGGTTCCCAGAATCATTAGCAAGGCTTGTAAGAATATACAAACATAGAATCATAACGGCCATTTATACAGTACTTTAAAGCTTACAAAGTACTTTACATATGTAGTCTTTATATATGTATGAAGAATAAATTAGAGCATGAGAAATTATATGCATGACATTTTAAAAATATATATCTCTTTAGGGAGACTTTATATTAGCATTTCCCACCTCTGAACTTTCATTGTAGAAACAATATTACTAGAATTATTTCTTCATGCATGCATATTATATTGAGAGGATAAATATACCAAAGCTGAGAAAAACAAGGTTGACACTGAAATGAGTTATTAAGAAGCTGCAATAAGTAGGCTGACTAAAGAAACAGGGAAACTTGCTGATATGATGCTACAAATTGCATTCTTTCTTTCAGAGGTGTCTGGAGACAACCTAAAATAAAGCTCCCTCAAGACATGTGGAAGCCATGAATTTGGTAAAAGTCTGTTCCAAACAGCAAGAACAAAAGTGACATCATTGTTGAAATTAGCAGAACTGAGGCCCACCTGTCAAAGAATTATGACCCATCATAGGACACTTGTATTACAACAATAAAGAATCACAGAATTTCATAGTGGGAAGGCACCTCACAGGCCATCTAGTCCAATCTGTAATAGAACACGTTTTCCATTTAAAACGTCATGGCTTTTGGACCAATGTTTTGCCAACAAAATCTCTATTCCAGTTCCAATTGATCAATGATGGACAGAATCAGCTACACCAAGAGAAGGAACACTGGGAAATGAGTGTAAACTGTTTGCATTTTTGTTTTTCTTCCCAGGTTATTTTCACCTTCTGAATCCAATTCTTCCTGTGCAACAAGAAATTCGGTTCTGCACACATATGTTGTATCTAGGATATACTATAACATACTTAATATGTATGGGAATGCCTGCCATCTAGGGAAGGGGGTGGAGGGAAGGAGGGGAAAAATTTGGAACAGAATGTAAAGTTCTGATCGTCTCTCAGTTGTAATCCTTCTCTGGAGGAGGTTTCTTTTCTGTACAATCTTTTCCTCTATGAGCAGGTTTCTTGGGAGGCTTCTGGAGCCTCCAGCCAGCCTCTTCTTCTTCCTGAATCCTGGCTCTGAATCTCCTCCAGCTCTTGTCCTTCCCCAGTGCAGACTGCTTGTCCAGGCCCAATGTTGCCTCTTTTATCCTCCCAGAGAATGGGTGTGGGATAATGCAAGGGCTTCTGGGAAGAAGTACTCCAACCAATGAGCTTGCTCCTCTTAGAATCCGAGCCAGAGAACTAGCAAGTCAACCTGAGTTCTCACCTTGTAATTGTCCAGACAACTGAATTCTCACCTTGTGATTGTCCAGACAACCTGAGTTCTCACCTAGTAATCCTAACAACAGAAGGGAGTACAAGGGATAATGTTGTAAAAAATTACCCATGCATATGTACTATCAAAAAAAAAGGTTATAATTATAAAATTAATTTAAAAAAACAAATCTCTATTCCAATGAGAACAAGCCCAAGGCTTTCCCAACTCTTGCAGAATTCTGTACTTTAGAAGTTTCTTTACCATGAACCTAAAACATTGCCTTTGTGACTCTTTAGATGCTAGCTCTACTGCTATGAGGTCCAGGAAGTTCTGCCTAATGCTAATTCATTTTCCACATGACAAACCTTCAATTACACAACTCCAAGTCCAGAACTTTATTCTGATACCACTAAAATAGCCAGAAATCGAGTCTTCTCTATTCTTAATCTCGGTAGCCTTTCATAGTCAGGATAGTAAATCCCTAAAGAACATCTTTTAATTACTCTGTGTCTAAAACACCATGTGATCATAGGATTCCTTGGAGTATACTGGAATTAATTCTCTTAATTCTATAATAACTGGAATGCCCAAAAGAAAGGCCATTATGGAGAATTCTTCATGAAATCTTTTGCTCACTGCTTTGCAAAGGAATGCCTAATCCCAAAGAGCCAGGTGGTAACCAAACTGTGCATTATTAAAATTTTAATATTGACTTGCTGAAAAAAATAGCAGTCATTTGACAATCCAAATGCATAAAATTAGAGAAAAAATATCAATTGACACAAAGAATTTTGGATCTAGCATATATACTATTTACCCAGATAAAGTTTGACTTTTGGCAAAGCATTCCAGACAGATTTTGCATTTGACAAAATGTCTCAACTATTCTTGTGGACAAGACACAGAGATGTGAACTGGGCAATAGTATAGTTAAATGGATTGGGAACTGGCTGGATGGCCAGAAGCCAAGAAAAGTCATTAATGGGTCAGTGTCAGTTTGGAAAAAAGCCTCCAGTGGAGTGCCCCAGGGATCCATGCTTGGCCCTGTGCTATGCAATAGCTTGGAAGAAGGCATAAATAATATGCTTATCAGATTTGCAGGTGATGCAAACTTAGGAAGCATAACTAATGTACAGTGACAGAGTTAGGATCCAAGAAGGTCTTGACAGGCTAAAATGTTGGGCCAGATCTAAGGAGATAACAAGTAATTGGGATAAATGGAAAATCTTGTACCGAGTTCAAAAAATCAACTAAAAAATGCAAGTCTAGACAATAATTTATATGAAAAAAATTATCTTGAGTTTTAGTGAACTACAAGTTTAATTTTAGTCTATAATTTGATACATTGGCCAAAAAAGTCAAGAGAGATATTACAGTACATTAAAAACAATAGAATATTTATTACTGGAGAGGTAATATAGTCCCACTCACTGTTCTCTCCTTTAGTCAGATTACTATTCTCTAATGTTGTATTAACTGCTAGATACCACATTTATAGAAAGCACATTGATAATTTAGCATGTGTCTATAGAAAGCAGAACTATGGAGGCTCAGTTGAAAGAACGGGGGATAGTTTACCTAGAGAAATGAAGGCTTGGAAGAAGGAGAATTAATAGTTGGGTTCAAACAATTAAAGCATTTTCACAAGGAAAAGAGATTGGATTTATTCTTTTTGATCTCCAAAGGAAGAAATAAAAGTTTTGAGAGTAAATGCCATTTGTAAAATAAGAAGGGCCTAGCAGGTTTAAAGATTATCAGGCAAAAGGAATGTTGGAATGATAAAGTATTGAGATTAGATAAAGTACTTTAGGAGATGATGAATGCAGACATGGGACAGTTGTGAGTGACAGCAATATCAAGATTTGGAGCTTCTCTCAGTTTAGCTGGGGTGAAGTGGAAATAAAAGCCAGAGGAACTGAAGAGACCGAAAGAAGTAGGAATTCTGTGTTTTAGACAAACTATATTATTGATATCCCTGATATCTTGACCAGGTCAGGAACTATGTGATTTTTTTCCCCCATCTTTGTGTTCTTCTCAACAACATAGTATTTTACACATAGAAGACCCTTAATAAAAATTTGTTGAATTGAATCCACAAAGAATAACAGATTGATTTTATATATTTCCCACAAACATATTGCTATGAGCACAGCAGGGCCAATAATATGCATTTATTGAGTACCAACTATGTGCTAAGCACTATATATATATATATATATATATATATATATATATATATATACACACACACACACAGTGGAAACAATCCACAGGAGGAAGAGACTAGCCCTAAAAGGAATTTGCAATGACTTATTTCAGAAGATGGGATTTTATCTGACACTTGAAGAAAGCTAGGGAAGCCAGCAGGTAGAGATGAGGAGAAGGAGAATTCAGGCACAGAAATATTCAGTCAGGAGATGAAATGTCAAGAAACGAAGTCATTGGATCGTGGAGTACATGGAAAGGAGTAAGGTCTTAAAAAACAGGAAAAGAAGTAAGGACCTGGTCATGACATACTTTCAGAGTCAAATCAAGGATTTTATATTTAATCTTGGAGGTCATAAGAAGGCATTTGAGTTTATTGAATTGGGATGAGATGAAGGGAGTTGCCATGGTCATATTTGTACCTTTGAAAATCATTTTGATAACTAACTGAGACTTGAAGCAGAGAGATCAATAGCAGACTGGAAAACTAAATGTGAACCCGTCAGCCTTTTTTCCAGGAGATGAGATTGTCAGTAAGACATTGTAAGGTCCTTTGAACTGTGAGTATTAGGATCTATTATATAGTATCTGCTTTGTGTGTATATGTGTGTATTTACATATTTTATGAAAATTTACTTAGGATATTATCTGTGAATTTCTGGGTCTATTTGATAGCTTGATAATCCCCAACAAAATTCAATCTATAGGAGATATCTGGGAATGGACTTGGAATTTTCCATCTATACTGGAAATCACAAATGTAGAAAAAGCTCAGACAAAATTCTTACTGTCAAAAAAAGACCTGTCACTTGAGATCAAGGCAAGCTACATCTATTTTAAGCCAAAATGAAAGTTTTAACTGTGTGTAGGACCTCTGAGACATAAAAGGAACATTTTCTTTGGAAGAAACTAAAGCTAATACCATGGAGTGAAAAATCTTGCAAAATAGTGATTAAGTATGTTTTAGCAGAGATACCATTAGCCCCAGATAGATATTTTCTTGAGGGATAGTGAATAAGCTATTTTGACTATTACAAATGCCCAAATTAACTATAAAGGATGTACAAAGGAAAACACTATATGCATTCAAAGAAAGAACTAATAAATAGAAGTTTGTATAGAATAATTTTACATATATACAAACATAAACATACATATGTATGAGTGTATACACACACATTCACATACACAAGTCTATTTGTGTCTTATGTTACCATCTCTGGGGGGAGGAAAGAAAAAATTTTACATGATAATTTTGTTATAGGTTTGAAAAAACAGCAAATTGTGTGTAGTAAATTTGCATTTTCATATGCAATCATATTTTATTGTACTATGTTATGGAAATAACATTAAAAAAATTTAAAAGAAAGGATATGTCAGTCCTGGGAGACAGATGGAGGAAACCTGGATTCCACATGTTAGTAACATTGAAAATTTTAAAGAACTTAGCAAAGACCTAGCAAAAACAGAATATGCTAATAGAAAGCCTCAGTGGAAGAGTTTATAGACTTACAAAAATGGGAAGGGAAAGGATAGGATTGATGCCTGCTAAACAAGCATCTCATAACAGATTTTTTTTTTTTAACAAAAACTTGAGAAGTATTGGAGAATGGCAAAAGATGAGACCAGCCATCCTTTGCATTCAATGAATCTACCTATAAACCTGGGGGGGGGGGGAAAGTCACTAATTTTGTGATTCCTATGAACTCAGACTAAATAAAATAGAGAAGATGGCACAGTTAATCTTGAAGAAGAAAACAAGATCAGGTTGGAATGAATATATAGGGGTTTGATACTCAACAAAAGCAGTAACTTAGTAGATTTAACCAAATTATAAAAATAAGAGCCATTGTCCAATTAAAACATGGTCAAAGGATCTAAACAGAAAATTTTCTGATGAAGAAATCCAAACTATCCATAATCACATTCAAAAATCTCTAAATTACTGCTGATTAGAGAAATGAAAATTAAAATAACTCTGAGGTACCAAATTACACTTTCAGGTTGGCTAACAGGACAGAAAAAGGAAATGACAAATGTTGAATGAGTTGTAGAAAAAATTGGGATAAAAATGCATTGTTGGTAGAATTGTGAATTGCTCCAACCATTTTAAGAGCAATTTGTAAGTTTGCCCAAAAGGTTATAAAACAGCATAAGTTTTTACTCAGCAAAACCCACTACTAGATTTATATCTAAAAAAAAAAAAAATGACCTACATGTACAAAAATGTCTATAATAATTTTGTTTGGAGGGGTTGTTTTGGTTTGACTTGGTTTTTGGTTTTTTTGTTGTTTGTTTGTTTGTTTTAGTGGCAAAAAATTGGAAGTCCAAGGGATGCCCAACAATCAGGGAATGGCTGAACAAGTTATATGATTTTGTAGTGGATTTTGTAATGGAATACTATTGTGCTGTAAGAAGTGATGAACAGAATGGTTTCAGAAAAACCTAAGACTTATGTAAACTTATGCAAAGTGAAGTGAATAGAACTGGAACATTGTACAACTATAACGTAAAGATGATAAAATGTGATCAAGGCAGCGACCCAAGAGAACTCCAAAGTACCCATGATGAAAAGCAGTGTTAAAATTTTTTTCTTAATTTTTTTTGTCAATTTTCCCTTGCGACATTTTTTCTTTTGTTTTCTTTTCACTAATATGAAAATGTGTTTTGCATGACTTCACATGTATTTTGTTGTTCAGTTATTTCAATTATGCCCAAGTTGTTATGACTCTATTTGGGGTTTACTTGGTTTAAAAAAAATTACCAGAGTGGTTTGCCATTTCCTTCTCTAACTCATTTTACAGATAAAAAAATGAGTCAAATGGCAAATTTCCCAGGATTACACAGCTATTTACACAGAGGTCATATTTGAACTCTGAACTCAGATGTAGAAGTATTCTCGACTCAAGGTAGCACTCTATCCACTGTCCCACTAATTGTGCCATGTTTAATTGATATAAAATTGGTCCTCTTCTCAAAGAAGGAGGAGCAGTGAGAGGGAGAGAATTTGGAATTCAAAAAATTTAAATGAATGATAAAAATATTTACATGTAATTGGGAAATATTTAACAAAATAAAGAATATATTTTGCAAAAGAATGCAGTTGCCTGAAGCAGTTTTAGACTGGTATATTCAATAAAAGGAACTGTTAGAGAGGAAAGAGAAATAAATTGGTAGGGATAGAAAGATAAATGAATTGACAGGTGAATAGATAAATAAGGGACAGAATTGGATTGATTAGATGAATAGATAAAGATAAAGAAATAAAACATTTATGTGGGATGCTTTATTCTATACTGGGATACAAAAACAAAGATTCAAGACAGTTTATGACTCATGAAATTTAAATTATAATGGAAGAAGATAACACATAAAGGGGATAGGTAGAGTAAGAAAGGAGTATTAAGGGGTATTTGCTAGAGCATGGCTTGAAGATAACCGGAAAGGGCTGTGTAGACTGTGTAAAATAATATCAATCCTAATCTATCAAACCCATAGTTAGAATTCAAATTTTCTGATAGGGTGGCAGTGGAGATGATTATCTGAGGGAGGAAACCATGGCTTAGAGATGTCAAAGAAATAAGACAATAAAGCTAAAGGACCCAGGTTCCAGTCTCTTGTAAATCTATTACTGTTGAGACAAAAGACAAAAGTTGGAGTTGTTCAATGGAATATACTATGATGTAACTGTTCCCACTCAAAGTACCAGGAAATAGCCACATGCAAGTTAGGCTAATTTTTTTCTTTAAAGATATTGAAATTATTTCAAAGCTTGATAGGTTGAAAGAACTAAAGGTTTAGGCTGCTGACATCCCTTCTTTGGCTGCTAATGACCCCTCTGGGTGTTTGCTCCAAGTGTTCTCCAATATCTGATTGGAGAAAAACAAGGGGGAAATTAGGTAAGAGAACTTTGTCCAGTTGAATCAATTCAAGGTGTCCTTAATGTTTATCCTTGTATGACCTTCTTTTGCCATGACTAAGCAAATCTCCCTTTGTTAACTATTGAATGACCTTTAAGTGTTTTATTTCTTTCTGATATTAAATCCAATATCAAACCTAAATATCAGGAGACTGATCTGAATCAGGATTAGCTCATGATGACTTTGGGCCCTAGAATTGGTAAGAGACAAATCTTATTGATCAAGGATAGCTAAAGGATATCACTAAGGACTGTGCATTGTGTTCAGTGTATTTGTGTGTGTGTGTGTGTGTGTGTGTGTGTGTGTGTGTTTGTGTGGTTATTGATATTGATACTGATATCGATATAAAGGTCATAGCAAATCTTAGCATCCTGACTATATTGAATTCCTTGATGTGAAGGGAAATAGTAAGAGATTAGATATACATTGGCGGTAGGTAGCCACTTTATAATATTGTTAATGTGCTGTGAAAAAGTAATTGTTTTAGTGTGTAGATTTCCTGTCAGGATCTATTCAGGTTAAGGCAAAGATTTGGAAAGCATATTGCTAAAAATGTTAGCTTTGACTGGTCTCAAAAAGTCTAGAACTGGATTTCCTAATCACGCATACAACTCCCCCAGAAAGGAATAATGTCATACACTTCACACAATATCTGCTAATATTTGTACAAAAATCATGGCTCTCTGTTGACTTATGACTTGGAATCTCAAAAGATAAGAAATCATAAGGACTCATATTTCTTACTTGTGAGAAAAGTAATACATCACTTAAATAAAATATCATCTCAAAAGTCTTTGGCAGAAAGAAATGTGATCTCTAATTCATTGCTCAGATATTCAACAAGAAGCCTGATTTTTACTTAGAAATCTTCATCTTCATAGGATACACAAATTAATAGAGAGATGTAAAGTTATTCCATGCCAAGTTGTGAAGAGACAGGGCAACTTTCCCAGAGACTAGCCAGAGATCCTGTAAAGACAATTTACTACAACGATTCATTGCTTATAGGTGTAACAATGTGGGTCCCACATATGGAGTGAGGACCCCACATGTAGATAGAGGGCTATCATCATTGAGGGGAGGCAGAATAGACATTCCTAATCTCTTCTCCCCTACCTTTTTTTTGAGAGATTTTTATCTCTGCCAGAAAAGGAATCAGGCAATTGGGACCAGAGACCACCATCTATTTCCTTAGAAAGAGGAGGATACTAAGCTAAAAAAATACCTATTTCCATAAATATATTAGTCTAAAGGTATATGATCTGGAGCACTAACTGCTGATATTTTTTGAAGGGGTTCTACATACATGGCTTAACCACTTTCCTGCCAAATATCAGTTCTATAACGAACACAGTGAATAGAAAAGAAAAGCAACTCATTTACCCAAATCACAGCAAAATAAAAATCAGAAAAGGTACACATTTTGCTTTTCAGTCTTTGCAGTTGTATTCAATTCTTTGTCACCCATTTGGGGTTTTCTTGGCAAAGATACTAGAATGGTTTGCCTTTTTCTTTTCTAGATGATTTGTGCAGATAAGAAAACCGACTTCCATAAGGTGACACAGTTCATAAGTGCCTAAGGCCAGATTTTAATTTGGGTCTTTCCAATTCCAGGCATGTACATAAGATAATGTATATATATACCAGAAAATTGAGCATAAAGAAGTTCCGTCATTGAAAGTGAAATGAGAGAGAATGTCCTGATTTCACCAAAGGGAAAATTCCCAATACCCTGTAGAGTACTGCCTGTTCTTTTCAAGAGTCTTTCCTTCAGCAATCCCTGTTGCCAAGAACAAAAAATTGGTGACCACCAAATTTTTCCTCACTTTGAATCTTAAACTCTCCTGTGAAAACATTAATCTATACCCTTATTTTTCTCTTCTAAAAATGTTCTTAGCTTCTCTTTCACATCCTTCTTCCTGTCTCCAGTTATAAAGAAATATCCTTTAATAGATCTCTTTTGGACATAATTTTAAAAATTTTATTCTTGTTCTTTCACTGGTATAGATAGATGCTGAGTTAACACTCAATCACTCATTTGGAAAGACTTTTTGTTGCCAATTGTAGGAGCTAAAATGTGTGGAAGAAACTGATAAAATTTCCTTCAAAGTTTGAAATTCCTTAAATTCATACAGAGAAAATACTATTTTCAATCTGCTATAATATGTGGCTCTAACTTACTGATATACGACTCGTAAGGAAGGTCTATAAAATGCAGTCTGGTCTAGTACTCTCAGGAGCCTTTCAAGTCCATCTCAGAAGTGGAAATGAAGGAAGAGAGTAATATTACAAATTAACTAACTGCTACTTCTGGCCTCTCTCCACATTCTTGGCACAACTTTGGCTTGTCCAGTTATTACTGGACCTTGACTGTTATTCCATTTTTTCTGTCTTTCAACCATAGTTTTCACTACAACAACAAAATGTACCTGTATTTTGTGCCTGTCCCATGGAAGTACATACATGCAAGTTAGGCTAATTTTTCTTTTAAAGATCTTGAAACTATCTCAAGGCTTGGTGGGCTCAGAGAACTAAAGATTTAGAATTCATTAGGATGGATTTTTCCTAAGCATTATTGTTCTGCCTCCTCCATCATCAGCTACCATACCTCCTCCCCAATTCTTATTCCCCATTTATTCATTGTAAGCAGCCACAATATTTGCTGTTGAGTACCAGTTACTCAGGTACAGTGTCATAGATTTAAAACTGACAGGGACATTAAAAATTAAATGATCTAACCCCCTCATATTCTTCAAAAACATACCTATTGTTACACTGGAAGCACATGAGAAACTTAGGATTCCAACCCAGGCTCTGACTGCAAATGCAATGCTTAGTTTATGATTTCATGACAGCTTTGTCAGTCAGAAAGTATTTTTTTTTTTTGATAGAGGTCATTTCAATCTTGGTCAAGCTTCCACTATTCTAAGAAATAAGAAACATTCAAGGAATTAACATGTGTTTAGCTCCTCAATTTGACTCAATTCTCTCCTAACAATTTAAAAATATCCAGGGATTTCCCAAAATGGCATTTTGCTGCATTGCATGGTGAAGCAGAAGCTTAAGGGGAAAACATCTGAGATTAAAAATACATATTTCTCAATCCTGTGATCTTCCAGAGAATGTCTCATGGGATCATCTGGTTACAAAATGTTATCTCCAAGCTGGAGAACTAGAAGAAGTTAGTGTATTTGGGGATCTATTCCCAATTAAAATGAACATCAAGAGAAGTCTAGGACTTCTGAGTTTCCTGAACAGCAATAGCAGCTGCTCTCCAAATTATATAATATTTGAAAGGCTATGTAAAAAAAAATGCTGAAGGCATTCCATAAAAGGAATCTAGCTCTGAGCAAAAAGAGAATGACAAGAAAATAGAGTTAGAGAAACAGAGAGAATATCCATCATTGCAGATTGCTGACACCTTACTAATATCACAAATCACTGCTGTCTGACCAACTTTCAAGGGATTAATTCTATTTTCAGCAGTAGCTGAAAGGGGCTATTTTTTATTCATATATTAAAGAGATTTTAATTAATAAGAAGTCAGGCAGAAGAAAAGGCAAAAAAGCTATTCTCAAGAATGTATGTGACCAGAAAGGGATGTAGGCAAGTCATGTATTAAGAATGGGGGAAGACAGATGGATGGTCTCAGAGCTGCCTCAATCAGTAATCCTTCATTCCCCTCTGTAATTTGTTTCTGACCCCCTGGACTTTGTCATCAGACTCACACTCTGTATCATACTGCTGCTCCTCCAATCCCCCTCTCCCATTAGTGACTTCCTTCTGAGGATTTCATATTGAGGAGGGGAAGCAGATCTCAAACAGGCCATCCTTCATTCCCACACTGCCTCAGCTATGATTTTGATTTACTGAACTTCAACATCATCCCTTCACACGGGTGCCTTCTTTTTACCCCAGCCTAGCAGCTTTTCAGTTCCCATTTATATATAGTCTTTCCTCTAATAGAATGTAAGCTCCTTGAGGCTATCTCTAACACTTAGCACAATGCCTACAAGATAGTAAGGGTTTAACAAACGCTTATTGAACATCTGTCTACATGCCTTAATTATCTACAAAATAAAAAAATAAAAATAAAAAAACCAGAAAAGTAAAGCAAAGCCTATAATATGTAGGGCAGATCTTTTGTGAAGAATTTATGGAATAATATGCAAATTATCCAATGGGTTTTTGATGTGGACTCCAATGAAACAGTTTGCAAGCTATGAATGTCTACCCATCCTATGTGACTATTGTCTGTGTCCTCCCATGAATTCCTCACAAGAGAAACACTCAACATACTCTAGGTCTTCCCTACTTTGGGGTGCCTTATTCATATTCTATTTTTTCCATAACATACTATAATAAAAATGATGTACATGAAACTGTAAATCTGCTGTGTACAATTTGCTATTCCTTTTAAATATACAGCAAAATTATTATGCACATTTCTTTTTTCTTCTCTCTGCCTTTTCTTAGAGATGGCTATCATTAGACACAAGTAGACATATATGGAAATTATTTTATACATATTTCTATTTATCAGTTCTTCTGTATATAGATAGCATCTTTCTTCATTTATCCTTTGTACTTGAGTATTTATAATAGGCAAAATAATTTATTTGATCAAAGTCATTCTCTCTCTCTCTCTCTCTCTCTCTCTCTCTCTCTCTCTCTCTCTCTCTCTCTCTCTCTTTTTTCTGAGACAATTAAGGTTAAAAGACTTGCCTAGAGTCACAAAGCCAGGAAGTGTTAAGTGTTTGAAACCATATTTGAACTCAGGGCCTCCTGACTCCAGGGCTGGTGCTCTATCCACTTCACCTCCTAGCTGCCCCACAATCAGTCTTTCTTTAAAAAAATATTGCTATTACTGTATAAAATGTTTTTTTGATTCTACTAATTTTGTTCTTTTTGATTTTGTGTAAATAGTTCCATGTATTTCTAAGATCATTGAGTTCATCATTTTGTAGGACAGTCATATTCCAACCCAATCATACCCCTTTATCTAATATATCATATATTAATAGAATCTATAGTGTTGCCTATTTGTATCAGTTACTGTCACTACATGAATCCCATCTTTGTTTTGTTGATTTGTTGTATATTCAGATATAAAATTATTTGGTCCCAGAGATAGAAAGGAAAAAAGAGTACTGGATTACTCAAAGAAATTTCAAAATTATGCTGGTGACTTCCCTTTGCAATCGTTTTTACTAAAATGAGTAGGAAATAATCAAATGACAGCTTCTGAGATACTATGGCTTTAAAAGGATCCATCTATTCATCCATCCTATCATTGTTAGGGGAAAAATGTCTCAGTCTAGGTGAAATTACAGAATTTTGGTTTTTGTTGGTGTTTGTTTTCATTTAGAAGTTAAGGTTGATATTTTACAGTGACCTGCCCTTGCAAAAGCACCTAGCTTGTTCTGTAAGTAAAAATGTCAGATATTGCATTCCACATTGAGAGCTTTGAACTACATTTTAATTTTGTATCTTTTTCCTCTCTTAGAATTGTATCATCATAATGCATTATATTTATTTCTATCATTATTAAATTGATAGAAATTCACTTATTTTTAAGCAAAAAGTAATCACCTGAAGTTTGTATGTTTTCTTTTATCACCCTGTTTGATGGCAAAGATTTTTTTCTGAGAAAAAAAAAAACCTGATTGTGTCATAGCAAAGAAAAAAAAAATCTGCTCCTTGGGACCCTCTCCTTTCCATGAAGCTCAAAAGTTCCCAGACTTCCCCCATCCAACACAGCTCTCACATCTCATGATCTTTCAGTCTCTTCCATGCTGAGAAAAACTATAGTTCCCATTAGCTCCTGCATTAAGGCAGAAATATATTGCAATAATCATGTTGGTAGGCCTGTGGGAAGACAATCATACTAATATAAGTCTGGTACAGCTGTGAATTTGTCTAACCATTCTCAAAAACAATATAAATTATTCAATGAAAGCAATTAAACCAATTGAGCCAGCTTTCCCACTGCTAAACATATCCCAAGAATGTCAAAGACAGAGAAAAATATTTTATATATATCAAAATATTTATAGTATCAATTTTTTTTGTGGTAATAAAGAAATGTAAACAAAATGGATATCTACCATTTGGGGAAAGGCTGAGCAATTGGAAGTTTTAAAAGTTTTAGTACAACTGGAAGTCTACTGCTTATCCCAAAAATCTTAGTACAATTTCTAAGTCTGAACTTTGTTTTAAGAATGATTTTGAGGGAATAAGTTATTTTGAATATTATAAATACCAAGTTAACTATAAATAATATTTGAATAAATATACTATCTGCAACTGAGAAAAAGTGATAAATAAAAGTATGTATAGAATAATTCTCTGTGTATGTGTGTATACTTACATGCATCTGTCTCTAGCTCGCTCTCCCTTTCTCTCACACACACATATACACATACATCCCTGTTTCTGTCAAATAGTGACCATCTCTAGATGGGGGAGGAAGAAAAAAATAAAAAGGAAAATAATTTTGTTGTATATTTAAAATAGCAAGTTTTACATAATAGATTTGCAATTTCATGTGCAATTATTTTTCATGCTGTTATGAAAATGCTTTGTTCCATATATTCAAAATAAAATATTTTAAAATCTTCCAAAAAAAAAAGAATTGCACTCTTTTCTGGGAAAAGAGTTCGGATGTGAATTGTAGTAGGATTTCATACAGGATGAACTGTCCAACACACAAGTGGAGATGAAATATGACAATTCAAGAAGAAAATGATATAGTTTAGATACATAGATTTGGAAGTCATCTGTACAAAAGTAGTTTTGGGGACTATAGGAAATGAGATCCCTAAAGTCATTAGAGAGAAAGAAGGGAAGCTGGCCCAGAACAAAAGCCTGAGAAGCACCCATGACTGAAAACAAGTATTGATGATGATCCAGAAAATATGATTGGTAGAAGAAGAAACAGAATCATTGAGTTTAAGAATTGGAAAGGATATCAGCAGCTTATCTATACAAACTCATCCATAGAAAGGATATTTAATATTCCCCACATATTGGCCTCTACCTCCAAGGAAGAGGAACCCATCATCTCTTTTTAAAACATTATTTATTTATTTACTTAATATTAATAAAATAATTTACATTTGTTTCTAAAATTTTTGAGTTCTAGGTTTTCTCCCTCATCCCCACCCACAATTAAGAAATCACTTATGAAGTTATGCCAAACATTTCCATAAAAGTCAAGTTGTGGAAAAAAAGGAGATACAGACAGAAAAATATAATGCTTTGGTCTGCATTCAGATACAATCAGCTCCTTCTCTAGGTATGGATAAGGATTTTTCATAAGTCCTTCACACTATTTGTGGATGATTTTACTGCTGAGAATAACAAAGTCATTCACAACTGGTCATTCAGGAACTTTGCTATTATTTTGTATTTTATTTTTCTTTGCTTGACTTGAGTTCATGGAGGACTTTTGAGGGTTTTTTTTTCTTCCTGATCACATCCTGCTCATCATTTCCCATAGAACAATAATATTCCATCATAAACACATACCATAAACACACATATTATTGAAACATTCCCCAATTGATGGGCATCCCCTCAATTTCCAGTGTTTTTTGCCCTGAGAAGAGAGATGCTGTGAATAATGTTTGTACATATACCAAGGTCATTTTCTTTTTTCTTTTCAAAATCTCTTTTGGTATTTATGCCAAGTAGTGGTACTGTTAGATCAAAAGGATATGCATGAATTTTATAGTCCTTTGGACACAGATCATATCATTTTATCATTAATAATTTGGGGCATGGCTCTTATTTTTTTTATAAATTTGACTCAGTTCTCTTTATATTTGAGAAATGAGGCCTTATCATAGAAACTTGCTTCTAAATTCTTTCTGCAATTACCATTAGTAATTGTATTTCCTTCCATTGATTCTGTCCCTCCTAAAAATGTTTTGGTACTGACCACTCCTTCCCCCAATATGTCCTTTCTTTCATCAGCCTATACCTCCTTCCCAAATGCCATTTCCCTCCTATTTTCCTGCAAGGTAAGATAGACTTCTGTACCTGTTGAGTATGGATGTTATTTCCTCTTTATGCCAATTATAATTCTTTCTCATCCTCTCCTCACTCCTTTTCCCATTCACTCACTGTAAAAGCTTTTTCTTGTCTCTCTCTTATGGCAAATAATTTGCACCATTCTACTTCTCCCTTTTCCTTTCTCCCAGTGCATTATTCAACTCCATTAGATAAGAATTCACTATTTGACAAAAACTGTTGGGAAAACTGGAAATTAGTATGGCATAAATTAGGCATGGTTTTCTTCACTTATATTAATCAGCTAATCAACCAGGAAACATTGATTTAGTGCCTACTGTGTGCCAGGTTCTGTACTAAGCATTAGGGATACAAGAAGAGGCAACAGATGGCCCCTGCACTCTACAAGCTTACACTCTAATGGAGAGACAATATACAAATAAATATATACAAAACAAGCTATTAAAAGGATAAATAGGAAGTAATTAATAAAGGAAAAGCATAAGGATTAAGAGGGATTGAGACCGGCTTCTTGTTTAAAATGGAATTTAGTTGGGGCTTAAAGGAAGTCAATAGATGAAGCAGAGTAGAGAGAGCCATTCCATAAATTCTGATAAGAATTTAACTCAGGAACTGTCAAATAATGGTCCACTGGTCAAATATTCTTGCAGTCTATTTTCAATAGTGGTAAACTAAAATTGTTTCCTTTGAGGGTTTTTTTGTTTTGTTTTGTTTTTGGTTTTGGTTTTGTTTTTTTTTACATTTTAAAATAAAATTTTAAAACTATCTTTAACTTACAGGTCATACAAAAACAGATAGCAGGCCAGTTTCTCAAGTTGTTTTTGGATCCTAATTTTGTGGTACAGTACATTAGCTATCCCTACTCCCAGCCCAGTTCTATGCCATCTACAAAAGTGATAAGCATAGCAGATGTATCTCTATTCAAGTCATTAATGAGAATGTTAAATAAAAAAGAGATATACACACAGCCCTGGTGCACTCCACTGGAAACCTTCTACTATGTTGACATCAAATCATTAACAATTATTCTTTGAGTCTAACCATTCAATCTGAATCCATCAGATTATACAGTAATATTTCTTCACTTCATTTAGTAATGCTAATCAAAAAGAGAAATAATGCTGTCATTAGCCATTTTTAAAGGAATTATGTTAACTGTTTGTAACCATTAATTCCCTTTTTGGATATTCCATAAACCATTTCCTTAATAATGAGTCATGAAATTACCACAAAAATCAAAATTCAACTCATTGGCCTATAGTTTGAGACTATTTGTGAGACATGCCCAGGGTCAGACAGCTTACGAAGTATTAAGTGTCTAAGACAAATTTGAACTCAGCTCCTCCTGACTCCAAGGCCAGTGCTCTGACCATTGTGCCGTCTAGTGTGATAACATGTGCTCTTCTGCAACCTCCTAGTATCTCTCTCATTTTCATGATCTTTAGGATATTATTAGCCCTAGCTCAATAGTCACAATTTCTAGGTTCATCTGGGTCAGATGTGAAGTCATCAAAAGCAATAATTTCTCTCTTACTATTTCCTTCCTTATTTTGGAATAAGTGATCATGAGATTCATTGTGGAGTGGGAGGAGAGAAAAGGAGGAAGGGATTGTAGAGGAAGAATGCATATTGATTGGCTCATTGTTTATATCCCTAACCATCCCCTCCAGGAATAGATAGTACTTCTCTCATGTCCCATTATAAATAGCCCAGGGAAGAATGGAGATAGTCTTATCTTTATTAGGTCCCTATTATCCAGAAACTGTAGATTTGAAGAAAACTAAGGATTTTAAGAGAAGAAATTACATAGAATGTGTATTCCTAAATGAGAAATAGCTTTTGCAAAGACCATCCCTTATGCCTCTATTACCCAAAACTTCTCCTTTCATATTTGAAAGAAACTAAAGAGTCTAAGACAAAAAACTGAGGAGAATGTGTATTCCTGCTTGACAGAGCCTAGGCAAAGATGAGAAATGAAATTTCATGGTGAGAAAAGCAAAAAGGAGAGTGTGATTGGATGAAGAAGTGTGTGAAGGAGGTAATTTTATAATAAGACTAGTAATGAAGGGCTTTAAATGTGAAACAGGAAAATGTACTTGATCTTAGAGAGAATAGGTAGTTTACTGAGTGGAGAAGCAACATGGTCACACTTATCTTTTAAGCAGGGGTATAATGAAGCCAGATCTTTTTTATACCTCAAAAATCAGCAGTCACTACCAATCAGCTCTTGGTTTATCATTTTGATTATTTTTAAAACTTAATAAAGTATTACATAATGCAAATTAAGCTTAAAAGTGTGTCCTGAGGACATTATTCCCCCAGCCCAGAATCCAAATGCTAAATACTTATCAATATACCATCTCTGTATTGGAGATAAAGGAGAGAAAAATGGAAGTAGGGGAAGTTAACCTACAACTAGAAATATGGGGATTTGGAGAGAATAGTAAATGCTTGTTGACTTAAGAAAAAAAAAGCTGACTAGGCATAGGCAGTATATATATATATATATATAGGTATATATAATGTGCGTATATATGTATTTTATGTAATATATGTTATATGTTATAATCTATAATATATAATTATACATTTATATGAGTGAATATAACATTCAATTATATATATGTTTATATATATATATATATATATATACATATATATATATATATATATAGAATTATTATACTCTACTAAGTAAGCAATCATGGTGCATTCAGAGAAATAGGGGAACACTCCAACAATGCAAAAGCAAAGAATAATAAATAAAAAGGGCATAAACAGGAGTGAAAAGAGCTGCCTTCTAGTTCTTTGTTTTCTACTTACTTGCCTGGTACCCTTGAGTAAATCATTGAATTTCTTTAGGCCTCAGGCTCATTTACCTATAAAATGAAGAGATTAGATCGAATTATCTTCACTTTCCCTTTCAGCCTAACACTATATATAAATCCCTCCATTTATGTGGCTTCCCAGTATTTTCCCTAGCTATCCCTCATGCATGGAATGGCTCTCTCTACTCTGCTTCGTTTAAGCCCCAACTAAATTCCATTTTAAACAAGAAGCCTGTCTCAATCTCTCTTAATCCTTATGCCTTTCCTCTACTAATTAATTACTTCCTATTTATCCTTTTAATAGCTTGTTTTGTATATATTTGTTTGTATATTGTCTCTCCATTAGAGTGTAAGCTTGTTGAGGGCAGGGACCATCTGTTGCCTCTTCTTGTATCCCTAATGCTTAGTATAGAACCTGGCACACAGTAGGCACTAAATCAATGTTTCTTGGCTGATTAATATAAGTGAAGAAAGCCATTTGTCTTCCAAAATATTATCTCCTCCCTGATGTCATTGTCCTCTTTGAAAACAAAGGACAAGTAACAAACTCTGTGAGTAGAGCTGCTCCACATCCTTCCATCCACTCATCCCTCTACCCATCCATCTTTCCTTCTTTCCTTCTTTTCTCCCTCCATCCCTCCTTTCCTAACAAGCGATTTTTTGGGGAAAAGCAGTTTATAAAACTCTTAAAGTCATATGGTAATATGAGTTGTTATTGTCCCAGAACTGAAGAACAATAATAAGGTAGTGAAATCAAGATTAGATCCCAGGAATCAAAAATGTAGAGTCCTCCCAGAATGTGAATTTCTTCAACAGAAAAGAAGTGAGCTTAGTACCTAATTAGCAAGAATACTTCTGCCAAATAAGAAAGGCATGCTTCCTCCAGTAGCCTCTCTAAGGCAGAAGCCCAGATGAGCTATTTCATAGGCTGCCTGATTTGTCATGTTTCATGGCAGCCTTGTCAAAGGGACCCTAAATCTCTATTTATACCACCCACATTCAATATTGAATTATTCCCAGGTGTAAAGCTTGCTCTATACCAAGCAAGACTAAAAGGATTCCTCTACTCACAATGCATAATTACTAGTTATCCTCTTTATCCTCTATTAAAGTGTGATATTTATTATGAAATCAAAATAAAATGGCCAGACCTTCTAATCAACAGTTCTCATTTATCCCATTTCCCACCTCCCTGCCTTTGCATAGATAGTTGTGCATGTGGAAGACATTCCCTCCTGAAGGTCACCTCATAGCATCTCTTCCTTATTTCAAAGCATAATCAAAGTAGCATCTTCTATATATCCCACTTATTAGCACTGTTTTCTCTTGGAACTACTCTGAATTTATTTGTATGCATATTATACTCTTCAGGGGGATATAAGCTTCTTGAAGTTCTGGATTCTTTGTTTCTGTATCTGGATCATCAGTGCCTAGCAAAGTGCCTTGAACACAGTAGGCCCATAAGACTTTTTGGTTGCATTGCACTGAATTAAATTAAATAGAAACATTCCAATCCATTACCATATAAGTAGCTGGAAATAATCATCTTTGCTCCATGGCTCTCTGAGCTAGACACATGCAGACAACCTGACTGAGTTTGCTGCCTTTCACCCTCATCTCCTTCCTTACTAAAATGCCAAAACAGCTCCAAACATGGAGATGTTCTGAAATACAGCAGAAGCAATCTGTGGCAAAGGGTGCTCGATTCACTAAGTTCACTGAAGAGCACATTGTTTTAGTATCCTGGGGAAGAAACCCAAGTGTATTTTCCCACTTAAATCGAAGCGTATGTCTGGAAGGGCTAAAGAAAAGCATGCTTCACAGTTCAGATAAATAATGTAACATGTTAATGATGTAGGCCTGCTGTCCTTATGTACTTCAAGCTCATAAAACCAAAGCTCTACTGGCCCTAACAGAGGAATCCTGATGAGCTGTTTGTAAGGAAAAGAGAGTACTTGAAATTAAGATGAAAAATAACACTTTGTAAAGGAATAAAAGTTCTCATAATTCAACCCATCCTGTTGCATGAATTCTAGTAGTCAGGCTGTCATTTCTACAGTGGTCCTGCCACTTCTTCTTTTCCTAAGGCCACAACTGAGGTGAGTTGCTGTTAAAAGCACTGGGAGGCAGAACCAAGATGGTAGAATAGTAAGAAAATACAGAATGACTCCCACTCTCAGACCAACTCCTCCAAATGGAACTAGAAATGGGATAGACAAAACTCCGGGTAGGAAATCCAAGAAGAAAAAAATCATGCATCAACGTTTCTAAGTCAGGATTTCATAGGAAGACAGACAGAGCTGCAGACACAGGATATGGTGTCTGGTCAGGATTGCAACACATAGAACATTTCAGGACAGAGAGATACTGTACAACAGGGAAAGGTGAGGTCCCAGACCCACCATAGTGAGTTCTAAACTCATGTAGGGCAAAGGAACAGGTAACATTCCTGTCACTCTCTAGCAAAGGTGTGCTGGAGCCAATCGAAATTGATTCTAAAGAGTCAATTGCTAAATTTTCAATGTGAAATTTTGTACCCCAAAAGTCAGGAAACGTTACAGTCCAGGTATTGATTTATGGTTTGCTGATTTGGATAACATGTTAATAATGTAAATTAAACTTCAAAATATGTGTGTTTCAGATAGCTGATTGTCAAACAGTTACCAGCATATCATTGATTACTACCCAGATCTAGATCAAAAATTGAAGTAGACTAATTATAAGATCTGCATTCAGCTGTGTCTAACAGTAAGGGGCAATTACAGGTTCTTGGGCTGTGAATCCAGCAAGGAGCAAGTTCAGAAACAAATAGTAATTGCATAACTTAGACCCCAAAGCACCGAGCAGGGTCTCATTTCTAACTTTTAGCCCAGTCTAAAGCTTTCAGAGAAATAACCACAGCAGGTTATTTGCCCAGACCAAATTGAAGCTTAAAGATTTGAACTAACTCTGAACCAACAGAGCTTTCCAACTGACTGTTAGTGACTGAATCCAAGAGCAGTTCTACTGGGCAAACCTACAAGCATATTGCTCAAATCCAAATATATATCCAGAAACTGGCAGAACTCTGACTAAAGCAATCAGACTTTGCCCTGGATCATACCTCTTTGGGAGCACTGAAAGCTCACAGATCTCCAGACTGTCTTGGAGATCCTAAAATAACACACTAGTTAGTAACCACTAGAAAGTAGCAACAGGGCAAGCCTAGACTTTATTTTCAAAAGTACAAAATCCTAGTCCTAAAATAAAGTCCAAAACAGGAAAAGCACTGAAAAAAAATAGCAAATTAAATGAAGAATTCCATCTTTAAAAGCTATCATGTTGACAAAGATACTCAAGACATAAAACTCAAAAAGAGAATGACTCCAAAACATCCATGAGCAAAGATACAAAGAAAATTATAGCTTGGACAAAATTCAACTAAGATTACTAGAAGATATGAAGAGTTTTTAAGTTTTTAAATTATTTTTATAAATAATATGAGGGTACTCAGTAAAAAATTGCAGAAGTGAAGGATGTAGAAGAAAATATTGAAAAGAAACTGATAGCTTGGTGCCAGAAGTACAATACCTTGCTCAAGAAACAAATTCCCTGAAAAATTTAATTAATCAAATAGAAGTCAATGATTTCATGAGACAATAAAAATATTAAAAGAAACCAAAAGAATGAAAAAAAGAAAAAAAATGTCATAGCAAAAAAAAAAATACTGACCTAAAAATAGATTGCAGAGAGATAATTTTAGAATCATTGAGTTACCTGAAAGACATTGCAAGAGAAAAAATGAGCAATCTTTTCTTGATATGTTAGAACTAAAAAGCAAAGTAGAAAAGTCACCTCTTGAAAAAAAAACCCAAATGAAAACTCCCCGAATTTTCAAGCTAAAAATAAATAAATACTGCAAGCGACCAGAAAGTATTCAAGTACTGAGGAGCCACACTTAGATCACACACAATTTAGCAGCCACCACTATGAAGAAGCAGAGAGCTTGGAATTCAATATCCTAAAAGAGAAAAAAAATATAAGTTTACAGTCAAGAATAACATAGCCAGAAAAAGTTGGCGTAAGTTAAAGAAGAAATATCAACCTTTAACAAAACAAACTTTCAAATATTCCTGATGAAAAAGATAAAAGTGTCATATAAATTTAAAAATACAGAGGAACAAGGAAGGCATACAGGTAAAAATAAACAAAAAAACATAAGGAACTTCATCATTATTTTAACATCCTAACTTCATAATTACATTCTAAAATTTGCAGATGATGCATCTATCCTCTCAGAATTGTATCACCAGGTGTTTAAGAGAATCTGTTTAGACAAAAGACCTGAGAGTAACTCTGTATATCTTGGTGTTCATAAAGAAGAAGAGAAAGAATGGAGAAGAGATATTTACTGGAAGGGGAGGAGAAAGTAAAGAAAAGTAAGGGAAATTTTCATGTAATCAGAGTGTTGCAAATAAAAGTCTATACAGACGAAAAAGAAAGGAGTAGGATAGGGGGAAAAGTGATTTTTGAAAATCATTTTAATTTATATTAATCAAAAGAAGAAAGAATATCCCCAATTGGGTACAGAAATATAATTCACTCAATAGGAAAATAGGAAATAAAGGGAAGATGGGAGAGGGAAAATAAAAAGGAGGATACATTAAAAGAGGAATTCATTCTAACCAAAATAAACTGTAAGGATATACAAAAATAGCTTTTCTTGTGGTGACAAAGAATTAATAATTAAGTAAGTCCTCATCAATTGAAGAGACATCTAGATGGCTCAAAGCATAGAGCACTGACCTTGGAATCAGGAAGATGTCTTTCTCATTTAACTCAGTCTGCTTCAGTTTCCTTATCTACAAAATGAGCTGGAGAAGAAAATAGCAAACTATTCCAATGTCTTTGCCAAGAAAATTCTCAAAATGGACTCACAAAAAAGTCACACACAATTGAAATGATTAACAACAAACAACAATTACCAATTTGGAAGTGGTTGAACTACTTGTGTATAAATGTGATGGAATAGTATTGTGTTGTAAAATAAAAACAAGAATGATTCCAGAGAAACCTGGGAAGACTTATATGAAATAACGCAAAGTAAAGTGAGCAGAATGAGGAAAACATTTTTTACAACAATATAGTAGAATTAAAAAGCTTTAAAAGACTAGGGAACTCTGATTAACAAAAGACCTAATCACAATTTCAGAGGACTCTGATGAATTGTTTTCCACTTCCTGTTAGAGAACTGAAGAATTCAAAGTGCTTAATGAAATATAGATAGATAGATAGATAGATAGATAGATAGACAGACAGACAGACAGACAGATAGATAGATAGATAGATAGATCGACTGATAATTTATCTGGACATGTTCATTGAGGATATTTTGTTTGACTATATGTGTTTGTACCAGGTATTTTGCTTTTCTTTCTTTCTCAGTTGGAGGAGTAGGGATAAAGGGGAGAGGAGGCTGATTTTATTGATTAAGAAATAATAATTTAAAAAGAAAGAGAAAATGCCTACATACATACACATACATACTCTTGGGGGATGGCATGAATGTGGAACACTGCATAAAGTTGATTTTTTTTTCAATATAAAAAAGGGATTGAAAGACAGGTCATAAGGTTGTGTTGTATGTTATTTTAATTCAGCATTCCATTGTTCCCAGCCCTGTTTATCAATCACTGTGGGGGGAAACTCTGGTGGGGAAAGAGACACCAAGTCTGCAGCTTTTTGTATCACCTGTTCTTTGACACATACTAACTACCTATAAATTGCCCTATTCTTGTTAAATTGGGGAAGAACTGAGATTCAAAGGCCCAACTTCTTTTCCTGAGCTGAACCTATCTAGACTACTTTAAAGCTACCTATAAAAGCTGTCCCCAACTTGAAACTATTGCTGATCTTCAGTGATCAGTCCACCAATATGCTCCTCTCTTGAAGTACTTATAATAAAATCCTTTTAATTCTCTTTGTCCTGAGTTTTGCCTCATTAATCAGAGTAAAAGCCCAAATGATGAATTTTCCTTTCAACAACTGCACACAGAAATGTTGCTCTGCCACAAAGAGTACATCAATGACCTCTTGCCAACAAGTAATGCAAGCAAGGAAATGGAAATTGGACTCAGTTATGTTTACTTTGGGAGTGAAAATTATAAGGGATCTGAGAGGCCATATGGTCTATTCCTCTCATTTTACAGATAAAGAAACTGATCCTTAGAGAGGTTAAGAGGTTTGTCCAGAGTTATTAGAAAAGGAAGCTAGAGTTCAAATTCAGGTCTCTTGACTAAAAATCAAGCATTATTCCCACTTCAAATCAAGCTCACACCATTGCCACTAAGCATCCAAAAAAATTCTTTAAAAATAAGATGTTGAGAGGAAAAAGATTGCTCAGGACCTAAATTATCCAGATGAACGAAATTACAATTTACATTGAACACATTGTTCAGATAATTCCTCATTTCCCTATTTCACTTAGGTACTAGGGGCCATATTGAGCCATCTTCATGTAGTTTAGCAAAACCACATAGGATTTGTGAAAGAGCTCAGCATTCATCAAAAGTTCTATAGTCAGCTGTATGCTTTGGTGAAAAGCCAGGATTCTAGCCGCTAGATAGAATCAGTAGCTCAGGGGAACCAAAATGATAGAAGAGGAACTAAGAAGACAAAAGGCTAAAACTTCTTTGATACAAAGTCAATTCAAACATAGAGCTTTTTAGGTCAAGCTAAAATCATTTGTAACAGTCATACCCTCAGTAGGGAAGCCACTTCTACTTAAGTAGAGAGTTGTTGAAAACAAAATATTTCATTAGGGCTTTTCACCCTGATTAACAAGGCAAAATTCAGAACAGAGAATTAAAAGGATTTTATTACCATTATTTCAACACTGAAGATCTGCAATGGCTTCAAGGTGAGGGCAGTTGTTCTAAGTAATTATAAGAAAATTGGTCCATCTCAACAGAAGAAACCAGGTCCTTAAATCTCAGTTCCTCCCCCAAAATAGCAAGAATATGATCAAATATAGATAAGTATGTGACAAAAAGCAGGTAATTCAAAAAGCTGCCAGAACATCTCCCAAAACTAACTAATAAACTGGGCTAGAAATAATAGATACTCATCATTTTCTCTTTGTACCTCCCTTTTTTTCTTTCTCTTACTTTTGTTTCTTTTTTCTCATAAGTTTCAACAAAAGATACTGGATACATGTAGTGCAAATGTTTTTATTTTAGGACATACACATAATACATTTAAAAACACCATAAAGAAGCAAGAAATCTATGAAGATCAGATTTTTTAGGGCTATCTTCTTATGCTTACCTGCATAAGAATGAATTAGTGTTT
Source organism: Sminthopsis crassicaudata (assembly GCF_048593235.1). Lineage (NCBI taxonomy): Eukaryota > Metazoa > Chordata > Mammalia > Dasyuromorphia > Dasyuridae > Sminthopsis > Sminthopsis crassicaudata. Next base: position 168,202,486 of record NC_133622.1, on the reverse strand, counting down.
TTATAACATACAATTTGGATGGAACAATAACCACACACTTCTTTGAAGTTCAGTCACAAGACTCAATAGCAAATATAAATATTGTTATGATCATTTAAAATTAGATTTATGCCAGTACCATATTTGTTATTCTGGAAAGCAAGATCTTTCTGAAGAGGAACTTTTGCCCTAGTTTAGTACATGTCCAAACCACGTGAAAACCATCTTGATTTGTACCTTGCTGCTAAATTTTGGTAAATATGTTTCCCATAGTCCATCAGTATTTAATTAACATATGATAAGTGTCCTATTAAATTTAAATTAAATCCTTATTGGAGAGTTTAGAATGCAACCACAGCTTCTTTTTTATGTAAATTCTAACTACTCACAAAGACCATAAACACATTCTCTAGTGCAGACTCTTCTGAAGTAATTCTGCACAATGAGTTAGAAAGAATGGAAACTTGGAAACCAAAATGTGAAATTTGGGGGTTTTTTGACATGCATCAACAATTCCTTCTCTTTTCCTGTTTTTAAATTTTTTTTTGTTTATTTTACTACTTGCCACATGCACTGATTCAACTCAATTCATTCAGACATCCAAATGCAATTTGGGCTTTAAAATGTTGATTGGCTTCTGCCTTCCCAGCAACTTAATTCCCTATGCCTCTTGTTCCCAAGAAGCATGCTATTTTTGCTTTATGTTTATTTCTTGGTTACATGATCAGTCATCAGGTCGAGTTGTGTTTAATTGAAGTCTCACTTTAAGTCAGGCAAGTTTAACCATGGGAACCCTTGCTAACAAGTTTCTACAATAAATCAGGTTTGAGGGTTTGCAAGAACACCCAAACATTTGGCCATTCGGTCAATGGGGGGCCCTGAGAATCTCCACAGTATTTTCTGTGGTTAGAAATGTTTTCAAAGAGGAACATCCCCACCAAAGTTTGTTTGGAACCAGTGCACATTGGTGTAACTTCTTAGGGTAGGGATGGTACCCAATTTAGGGATGACATAAAATAGAATTGAAAGGCAAAAATTAGGCCTTCTATGGGTTTTCCTTCTTTGGAGGTAGCCAAGAGAAATTCACATTGCCAGCTCATGGAACCACTTTAGTTCAATATTTAAATGTTGGAATTTTTTGCCCAGCAAGTCCTCAGGAGCATCAAGTCCTAAATAACCTCCATCTGTGAGCTTATCTGATAAATCATCACCTACTTATGTATATAATCTGTGCTTTTCAATAGCATGCATAAATAACAGAGTAACCATGAAATTGCTGTTGTTATTGTTGTTTGTGTTACAGATTTAGTAGCTAAATTTGTAAATCTATTGATGTAGGGAAGTCCCAAAGAAGAATTTCATTTACTATAAGGGCAGGTCAGGAGCACCTTTGCAAATTAGAGAGTATAATACAAATGAAAGTTTAAGAGTTTCTTTGTAATTAATAATCAATTTATTAATTAAGCTAGCTGATAATCAATAAAATGATGGTCAGTGGTTTCTCTCAGTAATCAAAGATCCCTAATACAGACTCAGAATGCCTTAAATTTTTTTTAAAGGAAATGTAGTTGGTAAGAGAAGTCAATCCTGATTGGTGAACAATTAATGAGGGGTAGGCATTTAAATGAGAAAGTGGGATAAAAGTCTTCAGCTCCTTCTGCTGAAAATAGCCTTGAAATTGAGACTCATCTTCCCCCTGCAATCTGGACAAAGGGATTCATCTCTACCCAAATTACTCTAGTTGGCTTTCTCCTTCTGAGTTGGGTCACTCTAAACTCTAATTAAGGAGTACAAGGACATGGGTTTAGCACTCTGGGGCTAGAATTCACCTACATTAGATTTGATTTACCCTCTAAATAAAATTGAGGTCTCCTAATTGGGTGGGGGCCTGTCTAAGAACAAGGAACCTGTTAAACCATGGATTAAGCCAGTGTCATCTATAGTCTTGTCCTTCAGAGACTGGCTGACATGCAGGAAATGAAAAACCTGAATCCTAATTAAAACTTTCTTATTAACATGATAGAAAAATAATTTCCCTCAGTCGTTTAGTCAGCCAAAAAGTATTTGTTAAATACCTACTATTTATCAGGCACTGTGCTAATGCCTGGGGATACAAAAAAGGCCAAAAAACAAATAAACAAAAAAAAAAAAACCTCTAAGCTCTCAAGAGGCTCAGAGAGTCTAATGAAGGAGACAACATTGAAGAAACAGTGTACACAAAAATATAAGCAGAATAAATGGGGGACAGTCAGAAGGAAAAAGGTTTAGAAAAGGACTTTAGCTAATACTTAAAGGAAACCAGGAAGTCAAGAGGTAGAGATGAATAGAAAAGAGCTCTAAACAAGGCAGCAGCAAATACAAATGCTCAGCATGAGAAATTGGAGTAGTATATATGAGGAATAATAATAAGTCCAGAATCACTGGATCAAGGAGTACATGCATGAAAAAGGAGAGAGTAAGGTAAAAGAAGAGTAGAAAGATAGGAAGAAGTCAAATAATGAAAGATTTTAAAATTCATCAGTATATTTTATTGAATGGAAGGGGAGATGACATGCTCAGATCTATGCTTAAAGAAGATTAATTTGATAGTTAAAAGAAGGATAGAACAGAAGGACTAGCATCTTGAGGCAGGGAGATCAGCCAAATGCAACTGCAGTAGTCCAGAAGTGAAGTGACAAAGACCCATGCCAGGGTGGTAGCAGTATCAGAAGAGATAAGGGGGTTGATACAAGAAAAGTTCTGAAAGAAGCAATGATAACACTAGACAAGATATGAAAAGGTAAGAGTCAGAGGACTTCCAGAGATCAAGATGACGGAGTAAGGACTAAGTCCCTTTAAATTCCTTTCTGATTCCCAACCCCTCATGGCTGAAGAAGCTAGTACCTTTGATTCACAAATCCTGGTCAAAAGCACCCTTCTGAGAGATATCTGGGCTTTCCCAGCCCCCATTGGATCTGAGCCACTTGGGATGTCCCAGCCCTTTCAGATTATAAAAAGGGCCAAACTGGAGTCCACTCTTTGCAGAGGTCCCAAACATGGCATTCTTACACTGGCCAAGTCAGGACTTCTTCCCACTGGAACTGTGGTTCCAGTGCCCTTTTATCTCTCCCCTCAACTTTACTAACTAAACTTTACTTCCAAACCCCACAATAAACCTCTTTTATCAGTTTAGGTTTTCAGGTCTGTAAATTCCTCTTGCTCCACTACTAGATCTCATTTAACTCTGTATCCTTACACCAAATCCAAAGGGGTTGCAGAGGAGCTCTATTTGATTCCTCTACCCCGAACCTGCCACTATACCTCAATTAAACCTAATTTCATTTTGGTACTTCTTACATCTAGTTCTCATCAAGGGGAACACAGTCCAGGAACAGTCCAGGACAGGAAGCATCCCAATAAGCCAGCAGCAAGCCCCACCTTAGCAAATCAGCTGGAGATCTTGATCTCCAGTGCATTGAAGTGGACAAACATCAACACCAATAACTTGCATGTGGCTCATTGTAGACAAGAGATTGAGCAGACTCCACCTTCAAGAACCACCACATGTTTCAATGAGTCCCCAAGGTTAGCAGCTTGACCTCTGGGTACTTATGTAACCCCAGAAAATGGGGAAAGACCCCATCAGTCTCAGCACATGGCAGACACCAGCACTAGGGCCCCAGATCATTGGGATACAGCAGCACCAGGCACATCCCCACCCTATCCCTACCAGAAACAAGTATCTACCATGAGCCTTAGGGCAAAAGCAGTGCAGCACCAGGTAAAACAATCAGGGCCTGCAGCCACAAGCACAAGAAGCCTGAAACTGTGCCTTTCTTTTTTTATCACAGAAAAAGAGCTCAAATTTAAAAGAAAGAAAAAAAGTCCAAAATAGATGAGTAAAAAAACAACCAAAAAAGTATCTCACTACAGAAAGTTGTTATGGTTACAGAGAATATTAAGATACAAAATCAAAAGAGAACAAACACTTATCAAAACACTTATCCCCATAAAAAAAATGGTAAGTGGTCTCAAGCCCAGAAAGAACTCATAGAAGAGTCACAAAAAGGAGCTTAAAAATCTACTAAGAAAGGTAGAAGAAAAATTGCAAAAAAAAAAAAATAAGGAGAGTGATGCAAGAGAATTATGGGAAAGAGACAACAGCTTGAAAAAAGAAAAGGCTGCTTTAAAAATATAATTTTCCAAATAGAAAAGGAAATTAAAAAGTCCACTAAAGAAAACAACTCTTTAAAGAGTATAATTGATCAAATGGGAAAGGAAGTAAAAAAAGCTAATTAAGGAAAAGAACTTCTAAAAAGTTAGAAATCAAGAATAAATTCAAAGGAATGAAAAAAATAGAAGAAAATGTAAAATGCCTCATTGAAGAAACAACTGACCTGGAAAATAAAACCAGGAGAGATAATGTCAAAATCATTGGACTATCTGAAAGCCATAATCAAGAGGAAGACTTGGACAGCATCATCAAGGGAAACTACCTTAATATCCTGGAACCAAAGGGCAAAAAAAGACATTGAAAAAATCCACCAGTCACCCCAGGAAAGAAATCCCAAAATAAAAACTCCAAGTAGCATTATAACCAAATTGCAAGACTATCAGGTCAAGGAAAAAAATACTACAAATGACCAGAAAGAAACTATTTAAAGATCAAAGAGCCACTATCAGGATTACACAGGACTTAGTAAAGGCAAAATTAAAGGATCAGAATTTTTAATAGAGAAAGATAGGAGAGGAAACTACATCTTGTTAAAAGGCACCATAAACAATAAAGTGATACCAATACTTGACATCTGTGCTTGAAGTGGTATAGCAAACAAATTTTTAAAGAAGAAATTAAGTGAGTTACTGGAATATAATATTTCAGAAGGCAAAGGAGCTAGAATTACAATCAAAAAGCACTGACTAGATGAAATTAAGGCTAATACTTTAAAGGCAAGAATGAACTTTCAATGAAATAGAAGAATTTCAAGCTTTCATAAGGAAAAAAAAACAGAATTGAACAAAAAAAAAAATCAAAAAAACAAAAAAACCTGACCTCTAATATCAAGACCCAAAAGAAGCCTAAAAAGGGAAAAAGAAAAGAAGAAAGCATAAGGGATTCAATGATACTGGACTATTTATTTTTCTACATGGGAAGATTATGTTTGTAATTCTGAAAAAAATTGTACCATAAATAATACAGCTTGAAATAATATACATAGAGAAAGGATATGGAGTATAAGGTGAATTTGAGGAAAGGACATAAAAAAATCTAAGGGATAAGAAAGAGAACACTGGATGCAGAAAAAAGGGAGATGTAGAATAGGGTAAATTATGTCACATGAAGAAGCACAAAAACAATTACAGTAGAGGGGGAAAGTGGGAGGGTGGACAATGGGCATCGCTTGAACCTTTCTCACATCAGTATTGACTTAATGAGAGAAATAATATACACAAGCAATTGAATAAGGGATAGCAGACTGGTAGAGATGATAGACAAAAACAAAACACAGGTGAGGAGGGAAAGGGTGAAAGGAGAAAGAGAGAGAGAAAAATAAACAAGAGGGAAAAAAGGATGGAGGAAATACATGGGTAATTCACATTATGAATAGTATGAACTATCCCATAAAATGGAAATGGATAGCAGGGTGGATCAAAAACAGTATGTTGTTTACAAGAAACACTTGAAGCACAGAGACAGAGACAGAGCAAAGGTAAGGGAGTGGAACAGAATCTATTGCCTTTTGTTCTTAAATTTACTTCTGCTAACAGATTTTTAAAAAGGTAAGAGTAGCAATCTTGGTCTCACACCAAAAAAAAGCAAAATAGGCCTAATTAAAAGAGAAAAGAAGGAAATTACATTTTGCTAAAAGGTACCATAGGCAATGAAGTAATATCAATACTAGATATATATACATGAAGTGGTATAACATCCAAATTTTTAAAAGAGAAGTAAAGTGAGTTACACAGGTAATAATCATACCTTGTGAATGTGAATGGGATGAATTCTCCCATAAAATGGAAATGGACAGCAGGTGGAACAAAAATCAGAAGCCTTGAAGCACAGAGAGAAACTCAGAACAAAGGTAAGAGACTGGAACAGAATCTATTGATTTTTATTATATATATATATATATATATATATATATATATATATATATATATATATATATATATATATATATATATATATATTTCTACTGAAATATTTTAAAAAGGCAGGGGTAGCAATCCTGATCTCAGACCAAAAAAAAAAGTGAAAAATAGGCCTAATTAAAAGATATAAGGAAAGAAACTACATCTTGCTAAAAGGAATCATAGATAATGAAATGATATTATATATATATATATATATATATATACACACACATGAAATGGCACAGCATCCAAATTTTTAAAAAAGAAATAAAGTTACAGGTTCATGACCAAACAAGAGATAAAGAGCATGACAAAAAGTAAAATAGATCATTTTGATTACATTAAATTTAAAAACTTTTGCACAAACAAAACTAATGCAACCATGATTAGAAGGCAAGTAGAAAACTGGGCTACAATCTTTACACCAAGTATCTCTGATAAAGATCTCATTTCTCAAGTAATATAGAAATGAATTCATAAGAATAAAAACCATTACCCAATTAATCAATGGTCAAAGGATATGGACAGGCAGTTTTCAGATGAAAAAATTAAAGCTATGTATAGGCAGATGAAAAGTGTTCTAAATTACTTTTGATTAAAGAAATGCAAATTAAAAACAACTCTGAGGAATTACTTTACACTTATCAAATTGACTAATATGACAAAGAAAGTGATAAATTTTGGAGAGAATATGAGAAATTGAGATACTAACACACTGTTGGTGGAGTTGTGAACTCATCCAACCATTCTGGAGTGCAATTTGAAACTATGCCTAAAGGGTTATAAAACTGTGCATATTCTTTGAGCCAGAAATATCACCAGTTCTCTCCCAAAGAGATTATAAGAAGGGGGAAAGGAACTACCCATGTAAAAATATTTATAGCAGACCTTTCCATGGTTGCAAAGTATTGGAAATTTAGGGGATGCCCATCAACTGAGGAATGCCTGGACAAGTTTTAATATATGAATGTAATGGAATGCTACACAATAAGAGATGGTGAATTTCAAAAATCCCTGGAAAGAGTTGTATGTCTTGATACAAAGTGAAATAGGCAAAACAAAGAAAATATTGTATACAGTATCAGCAACATTGTGTAATGATCAACTTTTAAAGACTCGACTCTTAGCAATAAAAAAAAAAAAAAAATGATCTAAAACAAGTACTAAGAACTCACGAGAGAATATGCTATCCACATCCAGTTAAACAACTGATGGACTCTAAATACAAATCAAAGCATATTTTTTTCCACTTTATTCTTTTTTGTGTTTTTTCCCTTTTGATTTGCTTCTTTCATAATTGACTAATATGGAAATATGTTCTACATGATAGTACATGGATAACCTATATGTTAACTAGATTGGAAGTTTAGGAGTATAATGGTGCCCTCAATGGTAATAAGGCAGTTAAGAAAAAAGAGGGTTTGGAGGGGGAAACAATGAATGCCATTTTGGAAGTGTTCAGTTTAAGATGATTATGGGACATCCTCTTATAAATTAATAGTAGGCTGGAGATGCAAGCCTCTAAATTGGAGCACTGACATTACATAATGTAGCCAATATATGTCAGAGATGTGTCTTTAATATAGGTTGTTCTATATACCTCTCAATCCATTCTACTATGCTAAGGCTCATTTATGCTACAACCACACTCAAAGGCTCAAAATGTGATATGGATCTGTGGTTATTCTCTCAATTATACTTTTCCCTGTAAGTACATCCATACTTTTCCAGCCTTTGTGGCTCTTGTTCCCATTCTCCCATAAGTTTGCCAAAAGGGAACCCAATATATTATGGACTTTTGTCATGTTTTCTTGGCATCTGTAGGATGTTAGGGGACTGCCCACAATATTCATCACTTATTCCTTGCTCTAACCATGTAACCAGCCAGGTTTTTTTTTTCCTCTGTCACTCATTATGCCTTGTCTTGTTTTCAGAATATAAAAAACTTCATTATATGAGAAGGATTATGAATCTTAATGCAACTCCCTCTAATACCCATTTTTGAAATGTGAACATTGATAGTCTTTTTCTACTTATCCTCCATTTCAAATCATACCACTATTAATTAGTGTGAATAATATATGTCAATATAGTATAGGACTGGAGTAGAAAGAAAAACTGAGATCAAAAACTTCCTCCAGTATTTGCTTGATATGTGAACCTGGAAAAATCACTTCACTCTTTCCAAATTTAGTTCCCTAATCTGTAAAAATAGGAGAAATACATTATCTCATAGACTTATGGGGAAACTTAAATGGAATGTCTGCAATGAGCTTTCTAAAATTCAAAGTGTGAAACCAAATCCTGCTTTTATTACTCTCTAAATACTTAAAACCCTCTAATAAGGGTTCTAATAATGGCAGTTCTTGTGTTTTGCCATACTCAGAGAGCAAGATGATTCTTTGGGGATAATTTACTTTTTTAATTTTTTGCTTATTTGTTTGATATTTTATTTTTGCAAGTTACATGTAAGACAATTTTTAACATTTGTTTTTAAAACTTTGAGTTCCAGATTCTCTTTCTTTATCCTTTTCCCTACACTGAGATGACACATGAAGTTATGTAAAACATTTCCATAAAAGTGGTGCAGTGAAAGAAAACATATCTCCTTCCAAAAAAATTTTCAAGAAAACTAAAGTTTTTTAAAAGTGTGCTTCAATCTAGGCACAATAAGTGCTTTTTCATTTTAAGTCCTTCAGAGTAGTCCTTGGGGCATAATTTATAAGAGCAAGGATCAGATTATAGTCTTTAGTTTTGGTTTTAACACTATGCCCTTCTACTGTTTACATCACTTGAAGGAGAACTCATTCATGCTGATGAAACAAATGGACCAAAAAGTGCTGAAGTGGCCATGGTGAAACTTGATGGAGTTCACTTTGTTTTGAGCAATATCTCCTCCCCCATGATCCTAATTCCCTTACAATTCTCACAGTTCAGAGATGCTTACATCTAAATACTCTTATCAAACCTCTCTAAAATTCACACTGATTTTTATATCTTGCTAGCTCTCAATCTTTTTTTTTATTAATAATTTTTTATTATATATATTTTTTATAATATTATCCCTTATATTCATTTTTCCAAATTATCCCCCCCTCCCTCTATTCCCTCCCCCCAATGACAGGCAATCCCATACATTTTACATGTGTTACAATATAACCTAGATACAATACATGTGTGTAAATACCATTTTCTTGTTGCACAATAAGCATTAGATTCCGAAGGTACATGTAACCTGGGCAGACAGATATTAGTGCTAACAATTTACATTCACTTCCCTGTGTTTCTTCTCTGGGTGTAGCTACCTCTGTCCATCATTGATCAACTGGAAGTGAGTTGGCTCTTCTTTATGTTGAAGATTTCCACTTCCATCAGAATACATCCTCATACAGTATTGTTGTTGAAGTGTATAGTGATCTTCTGGTTCTGCTCATTTCACTCAGCATCAGTTGATGTAAGTCTCTCCAGGCCTCTCTGTATTCCTCCTGCTGGTCATTTCTTACAGAGCAATAATATTCCATAACCTTCATATACCATAATTTACCCAACCATTCTCCAACTGATGGACATCCATTCATCTTCCAGTTTGTAGCTACAACAAAAAGAGCTGCCACAAACATTTTGGCACATATATGTCTCTTTCCGCTCTTTAGTATTTCTTTGGGATATAAGCCCAGTAGTGCTAGCTCTCAATCTTTTTTTTTTTTTATTATATATATATATATATATTTTATAATATTATCCCTTGTATTCATTTTTCCAAATTACCCCCCCTCTCTCTATTCCCTCCCCCCGACGACAGGCAATACCATACATTTTACATGTGTTACAATATAGTCTAGGTACAATACATGTGTGCGAATATCATTTTCTTGTTGCACAATAAACATTAGAATCCGAAGGTACATGCAACCTGGGCAGACAGATATTAGTGCTAACAATTTTCATTCCCCTCCCAGTGTTTCTTCTCTGGGTGTAGCTACCTCTGTCCATCATTGATCAGCTGGAAGTGAGTTGGATCTTCTTTATGTTGAAGATTTCCACTTCCATCAGAATACATCCTCATACAGTATTGTTGTTGAAGTGTACAGTGATGTTCTGGTTCTGCTCATTTCACTCAGCATCAGTTGATTTAAGTCTCTCCAGGCCTCTCTATATTCCTCCTGCTGGTCATTTCTTACCGAGCAATAATATTCCATAACCTTCATATACCACAATTTACCCAACCATTCTCCAACTGATGGACATCCATTCATCTTCCAGTTTCTAGCTACAACAAAAAGAGCTGCCACAAACATTTTGGCACATATATGTCTCTTTCCGCTCTTTAGTATTTCTTTGGGATATAATCCCAGTAGTAGCGCTGCTGGGTCAAAGGGTATGCACAGTTTGATAACTTTTTGGCTAGCTCTCAATCTTAATCACATTAGGAGGGCAAGGCTTTTGTGATGGCTTCCACTGGATAATATTACATCTAGCAAACTTCATACCACTCTACTCTAGCTTGCATTTGCAGGTTGGATCCTCTAAAGGAAGACTACCACAGGTGATGGGACTGCACTCCTAAAACTATAGTTCAAGAGCCCCTAATAAATTTATTTACTTCCAGTGGTCGAGCAAGGAACACAATATCTCAAAACAAAAACATTTATTGAAATAGTATAAAAAGAATGAGGTGCTTCAAAACATTCCCCCTCATAAATTTGGGGCCTATTTCAAGCAGTATCTGTGGGACGAGTTGTCATAAAAAATAGAGGCTCACATAGAGAGAACATTGACCAATACTATATCTGCTTCCAATGCTACAGAACTTTCATACTTTGAATATAGTGGCAGAATTCCTCTTAAACACAATGTGTCTTCACAGCAGGTTGATCTCCTGTGTTCTCTGGACCTGCTCCTTTCCACAACACAACTTCCCAATTACAGAGATAATTTTCAACTCCAGAACTGAATTATGGGCTTTCTCTTTGAGAAATGTACTGTCTCCTATTGCGAAGTTCTCCACTGTAAGATGCCAGTGGTGGAAGTGGAAGAGAGGAAAGAAAGATATGCTTCCTTTCTTTCCCCAGCAACAATAAGTGAAAGCACAAGTTGACAGAAGAAATTTTTCATTCATTCTGAAGGAGTGAAGAATAAATACTTCTTTATCTTTCTTTAAGATTTTCAACACCTTATTGCCTCTGAAACCTCTTCCTTATGTTCTATAATTTAAGTAGCTTTAAAAGAACACCATTGATCAAATCAAATCCTCTTCTCCTACATATATATCAATGGCACCAACTATTATTATGTGTCCCTTCCAGTTACTATGCAATTTTAATCAATATTATTTTGATATTTCAATGGATCTGTGAACTTTCTTATACAGATGCTCCTTCAAGAGATGAAGATTTAACCAATCTATAACTGCTCATTCTTTGTGAATCTCAAGTTTTTCTTCATATGAATTATCTTTGGAATTGGGGGGGGGTAATTCTCAGCATTCTAGGACCCCTGGAACAGTTGATTAATGATTTTTACCTTTTGTAGATCTCCATCGAACTCTGAGTCTCCAGTTATCCCTTGATCTTGCTATCTTTTTTTTGTCAATCATTTTTCTGATGAAATCTTTTGTACCTTTTCCTTGTCATAATTATTCTATTATAATGTGTTGTATCCTGTTCATGCCTACCATGTTTTCCATTATTGCTCTTTGGCTTCTATTTTAATTCTTTGGAGAATGTGACATTCCATTACTCATAGTTTCTGACATCACTGGAAGAATTTTAGTGTTTAAAAGAGGGATATTTGTTTCAGAAAGAAGCTTGGATTTATTCAAAAGAACTGTAGAATGATAATATAGTTCGTTGTTCTCATTATAGTTCTCATTACCATATGTGATCTTATTGTCCCTCTGAATCTCACAGTGGAGAGAACAGACTTGTAAGAATATAGTTAAAGTGTCTCACTTCTTAGGCTAGCAAAAGAATCTCAGTTTTCATCCCTGCAAACCATTCCCACTTCATTGGAATAAACTTCATATAGTTTAATGGAATCAAGATTTTGTGACTGAAGCTGAACTCTGTAAAATACTCCTTGCTCCTATTAAACTGTATCCAAAGAATAATCTTGCTCTCTGAATTTATGAAAAAATAAAAGTATTTACAACCCTACTCTATTTGAAGGGAAACTCACTTTTTCCCACACAAATTCCAACTAAAATCTTACCTTTATAGGCATCCTTTTTTTAGCTCCTCTTAATTCCAGTGCTTTCCCACCTGTAATTATTTCCTATTTATCTTGTATATAGCTTACTTTGTGTGTGGTTTGTAGGGGGTGGGAGTGGGGTTCATGTTTTCTCCACAATTACATTGTATGCTTCTTGGGGGCGTGGACTATGTATTACCTCTTTTTGTATGCCAGCACTTAGCACAATTCCTGTCACATTGTAAGTACTTACCAATAATAGCAAATAGACTAAAGAAAATTTAAATAACATTTAAATAGACTTGTTTCTTTAACCAAGTAATTCATTTATTCAATAAAATTAGGCTCTCTTTCTGGCCACTGTAGGAGCAATGATGTCCATTATCATTACTTCTCTGAAAGTCTTATCATATTTTTGGAACTATTAAATCTCCCTATGTTATTTCACTTATTCACCTTATATGGAGTTCAAGTCAATTTCATATACATTTACTATGTACTATCAATTCCATATAAGTATGTATGTATGTATGTATGTATGTATGTATATATGTATGTATGTATGTATATGCATGCATTTATATGTGTGTATTTGTAGCCTGTGGTCCAATCATTGCTAGAATGATGAAGACTTGGGTTTAAATGGTAGGGAATTTTGATAGTATTTGTTCTCGCTAGATCAATCTAGATCTAGATTGTATTGCCCACCTGTTATCTCTCTCTCTCTCTCTCTCTCTCTCTCTCTCTCTCTCTCTCTCTCTCTCTCTCTCTCTCTCTCTCTCTCCTCTCTCTCTTTTGCTGAGGCAATTGGGGTTAAGTAAGTTGCCCAGGGTCACACAGCTATGAAGCGTAAAGTGTCTGAGTCCAGATTTGAACTCAGGTCCTCCTGATTTCAGGGCTGGTGCTCTATAAACCATATCACCTAGCTACCCCCCATCTGTTATCTTTATCTTTGTTTTTTACCAGTTTATTTTTTTACATTACATATTTCCTTGATGACACCTTTTATCCCTCTTCTTTAAAGATCCTTATTGATTATATGTTGTAATCTAGTCACATGCATCATTGACTCCTGAGTGATATCAGTTTTTCATTCTTCTGAGAGCATAATATTTCATGTCATACTGCCCTACAACAGTACCAGAAGACTTTTTGTCTTAGGAAGATAAGTCTCTGCACAAGAAGTGTGGGTATATTAAAGGATCTTTGATTTTCCCCAAAGGAAATCTATCTAATTTGAAGACTCAATATGTTGACCACCTATCTATCTCAAATCTACATATTGATGAGGGAGTCTATCTAAAAGTTGATATATTTATCTGGAAAATAAATGTATCTACTTGCTCTTTACTGTATGGATAATTGGGCCAAGCTCTTTTGGGTGCTAACAAACCTCTTCTAGAAGATCTGCAATGTTTCTGAATTTAATGCAACCAGAAATAGGTCATATGCTATCATTGAAATCTGGAGACTTTTGTCATCTCCAAAGAAATTCTCTTCAATTCAGACTAGGGGCTGAATCTCCTCTATCACAATGGCAAATAATTTTGACAGGCATATGCCATCACTTTCATTCTTAAATGACCTTGCAATGACTTGCTTAGCTGGGTCTCCTGCCAAGTTTTCTTTAAAGTGGTTTTCTCTTCACTGCTTCTCACTATTTTATGAGATCATACTACTGAAAATCTTCTATCACCCTTCTTTACAGGATTTTACAAACAAGTTTATATTCTAAACCAGTGGTGGTTCAGATCATCATTATCTCTCCACATTGCAAATAAGTCAAATATGTGTTGACTAAGGTCTTTTTTAAGTATTTTGTGGTCCTTTCATTGTGGCACTAGATTTATGGTAGTTAAATTAAATAGTGCAATGAATAGAGCACTGGGCTTGGAGTTAGGAAGACATCTTCATGAGTTCAAATTTGGCCTCAGACAGTTACTAGCTGTGTGATCTTGGGAAATTCACTTAATACTGTTGCTTCAATTTCCTCATCTGTAAAATGAATTGAAGAAAATGGCCATTCTAATATTTTTGCGAAGAAAACTTTGAATGGAGTCATGAAGAATCAGATATGATGGAACATATTTAATTATTGTATCCAGTTATTATAATCAATCATTTCTGATGCCATCAATTGATGAATCAGGATATCAATAAATCGTAAAAAATTGTTCAGTTGAATGAACATTTGTTTAGTATTTAAGATGAATACCATATTATTTTAGGCACTGAGGCTACAAAAATAATATGAACTGAGAATCACGTTTCCTAGAGTGAAAATTTATCTTTTTTTTTTCTCCTCCAGGCAAGACCCTCCTTTTAGAATTCAGATATAAAGTTTGCTATTAACACTACTCACCAACCCATTAGCAAATTTCATAATTTCTCTTTCTTCTCCAAACTCTTTTCCATCAATCCATTTTGCTTTAGACACACAATTCCATAGATAATGGAGCTTTATTCTGCAATTAGCATTTGTGATTCATGCCAAGGCACTATGGAAAATGTAGTTCTTTTGCATTTCATCCCTATTATACTGAGTGGTGCTCTCTATCTGATATTTTGTGAAAGGCACTGTTTTCTACTGACTTTCTTCAAGGAATTTATGAACCAATATGCAAGCTCTTAAGAGCATAAAATTTTGTATGAAAACTAAGAGAATTTAAAGATGGAAACTTTCAGTTTTTGATAAGCAAAAGTCTCTTTGAAGAAGAAATGTGATCAAGGAATTGAGTGAAGAGAAGGATTTTAGCAGATTAAATGCTATGATTCCATTCTCCTTCATTCCTCTCCTTTTCCAGAAAAGAATGTATCTATTCCAAAACTTATGTCCCTTTCTTTAAATTTTATTTTGCATTTCTGTCCATTTAGTTTCTAAAAACCAACATTAAAACCAAACCATGGTTAACTAATAAATTACTAATCTGTGGGCATTTCATTTGCTCAAAGGCAATTGAAAGGAAGGTCATCTATGTACTCAGAAAATTATTCTTTTCTAACCCTTGGGACTAATTCTGGACTCCAGTAATCTAAAGAAAAGTGCATTCATACATATTAGTATTACTTCCCCAAAACAGAGAACAAGTGAATCCTATTTACCATTCCTCATACATAACATTCAATTGATTAGCTCCAGATATTTACATAAACAGTGCCTCAAGCCTAGAATTCTCTCCCTTTCCACTTCTCATAGACTGTCTCCCTAGATTCCATCAAAGACTCAGCACAAATGCCATTTCATTCATACAAGGGACCAATCCTATATCCCCATGTTATTATCAGCTACCCAATTCCATACTGCTTCACTTTTGCTATGACTGTCTATATATTGTAAATACAATATTTACTAAGTAAAAAATTAGTTTCATAGATTTAGAGAGCTAAATGAAATCACAGAAATCACCTAGCCCAACACTCCCATTTTACAGATGAGAAAAATGTGGTTGTACTGGAATTTGAACCCAAATGTTCTGAATTCAAACTAAGCTCTCTTTTATTTTACCATGATGCCTTTTATCTGGGTCCATGTTCTTTCCTTCTGTAGAATGTAAACTTCTTTGTATCAGAAGCTATTTCTTTTGTATCTCCATCATGCACAACAGTGCCTAGCATATAGCAGGAACTTATTAGATGCTTGATGAATGGGGGAATGATGGTCTCTTGTCATGAACACCCCAAAGGGGATTTTTCTTTAGGGTATATATTAGATCTTAGGATCCATGGGATCTCATTTTCTCCTTATAATAATTCCCCTGCACTTTCTAAATCTGCCTGCTTGCTACATGGTCAAATCTAAGTAAATAATTCAGAAATTAGCTTTCAGCTACAAATAATTCACACAGCAAGTTCCTGGATTTCTCACAGCTCTGGCCCTCATTCTATTCTCAACGTGTTCAATTAGGACAAGCACTAAAATGTCGAACATGACAGTTTTAATTTGTATGCCAAGTTCCCCACCCACCTACACAGAATTAAAACTTCTCAGCTAATGAATGGGAACGAGGGGACCAAAACACCTTTAGCTGCCTATTCAGCAAAAACCCATCCATTCGATTCTTTTTGACCCTTTAAGCGTTATCTCCAGTTTATAGATTATAGCTTGTGGTGGGTCCACTAAACACATTCACAATTATCTTCTCGAGACTGATGGCGCCATCACCACACCCAATCTCCAGCTGGCCGTTATTTGGATTTCATCTTCTTCGCCGGTGTTCAATAGACAGTTCTTTTGTGAGACTGACTGGGCAGTAGCAAATCACCAAGTCATTTTCCCACAGTCACTGTAAGCTGTCTGCTTTTCACTGGCCAACTAATTACCATGAACCACGGTGGTACAGCCCAGCTGCACTGAATGTGAATCCTTTAGTCTGCCCCCTCTTCTTTCAAGCGAACGCTCAAAAACCTCCCGCCAGCCCCCATTTTCTTGTTGGAGCCTTTAGAGAGGCTGCCCAGAGGTGTTCAAAGCCTCTACGAAGGATTCCTTTATCAGATTCAAAAGCCCCCCTCCTTTTTTTAATTTTTTTTTAAAATGCGAAGATCAATTCTGCTTTCTTTTAATGAGACTTCAGGGGACCCATTGGGGGACTATTGTTTCAGAAAGTGGTAGTCACTGAAAGAGTACAAGATTTGGAAGTAGTGCCTGGATTAAAGCAGCAAACTTTTCTTAAGCGGCCTCATCATTTCACTGAGCAAACCCATGGTTTTGGTAAGGGCTTTCTGGTGGGACCCACGGGCAAATTGTTGCCAGTTTTCTCTCTTGTTCCACACAGCAGATACCACGTTGGCGCCGGCCAGAGACGAGACAAGTAGCCCAACCAGAAAAATAATTGGATCTCTCTGCTGTGGGATGCACAAAGCAGGGCATTTTTGCTTTCGGCACTCTTGCTATGTTCACGCCTCTCTCAATTAGGCAGTGTGAGGAAAAGGAAGGTATGCACAGACGCAGCTTGTCTGACATTTCATCGGCACTGTCTCCAAAGCGGTTGCAGTGGGAAGTCTTTCCTCCGGATTTAATCCTTCTTGTCAGTTCCTCATCAAGCAGAACTTTAGGTAAACTTGGGCCCTTCTTTTTGCAAGCCCAACAGTTAAGACTTCGAAGGGCGGTGGATTGAGGGTGTGAAATCTAGGGGAAGCAACCTTCTGACTTTTTGGGAGAGACCAATGAACTTAAAATCGCACTGTCAAGTTTGGGAGTGGAATTAAGAACATCTCAATCTGTTGAACAAGCCTATTTATGATTTAATCACCTCAGAAACTATGAATGCATTTGCTTTAGAAACAAACCCACATAGGGACAAGGTACCATGGTATTAGTAAATAGCTCCCCCATATGACTCATCTTTATCTCTCTAGAGCCAAGGGGGGGGAAAAAGAAAGAAAGGAAGGAAGAAAGAAAGAGAGAGAGAGAGAGAGAGAGAGAGAGAGAGAGAGAGAGAGAGAGAGAGAGAGAGAGAGAGAGAGAGAGAGAGAGAGAGAGAGAGAGAGAGAGAGAGAGAGAGAGAGAGAGAGAGAGAGAGAGAGAGAGAGAGAGAGAGAGAGAGAAAGGAAGGAAGGAAGAAGGAAGGAAGGAAGGAAGGAAGGAAGGAAGGAAGGAAGGAAGGAAGGAAGGAAGGAAGGAAGGAAGGAAGGAAGGAAGGAAGGAAGGAAGAAGGAAGGAAGGAAGGAAGGAAGGAAGGAAGAAAAAAGAAACTGTGAAGGCTTTAAAATGGAATCCAGCGCCATGACTTTAGGTCAGAGAAATGGTCTTTGTTTCCTTCCATACATAAAAATCATTTCATCTAGAAAAAGTTAGAAGACCTAGAAAGGCTGCTACTTTTACAAAGTTTACTTTTATGCCTCCGATTTCCTTTCTATGTCAAATGAAAGAATATGAACTAAATTAAATGGTGGAGTTTTTTTCAAGGTACAAAATAATAATAACTTATTTATCTTGCGCTTTAAGGTGTGCAAAGAGTTTTACGATATGTTATCTTCATTTATCTTCTGAACAATCCTGGGAGGTAAGGATTTTTACATCCTCATTTTACTGATGATGAAACTAAATTTCAGACAATTTAAAGGTATATCAATGCTCCACAGCCAGGAAGAGTCTGAGCTGAAAGTTGATTCTAAGCCTTCTTGAATTTCTTGGCATCACATAACATAGACCTTGATTCTTCCTTTCTCCTAGGTTTTTTTGCTTACCTCTGTTTCTCTGACATATCACTACAACTCATCTCTTCAGAAATTATCCTTCTTCTACCATTCTTCTTTCTCACCTACTTCCTTCACTTCCCATTTCCACCTCGGATTTCTCCACTTTCTTGCAAACTCTCCTTATTAGCTTTTATTTCTGTTTCATTCAATTAAATTCTTCAAGATATATATAAGAATTTATATTATACTCTAAGAATTCAAGGATTCATTATTTCTTCAGGAAAGTGGGAGAGAAAAAAATGTATCATAAGGTCCTGCCATATCCAAGAAGAAGCCCTGGATAAATGTTCATTCTCTCAGATCTCAGCGCAGCAAGAAAGGGCTAATAGCCCTGGTTCCAGTCTTTTGTGATAGAGGATGAAGGAGGATTAACCTCTCCTTATTATGCTTCCCAGCTCCATAAGAGGTGAGTCATTGGAAATGCTCTATTCTCTTTACATTTCTTTGCCTCTCTCTTCATCCAACTTATTTTCCATTATGTCCCTTTTTCATTCTATGGTTTTTTCCTGCCTTTCACTCTGTCCACAAATGGAATCATCTCAGTTCTTCAATAATAAGAAAGTGCTTGAGTCTTTCCCACTGGAAAACTTCAGTAATTAGGGAAAGCAGAAAAAGAAATCATTGAAATACAAACACTAGCCACCAAGTTACTTGAAGATGAAAAATCATAATTCAATTAGGCTTCAATGTCTTCAAGTGTAACATGTAAAGATCAAATCAGATCACCTCAAAACTCCCTTTCGGATTTAAATCCTATGATCATACATCTATTATTCCATCTTATACATATAAATCATAATTGGTAAGACCTACTTTGCCAGATGGGTACCAGAGCCTTCTCAGAAAGGTTTGTAACTATTAAATATTTAGTGTGAGCATTAATACTCCTGAGAATAGCAAGCACAGCAAATCAGGGCTTAATTTATTATTTGGTTGATTATTTAGTCTTAAAAATGATGGAGAAAATGGTAAGAATGCAGATTAAATGTAAAAGTGTATTATGATGTTGAAAACTATCTTTGCATACATTTTGAAAATAAAAAGCTATTATTTTTTTAAAGTATATCATGGGTACATTTTTTTGGGAGGGAGGGGAACCAGCTGTTAAACATTTACCAGCACAACCCTAGTTTATACTTACTATGTATTACATTTCACAGAATCTTCATCAGGTCTTGTAGTGGGTAGAATGCTGGACCTGAAGATAGGAGGACCTACATTAACATTTGTCCTCAGACATTACTCCCTGTGTCATTTTGAGCAAGCCATGTAAGCCTCAGCTTCCTTAAGTATAGATTAGGAATACTAATAGCACCTGCCTCCTAGGATTGTGAAGATCAAATGAGATAATATATGTAAAGTGCTTAGCATAGTACTTGACATATAGTAGGCAGCATATAAATGGCAATCATTATTATTATTATAATTATTATTTAGAAGTCAATCAGTGTCAATAAGGGTTCATTAAGCTCCTACAATGTAAGAAGAACTGTGCTAAGCACTATTGAAGCAAAAAAGAAGCAAAAGATAGTCTCTCCTTGACTTCAAAAAGCTCTCAGTTTGTTTGTTTCCCCCCCCCCCGCCCCAGGCTGGGGTTAAGTGACTTGCCCAGGGTCACACAGCCAGGAAGTGTTAAGTGTCTGAGACCAGATATGAACTCAGGTCCTCCTGAATTCAAGGCTGGTGCTCTATTCACTGCACCCTAAAAAAAGGGTGCCCCTAAAAAAAGCTCTCAGTTTAATGTGGAGGGAGAGGATGAGGGAGAACCATAAGCCAACAAATATATACAAAGCCAACAATATATATCTATATGATATACAGAAAATTCTTGAGAGAGAGGAGGAATTAGAATTAAGAAAGATTTCCTGTAGAAAAGATTTTTATTTGGGACTTAAAGGAAGCAAGGAAAGGCAATAGGTGGAGATGAGGAAGGAAAGCTTTCCAAGAATAGAGAACAGACAGGAAAAAATGTCCACAGCTAAATGTCATGTCTGAGGACCAGGTCAGAGACCAAGGTCACTGAATAAAGTATTTGACAGAGAGTAAGATATAAGAAGATTGCAGGGGGGGGGAGGAAGGGAATGAGTTAGGTTGTGAAGGGCTTCAATGACAGGCAAAGAATTTTTATTTGATTCCAGAAGTGACAGGGAATTACTTAAGTTTATTGAATAGGGGAGTGACATGATCAGACTAGTAAATTAGGAGAATCACTTTAGTGGATGAGTAGAGGATAGATTGAAATGGGAAGAGAATTGAGTTAGGAAGCCCAACCAGGAGTTATTAAAATATATTATTGTTCTTTCTCTAAGAGGACCAAAGACAACAGGAGAATATCTTGACTTGCAGGTGAATTGGATTTCAATAACACAGAACTGTGCAAAGTCATCAACCTTGCTCCCTTCCAGAATCATCGGGGGTCCAGTGGCAAGACAGAGGTCAAGATAACTTTTGATGGCTCCCAATGCAATGGGAGACCTTGGCCTTTTTGAGCTAAGGTCTTTCTCAGGTTTTAGTTTATATGAGACAAATCCTGTTCAGTAGTTAAAGATGAAGTAAGAATTGAATCAAAACATAGCCTAGCTTGCCTTCACAAAAGAGTCCAGATGAGGAGGTCACATATCATTGGCTGTTAATCTACAGATACAATTCTTTTAGAGTTCAGGAAAAAAAGATGCTTAGATCATGTCCACCAAAAGCTAGCTACACAAAAGAGAACATAATTAAGAAGTAAACCTTTTTTATCAAAGCAAGTAGTACATAGACATTGGAGAGGTTCTATAGATTAAATATTAAAATCTAACTAACTAATCTAACTAAGACTAAATCAATTCTTCACTTAAGAATAAGATCTCAGTTTTACCAAGAAAAATCTCATCTATCTGGGAGGAAGAGTTTACTCTTAACATTTACTAGGGTTGCAGACCCTGGGACCACATTGTGGTTTCCTTCATATCCTATAAGATTTCCCAACCATCATTCAAAGATTCATTCCACATCTCTTATTAAACTTTTTCCATTCTTCTTCTAATCTTTCTGAATCTGAACAAATCTCTTCTCCACTTAGGCAAGTATTGAACTTTATAGACTTCAAGATCTCTCAGCCAAGCAGGAGTCACCTCCTAGTATGCATAACATAGCACCCTAGGATTGTCTTTTAGCAAACTACTCTATGCTTGGAACAGGTAGTAGAGTTACACAGAATTTCCATACTGATTTTGAACTACTTTGTTAAAAATATTAAAATGTAATATTCTTTGGTTAATTTGCAAGAACAGCTTATTTAACATCATTACATGGAAATTTCCTAGCTGAATTTCTACAAGAATCTTTTTGTAATTACTCAAAAGAATTAAAAAATGCAGACTATTATTTAGTAAGCTTGACCAATGATTCATTTTTTCTATTTTAAATCTACACAGTTTTGTGGACTATTATTTTTGTCTGCAAATCATTAAAGACAAGTATTAAAATATGCAACTTTGAATTACTGCATCTCAAAGTGTATACCAATAGCATCCAAAATGGTGCAGCATATGCAATTACAATTCTTTGACAAAAATTTTATTATTAATTATCATTTTAGTTAAAATGAAAAAGTGCTTTATACATCAATATGTAAACTATATAATTTATCTTTATTTAATATTATTTATATGGTGCTTTATGATTTATAAAACACTTTACAAGTAGCATTTCATTTGAGTCTCACAATAACCCTATGAGGTAAGTGTTATTATTATCCCTTTTACAGATGAGGAAACTGGGGGTGAGTGATGTTTTGTGACTTGCCTAGGGTCACCCACCAGTCTCTGAGGCAGAAATTAATTAGTTTTCTTGATTCAAAATCTAAAACTCCATATATAATACCATTTAGCAACATCATAATTGTTTACTCATACATATATAACTTCACAAACTATATAAATTGGCATATCTAGATATAAATATACTTATATACCTAATCTATAATAAGAGGAAAATGAATTGACAGACAGATAGATAGATGATAGATAGATATCTCAAAAGGTCTCTGCTCAGTCTGTATTTCTTAGTTGACACAAACATACATGACATCCTAAGTAGATCTATATTTGGGATAAAGATTTAGTCATTAATCTTAATTTGAAGTTCTCCATAAATCTTTAAGCCAATTTTTCTTTCCCACAGCTCCATTTTATGTCAAACTTCCTTACTGCTAGAGGGCAGGAGGGACTGGAAAAAAACATAATCACCATAACTATGATGGTATGATACTAGACAGAAGAAATGAATCATGGGAAAAAGATGCCCACCCCAGATGCTCTATGAGATATGCTAAATGGTATGCCAGCCTTAAGCAGAAAAGCAAGGCCATAAAGTTGGCCTCCTCTGCCACTCAGAGTCTGGCCCCCAACACAGCGAAACAGATTAACATCAATGCATGTGCTGATGATTCAGCTCATTGCCCAAATGGTTTGAATTTGGTGGTTCTGTGGGATTTATGAGTAGGCCAGATGACCTTTTGTGGGCAGCTTGAATTGTCAGTGTCTTGTAGCTAGAACATCATTTCCCAACTTGAGAAAGAAAACAGAGTAAATCTTGTGAATTATTGTAAGGGAAACGTATTTCATGTTTAAATGTAAGAATTCATTTCTCAAAATGTTTCAGTGAGCTAGTGAACTAGGAAATACATCTCTTAACTATAAAAATAATACCAACTGATTTTTTTCTTTGCTGCTTTTCAGAATCTAAAGCTCTGATTTTCCAGTTTTTCTAAAAAGAGTCTTATGAAGTGGGAAAAAAAGGAGTAGAACTGGAAAAATGAAAAATAGTTCTTAAATGCCTTTTATTTTCCCCAATCATTGAAACATTTCGATGTACTTTCAGTGTACTTCTCGCAATAAATGTACAGTATACTTGGAGAACAGACAATGTTGGCATCTTCAAGGAGCTCACAATTCCAGAAGGAAACAGGCCAGGCAAATATAAGTTATAGACAGAGAAATGCATCAATACTCTAAATTTAAAGACATAGTGCAGGAGGGGAAGAAGTCAAAATCTGTTTTGGAGAGTTGGGAAATAAGTGTCATTCAATTTCAAAGTCTAAAAATAACGTGAACACATCTTTACCTGTTATTTCTTGCTCTTGGCTTAGCTCAGAGAAGTCTAAAGTCAGTGAATCTGGAAAGAATGCTCTTATAAAACTCATAAAAGATGCCATCATCCTTTTCCATCCACCCCCAACCGTTTTGAGATCTCATTCTATGGCATAAGAAAGGAGAACAAGATTTGAAATAAGAGAATTTAGGTTAGAATCAAAACTATTTCTGACTACTTGTGCTATATTGGACATATTATTTAACCCTTTGAAGTCTCAATTTACTTATCGAAAAATAAAGATGTTGAACTAACTGGCCATTTGATATTCTTTCTAATTAAATATAAGATCCTATGATAATTCCATTCCAATAAAAGTCAATCCTGCTTTTCAAAGCATCTACAGTTTCTCCATTACTCTGCTAATTTGCTTCAGGATCAAATTGTTATAAAATCCCTCTCCTGGAGATCACCATATTCTCCCTGTATGTGGCTTGCCTCATCTTGTTCATCAACAATGTAGTGGACAATAAAATATCTAATGGTGTACTGATCTCATAACTAGATTTCTAGAATTTAATAGGTTTTGGCAAAAGTATTCACAACATTCTTGACACTTTGGAGAGAGTTTGTGTTTTTTAGTTTAACAATAAAAATCGAAAAAAGTGTTTAAACAAATCATGATGTTCTTTTCCATCCTGACCTAATAGCTTTGGACCTTTGGAAGCTCCCACCATGAGACCAAGAACAAGACTGAATATCTTAAGAAATTTTAGTGTCTGCATCGGATTTTCCTATTTGATACCCTATGACTATTCGTATTGATGGACTTACATATCAGATGCAAAGCATACGTGACAGATGGAAGCTATCTAAGAAGGGTAAGTGGTCTGATCCCTTGCAGTCCTCAGCCAGTATTACGTTAGAAGCATTGGCACATGCCCAGAATTTAGGACCAGTTTTGAGGTTTCCTCTCTTTCTTCAAGTTCTCATCAATGACTCCCTCTTGCACAGCCTGCCTAATACCTAATCATTTTGTGTCTTACTGTTCTCTACCGTTCATTTGATCTGAAAGAGAACAAGGAAGACAAAAAAGGAAGAGGTGAAACATTTGCTACTAAAAGATTCTACTCAAAGTAAAATCATATGTTCCCCCTGTTGCTCATATTAATGTATGGTGCATTAAAATTCAGTCCCATAAGTCTTCATTATTCAGGCATTTAATCATATGGAAAATGTGGTAATTTAATTAAAACAAGCAACATAGGTTAGATGTCCCTTGGGATGCAAACCTAGGGAAAATGATCTAATCCATCGGGTTTCCATTGTGAAAATGTTTTAATATTAGACCACAAGACCACAGCAGAAAAAATGTTGTTCATTTGCAAAGCAGTCATCCAGCCCAGAAACAATTTCCGTGCAAGAAGCCAGGACATACATGACTCTGCAGTAGAGTTATTGAGGAGCATTTGTCAGAAGGGACCTGCCATGTCTGGCCTCCTGGAGACGTAGTAAAATGCTTCAATACGTGCACATTCAAGAATTGGACTCCCTGCATTCAAGATGTTTGCTGCTGGCTCCCATTACAAGAATACACACACACACACACACACACACACACACACACACACACACACACACACACACAAATATATATAAAATATATATTTGCCCACTGGAAAAAGTTCAAAACCCAACTAATTCTCATTCAGAGAAGAGTTGATAATTACCAAGATTAATATCTGAATCATTGGATTTCTATTAATGAGCAGGTGATATTAATTCATCCAGGTGAGAATTTCACTTCAGATATCCTCCATTCCTATTGCTTAGGAGTGGTTATATGCTATAATCCTAATAACCCAAGTTCCTTGTAGAGCCAACCTTATTTTTAAGCATGGGAAGCAAGGCAGTCAGTAATATATGAACTCAACTATCACCTGCTTTGGCCTTAACATGATATCTGGAATTCTTACATCATGTACTTCCTAACTAAAGACATTTGCTCAGTTAAGATCCACTTACACTATATGTGGAAGGAAAGGAAAAGGATGAAGAACATTAATCAGTATTCAGTTATTTGTATCTTAGTTTAATCTAGTTTATTAGCTAATGGTTTTCCAAAATAATGTTGATATAACACAGTGAGACATAAATCATGACTTCAGAATCTGAGAAAGCAGCTATGTAGAACAATGGTCTTAGAAAATTTATTTCAAAGCTTAATCAGGTCCACTTTCAACATGAATCCTATAATGATATCTATCCCATCCCATTTATTAGGTTTCACTTATGAAATCATTTGATATACATAGGTAACATAGACAAAAAGAAACAGAGAGAGAGTGAGAAAAAGAAAAAAGACCGAGACAGACCAAGAGAAATGTGCATGAAAGTATATCTATACATATACACATGTTTATATTTCTATTCATTTCTGTGTGTTTATTTTATTCTAGCCCTTTAATAGAAAGTAACTCCCTAAGTGCAAGGAGTTTGAATCCTGTCTTTGATACTTTCTATCTGTGTGACTTTGGCAAAGTCACATACAATTTATATACCTCCATTTCCTCAGCTCTAAAATGGAGATAATAATATCACCTTCCTCGAGGACTGTCATGAGGACAAAATGAAATTATATTTGCAGAGTACTTTACAAATCTGAAAATCCCTATTTAAATATGATGATGCTGATTTTCAGAGTTCAGGAATAATCCAATACAAAGTGAGAGACCAAGAAGGAATACCATCCAGTCTTAGGTTCTAAAGCATCATTAAATTGACTCATTTTCTATTCTCTATCCAGCACATTCCATTTCCAAGGGCAAACAGATCCAATATGTGTTTATATGAATAAACACATGTGAGTTTATATGTCTATTCATCTATGAATACTTGCTTTATTCCATCCCATTAATAGAATATGTGCTCCTTGAGTACATGTACTTTTGTTTTGTTGAGATTTTTTGGTCTTTGTATTCCTGGTACCAGGAAGAGTGAAAATGGAAGCTTATATGATGGCTGTGGAATGAATGAGTAAAAGCCTGAGCATTCAGAAGACACTTTAAGAATACAGGTATGTCCCAGATTTGGGGATAAGAAGTCAATAAATGACAAAAACTGCTGGGAAAATTGGAAACTAATAGGGCAAAAACTAGGCATTGACCCACACCTAACACCCTATGTCAAGATAAGGTCGAAATGGGTTCATGATTTAGACATAAAAAATGTTGTTATAAGCAAATTAGAAGAACAAAGGACAGTTTACCTCTCAGATCTGTGGAAAAGGAAGGAATTTGTGACCAACGAAGAACTGGAATGTATTATTGAATACAAAATGAATAATTTTGATTATATTAAGTTAAAAAGTTTTTGTACAAACAAAGCCAATGCAGGCGAAATTAGAAGTGAAGAAATAAACTGGGGAAAAATTTACATTCAAGGCGTCTGTAAAGGTCTCATTTCTAAATATATAGAGAACTGATTCAAATTTATAAGAATTCAAACCATTATCCAATTGATACATGATCAAAGAATATGAACAAACAATTTTCAGATGAAGAAATTGGAACCATTTCTAGTCATATGAAAAGGTGCTCTAAATCACTATTGATCAGAAAAATGCAAATTAAGAAAACTCTAAGGTACAATTACACACCTCTCAGATTGGCTAAGATGACAGGAAAAGATAATGATGAATGTTGGAGGGGATGTGGGAAAACTGGACACTGATGCATTGCTGGTGGAGTTGTGAACTGATTCAACCATATGGAGAGCAATTTGGAACTATGTCCATATAATTTGATCCAGCGGTGTCTCTACTGGGTCTGTATCCCAAAGAGATCATAAAGGAGGAGAAAGGATCCACATGTGCAAAAATGTTTGTGGCAGTCTTTTTTGTAGTGGCAAGAAATTGAATCAAACTGAGTGGATGCCCAACAGTTGGAGAAGGGATGAATAAATTATGGTATATGAATATTATGAAATATTATTGTTCTATAAGAAATGATCATCAGGATGATTTTAGAGAGGTCGGGAGAGACTTAACATGAACTGATGTTAAGTGAAATGAGCAGAACCAGGAGACCATTATAACAGCAACACCAAGATTATATAATGATCAGTTCTGATGGATGTGGCTCCCTTCTACAATGAGTTGATTCAGGACAGTTCCAATGGTCTAGTGATAAAGAGAGTCATCTGCACCCAAAGAAAGGACTGTGGGAACAGTATTTTCACTCTTTTTTGTTGTTTGCTTGCATTTGTTTTCTCTTTCATTTCTTTCCTTTTTGGACTGATTTTTCTTGTGCATCATGGTATTTGTGAAAATATGTATAGCATAATTGCATGTGATTAACTTGGATTACTTGCTATCTATGGGAAGAATAGGGAGAAGGGAGAGAAAAAATTTGGAAGGTTTTGGAAAAGTGGATGTTGAAAATTATTGCAAGTATTTTGAAAATAAAAAGTTTTAATTTAAAAAGGAACATGAGTGTAAGAAATATGTGGTGAGGAGAAAGAGATGGCAGTAAAAAAAGAAAAGAAAAGAGATATTAAAAAGAGTTAAAATGCTGTCCATAACAAAATTACTTATGTTGCACCTAGTTTAGAATAGAGCTTCCAGACCAACCAAAATGCAGACAACTGTTTCCCATCTTTTAAAAAAGATATTCATGGAACCTAACTGAAATAGAACATAGATCACATAAATTTCAATAGGACCATATGTGATAACAAAAATCCCAGTATATAGGACTTTGACTGGAAACACAATCTCAGGGATAGTGATATAATGGTAAGACTCAAAAGGCAAGAGACCACTAGCTGTCTATTTATGTGAAATACAAAAATAAAAAGGGCAATAACAACCTTCACCCAGAGAACAGAATTAACTTAGGAATTCAGCTGCTCAATTCAGGAAAAAAGCAGTGTACTTCTGTTTCTCTTAGTGATACATCCTCCCCAGAAGGAGATATTTTCTACTTTAAATAATAACAACATCATTTTATAACTGAATAGACATTTAAAGTAGGGTCCTTTTTATTTTTTATTTCATTTGCTTGTTTAAAAGTACTCATACTTAGTAGGCACTAAATGTTTATTGATTTGGGTTGAATTAATTTAGATCTGTCCCAAGAAAACTTTAATGATAAAAATCAAGAGCAGAAATTGAATAATACCAGATACTGAAATGTTCATTTTTTTTTAAAAATTCATTTTCTTTTTCAATTAATAAATACTTTCTCTTCTTCCCATCCATTTAATTTAAAAAAAGAACAAAATTCTTTTAACTATACACAGTCAAGCAAAACAAATCCTCATATTGGCTATTTCTAAAAATTTCTGCGTCATCCTACATCTGGAATCCATTTGCTCTCTGTCAGGAGGTTGGTAGCATAGCTCATCATCAGTGCTCTGAAGTCATGTTTGGTCATTGTATTAATTCAAGGTCTTAGGTTTTTACAATGTTGCTGTTATTGTATAAATTGTTCTTCTTATTCATTGTACATCAGTTTATACAAGTCTTCTCAGGTTTCTCTGAACCTATTTCCATAATATGACACAATTATTCAGCTATTCACCAACTGATGAATGCCCCCAATAGTATCATTTGGCATTACAAAAATGAACTATTAAAACATTTTTATATATAATAGGTTTTTTTCCCTCTCTCTTTTACTTTTTGGATTATAAGTCTAGTAGTGATATTTCTGGTCAAAGGAGTTGAGTAACATGAAGAAAAGGATCTTCACTATTTGTATTGTTCAGTACTCTTTGAGTAGTTATCTTTTTACAATTCCAAATTCAAGTGTCTCCAATGTTTTGCTCTCCCTCCCTCCCTCTCTCTGTCCCTTTCCTTCTCCCTCTCCCTCTCCCTCTTCCTCTCTCTCTCTCCTTTTCTTCTCCCTCTCCCTCTCCTCCCTCTCCTTCTCTCTCTCCTCTCCTTTTCTCTCTCTCTCTCTCTCTCTCTCTCTCTCTCTCTCTCTCTCTCTCTCTCTCTCTCTCTCTCTCTCTCTCTCTCTCTCCCCCCCCCCAGTCACTATGGTCATTTAGAAGTCCCATGCTATACTTCTATACCTCATATATAGCTAATTTCTTGACCTAGTGAAATAAGAATATTAAGACTCTGTAAATGGGGTACAAGTCACTGCTTTCACATTAATTAATGATGTGAATCAATTTACATTCCTACATCTCAATTCTCCCAACTATAGAATGGGAATAATAATCCGAGTCATTGTGGCAATTAAATGGAACAATGATGTGACCAAGATAGTCTTAATAGCACATTTTGTAGTGGCAAGGGATAAGAAATAAACTAGGTGCCTAACCATTGCAGAATGACCTAAGGCTGCTAATTATAGTTTATGATTGTATTCAAACATTGTTGCATTGAAAAAAATAACATATGAATATGTGGAATTCATAGGATTGGTTGTGGTGTAAAAGGAGCACTCTCCTCAGGTCCAGCCACATGAGTAAGATCTCTTATCATAAGTCTAAGTCAATTCTTCATTAAAAGACATTGACACCATTCTTTTTTTCTCATTTAATAATATTTTATATTTTTTTCAAATACATGTGAAGATAATTTTCAAAATTCATTTTATTGTAGTAAGTTTATTTATTCTTAATACACACAAAATTCATATTTGTAAGATTTTGAGTTTCCAATTTTTCTCCATCTCCTCTTCCCAAGACAGCAAGCAATACTATATAGACTACAATTATGTACAATTATGAGAAGAATCAGAACAAAAGGGGAAAATCATTGGGGAAAAAAACAAATTTAAACAAAGTAAAAATATTATATTCAATCTGTGTTCAAATTTCATAGTTCTTTCTCTAGATGTGGATGGCATGTTCCATCTTGAGTCTTTTGGAATTGTCATAGATTATTGTATTGCTGAAAAGATCTAAGGCTATCATAGTTGATCATCGTACAGTGTTGCTGTTACTTTGTACAATATGCTCCTAGTTCTTCTCAATTCACTCAGCATCAGTACATGTAAGTCTTTCCAAGTTTTTCTGAAATCCTCCAGTTCATCATTTATTTTACAATAATGGTATTCCATTACTTTCATATACTACAACTTGTTCAATCATTCCTCAATTGATGGGCATTACCTCAAATTCCAATTCTTTGTCACCACAAAAAATTTTCTATAACTATTTTTGTACATGTAGTTCCTTTACTCTTTTTAATGATCTCTTTGGAATGTAGATCTAATATTGGTAATGCTGGATCAAAGGATGAATAAAGTTCTATAGCCTCTTGGGCAGGGGTTCTCAAACTGCGGCCTGCAGACCACATGCAGCCCACTGAGGACATTTATGCAGCCCGCAGGGTTATGGTAAATGGGCTGAGGGGCGGAGACAAAGTGTGAGTTTTTGTTTTTACTATAGTCCAGCCCTCCAACAGTCTGAGGGACAGTGAACTGGCCCCCTATTTAAAAAGTTTGAGGACCACTGCTTTTGGGCATAGTTCTAAATCCTTCTCCATAATTGTTAGGTAAGTTCACAAGTCTACTCAATTTTCTCACATCTCTGCCAATATTTATCATTTTATTTTTTCTGAATTAGTAGCCAATCTGATAGGTATGAGGTAATACCTCACAATTGTTTTAATTTGAATTTCTCTAATCAATAGTTAGAGTATTTTTTCACATGATTATAGATAGCTTTAATATCTTCATCTGAAAACTGCC
This sequence comes from Sminthopsis crassicaudata, assembly GCF_048593235.1. Taxonomy (NCBI): domain Eukaryota; kingdom Metazoa; phylum Chordata; class Mammalia; order Dasyuromorphia; family Dasyuridae; genus Sminthopsis; species Sminthopsis crassicaudata. The sequence continues at coordinate 168,171,221 of NC_133622.1, read as the reverse complement.
TATTCATATCCTTTAATCATTTGTCATTTAGGTAATGACATGTAATCTTATTAATTTTAATAAATTATCTATATATTTTTAAGAAAGGAGGCCTTTACAAGAAACATTTTGATGGCAGAAACTAGGCATGGACCCACATTTAACACCACGTACTAAGATAAGATCAAAATGGGTCCAAGATTTAGGCATAAAGAATGAAATCCTAAATAAATTAGAGGAACATAGGATAGTTTGCCTCTCAGACTTGTGGAGGAGGAAGGAATTTGTGTCCAAAGGAGAACTAGAGACCATTATTGATCACAAAATAGAAAATTTTGATTACACCAAACTAAAAAGTTTCTGCAAAACTAATGCAAACAAGATTAGAAGAGAAGTAACAAATTGGGAAAACATTTTTACAGTTAAAGGTTGTGATAAAGGCCTCATCTCCAAAATATACAGAGAATTGACTTTATATATATTTTTATTTGCATTCCTCTTTTTTTTTTAATTCATTTTTCCAAATTATCCCCTCCCTCCTTCTACTCCCTCCCCCCGATGACAGGCAATCCCATACATTTTACATGTGTTACAATATAACCCAGATACAATATATGTGTGTAAATACCATTTTCTTGTTGCACATTAATTATTAGCTTCCGAAGGTATAAGTAACCTGGGTAGATAGACAGTAGTGTTAACAATTTACATTCGCTTCCCAGTGTTTCTTCTCTGGGTATAGTTATTTCTGTCCATCATTGATCAACTGGAAGTGAGTTGGATCTTCTTTATGTTGAAGATTTTCACTTCCATCAGAATACATCCTCATACAGTATTGTTGTTGAAGTGTATAGTGATCTTCTGGTTCTGCTCATTTCACTCAGCAACAGTTGATCTAAGTCTCTCCAAGCCTCTCTGTATTCCTCCTGCTGGTCATTTCTTACAGAGCAATAATATTCCATAACCTTCATATACCACAATTTACCCAACCATTCTCCAATTGATGGACATCCATTCAACTTCCAGTTTCTAGCTACAACAAAAAGAGCTGCCACAAACATTTTGGCACATACAGGTCCCTTTCCACTCTTTAGTATTTCTTTGGGATATAATCCCAATAACAGCAATGCTGGGTCAAAGGGTATGCACAGTTTGATAACTTTTTGGGCATAGTTCCAAATTGCTCTCCAGAATGGCTGGATTCTTTCACAACTCCACCAATAATGTATCAGTGTCCCAGTTTTCCCACATCCCCTCCAACATTCATCATTATTTGTTCCTGTCATCTTAGCCAATCTGACAGGTGTGTAGTGGTATCTCAGAGTTGTCTTAATTTGCATTTCTCTGATCAGTAGTGATTTGGAACACTCTTTCATATGAGTGGAAATAGTTTCAATTTCATCATCTGAGAATTGTCTGTTCATATCCCTTGACCATTTATCAATTGGATAATGGTTTGGTTTCCTATAAATCAGGGTCAGTTCTCTATATATTTTGGAAATGAGACCTTTGTCAGAACCTTTACTTTTAAAAATATTTTCCCAATTTGTTACTTCCCTTCCAATCTTGTTTGCATTAGTATTGTTTGTACAGAAACTTTTTAGTTTGATGTAATCAAAATCTTCTATTTTGTGATCAATAATGATCTCTAGTTCTCCTCTGGTCATAAATTCCTTCCTCCTCCACAGGTCTGAGAAGTAGACTATCCTCTGTTCCTCTAATCTATTTATGATCTCATTCTTTATGCCTAAACCATGGACCCATTTTGATCTTATCTTGGTATATGGTGTTAAGTGTGGATCCATATCTAATTTCTGCCATACTAATTTCCAGTTTTCCCAACAGTTTTTTTCCGAATAATGAATTTTTGTCCCTAATGTTGGTATCTTTGGGTTTGTCAAAGATTAGATTGCTATAGATGTACCCTTTTTTGTCCTTTGTATCTAATCAGTATCACTGATCTACCGTTCTATTTCTTAGCCAGTACCAAATGGTTTTGGTGACTGCTGCTATATAATATAGCTTTAGATCAGGTACACTTAGACCACCTTCCTCTGACTTTTTTTTTTCATTAGTTCCCTTGCAATTCTCGACCTTTTATTCTTCCATATGAATTTTGTTGTGATTTTTTCTAGGTCATTAAAATAGTATCTTGGGAGTCTGATTGCTATAGCACTAAATAAATAGATTAGTTTGGGGAATATTAATTGACTTTAATTTGTAAGAAATCAAGCTATTCTCCAATTGATAAATGGTCAAAGGATATGAACAGACAATTTTCAGATGATGAAATTAAAACAATTTCCACTCATATGAAAGAGTGTTCCAAATCACTATTGATCAGAGAAATGCAAATTAAGACAACTCTGAGATACCACTATACACCTGTCAGATTGTCTAAGATGACAGGAACAAATAACGATGAATTTTGGAGGGGCTGTGGGAAAACTGAGACACTGATGCATTGTTGGTGGAGTTGTGAAAGAATCCAACCATTCTGGAGAGCAATCTGGAATTATGCCCAAAAAGTTATCAAAATTTGCATACCCTTTGACCCAGCAGTACTACTACTGGGCTTATATCCCAAAGAAATACTAAAGAAGGTAAAGGGACCTGTATGTGTCAAAATGTTTGTAGCAACCCTTTTTGTAGTGGCTAGAAACTGGAAAATGAACGGATGTCCATCAATTGGAGAATGGTTGGGTAAATTATGGTATATGAATGTTATGGAATATTATTGTTCTGTAAGAAATGACCAACAGGATGAATACAGAGAGGCCTGGAGAGACTCACATCAACTGATGTTGAGTGAAATGAGCAGAACTAGGAGATCATTATACACTTCAACAATGATACTGTATGAGGATGTATTCTGATGGAAGTGGATATCTTCAACATAGAGAAGAGCTAATCCAATTCCAATTGATCAATGATGGACAGAATCAGCTACATCCAGAAAAGGAACACTGGGAAATGAGTATAAACTGTGAGCACTGTTTTGTTTTGTTTTGTTTTGTTTTTCTTCCCAGATTATTTTTACCTTCCGAATACAATCCTTCCTTTGCAACAACAACAACAAAATTCGGTTCTGCACATATATATTGTACCTAGGATATACTATAAGATATTTAATATGTATGGGAATGCCTGCCATCTAGGGGAGGAGGTGGAGGGAAGGAGGGGAAAAATTCAGAACAGAAGGGAGTACAAGGGATAATTTTGTGAAAAAAAAAAAAAAAACTTACCTATGCATATGTACTGTCAAAAAATGTTGTAATTATAAAAATTAATTTTTAAAAATTCTCTTCAAAAAAGAAAGAAAAAAAAGAAACATTTTGTATTAAAATTTTTCCTAGATTTCTAGTTTCCTTCTGATCTTGATTGCATTGATTTTATTTGTGCAAATCCTTTTGAATTTAATGTAATCATAATTATTCATTTTGTATTTCATAATGTTCTCTAATCATAACTTACTCTTTTCTCCAAAATATGACAGGAAACTATTCTATGCTCTCCTAATTTGCTTATAATATCACTCTCACAATTTAATTTTTTTTTTATTAAAAATATTTATCTAAATATTTTATTTTCCCCAAATTTATGTAAAAACAATTTTGGACATTAGTATTTTTTTTTGTGTGTGTGAATATCATTTTCTTGTTGCACAATAAACATTAGAATCCGAAGGTACATGCAACCTGGGCAGACAGATATTAGTGCTAACAATTTACATTCGCTTCCCAGTGTTCCTTCTCTGGGTATAGTTATTTCTGTCCATCATTGATCAACTGGAAGTGAGTTGGATCTTCTTTAAGTTGAAGATTTCCACTTCCATCAGAATACATCCTCATACAGTATTCACAATTTAATTTTTAAGGAATTATTTTTCAGTGAACTTTTTGTACCTCTTTTTTTCCATTTAACCAATTCTGTCGTTAAGGAGTTCTTTTGTTTGGTGAACTTTTGTGCCTCTTTCATCATTATGCCAATTCTGTTTAAGATGTAATTTTTAGTACCTTTTGTGTCTATCAAATTGTAAATTTTCTTTTCATAGTTTTCTTTATTTGCCTTCATTTCCTTATCTAATTTTTTCCTACAAATCAATTTTTTTAAGACAATATTTTAGCTCTTCCAGGAATTCTTGCTGGATTTGTGACCAATTCATTTTTTCCCCTTTTAGTTTTCATTGTACTTTTTTTTTACTTCATTGTCTTCTTCTGAGTTTTTATGTTGATTTTCCCTATTGTTCTAGTAGTTTTTTGGGTCAGTTTTTGATGCTTGTTCATTTTTCCACCCTATTTCTTCATTTAGAACTTTGTCAATGTTCCCAGCATATTCCCAGCATGGGAAGTGGAAAGGCAATATCCCAAACTTCGAGCCTTTTTTCATTACTGTTTTCAGAGCTAGTTCTAGGGGTGTAGACCTTTTTGGTGCTTCCAAGGTGGTGTGATCTGGGGAAAATTGTGGTCACTGCTCTCTTGCTTTAAACTCTGGTCCTTACCAAGGAAAGGCTTCTTATCTCTTAGGACTGGAAATGATACTAACCCTCTTGAATGGAAGTGTTCTTCTCTGTCATTGGATTAGAACCCAGAAGCAGTGGAATTGCCAGAGCTGGTCCTACATTCAATGCTAGGATAAGAGTACACTTTAATTTCTTTCTGCTTAATTACCAGATCTCCTTACCATCTCTTGCTTAAGAGCTCCTGAAGCCGCTACTGTTTTTATGTCACCACTACCTAGTCCCATCGTGATGCTTCATCCATATAGACACCAAGCCAGCCTCTTCCCCCATGTCATAAATCTTTCTTTCTGACCTCCTATTTAGGCTCAAAAAAATCTCTTAATGTCACATTTTGTCATGTCTATCACTCCAAAATTCAATTTGTGGTATTATTTTTAAGTTATTTAGAGGAGAATGTTGAGAGAAATTAGTTGAATGCTTTCTTTACCCTGCCATTTTGATTTCACCCCCAGAAATCCAGTTCTCAAAATTAAGAAGAATATTTAAAATGATTAAATAATATTTTCTTTAATTTTTATACTTACCATTAGCAATGGAAGATGTTCTCCAGAGTATACATATTAGGTATAATTTCACCTTTATTTAAGTTGAGTATCTGAAGAGAAAGAAATACCAATTTTATTTCAAATTTCTTTCAGAAAATATCTCAATATTCTATCTTGATCCAGTTCAACGGACTGAGAGAAGAAGAAGATTTGGTTCAAGTTTTAAGCATCTGGTCAGTTTCTCTGATGTGAACATGTATGAATATATAATGGCGGTAGTGATTTTTTAATTGACTTGGACCATGAAGCAAGAAATAAGCCTGGTTTATTCCTGTTTTGGGTCCATAGTTCTATTTCATTCATATTCATGGTTTATTTTTTCTCTAAAGTTTTCAGTAAATGTTGCAATTCTAAAGACACTAAGTCATCTGTTAAAATACTTACTCGTGGGAAAACTTCACCAATGTGCTGTATAAATGTATGACGCAGGCAATTCTTTCTGCTCTCACTAATTTAGAGTGTACACAGTTCTCAGTGTGGTAAAGTGCCCTACTTATGTTTTAGGGATAAACAACTCCAACTTAAGAAATGTGAGTTTTATCCTCAATCCACTTGTATTTTGTTTGCATTTACCATGCTATGTACATATTTTTTTCTCTTTTAGAATGTAAGTACCTTTAGGGCAAGGACTGTTTTGGTTTGGTTTGGTTTGGTTTTTTATTAACACATAATTCCTACCACACAGTAAGAGACTAATAAATGCTTATTGATTGATTCTTTTCTGTTTTCTTTCGGGGATGAGGAGTAGGAAAAAGAACAAATCAAAGATAAATAAATAAAAAAGACAAAAATAAAAATAAAAAAGTCCTGATAGGAAGGACAATTATATTTCAGCAGACTCCTAACTAGTCCTGCACCTTGAATAATGAAAAGTTCTGTATTATTCAAGGTTCTCATCAGCATCATTCATCTAAATTCTACCATTTAAATCAGTGAACTTTTTGTTGCTTTCTTTTATCCCCTTTTTGGATAAATTTTGGTACGTAGGTAGAGTAGGTAGGTAGAGTAACACACTCTCTTTGATTTCCACCTTGTTCAGAAGAAGAAAATATTTACTTCTCAAAAGTTATAATTCAAACATATACAAAGAGAAAGACAGACAGCAGTGACAGAGACAAAGAGAGATGGAGAAAGACAGACAGAGGGAGAGGGAAAGAGTGAGAAGGAACCGGGAAGGAGGGAGACAGACAGAAAGACAGACAGAGACGAGAAAGAGAGACAGAGAGAGACAAAATGGGGAGAAGAGACACAAAGAGAGATGTAGATAGAGATATATGATTAGAAAAGTAGACAGAATTAGGAAAGGTGAATCACAGAAAGGATATCCTGATATCCATAAAACAAAAAGTCAGAGAAAGGTTCCCAGTATATTGACCATATGGAGGATTTTTGGAAAGCCATTCAAAAATTTCTCAGAGGATTTGAAAGCTTAGGTATATGGCAATCTGTACCAACAAGATAAGTACTCAAAACAGAGCCATGTAAGTAGCAGAAAAACTATTGTGAGTCCCTCAAAAAGCAGTCTACATATGCCATTTCCATCATCACCACCAATCATCATCATTTTAAAATCAACTTCTATGAGACTTGAGACATATCAAACTTGTATACACACTTACAATCTAAAATGGAAAATTGAGGGCATTATCCAGAAAATTTAGGACCCAAGATTTTACTCAGTTATACCAATAGTTGATTGAAGTAGGCACTGTTTTGTTTTTTTCTTGAATAGTTAGATGATACTCTTGTTTTCTGAAAGAAGAAAAATAGTTTCTTATTTCCCTTTCTTTACATACATAGACTGTGTGCAGCAGAGAAATCTAAAACAACCTCCATTTTGTCTGTACTATCTCTATATTGGGGCAGCTTTGTGGTGTAATAAAAAGTACAGGGCCTGGGGTCAGATGAAGACTCATCTTCCTGAGTTCAAATCCAGCTCAGACACTTAATAGCTGTGTAACCCTGGGCAAGAAGTCATTTATCCTGTTTGCCCCAGAAATTGCAAACCACTAGAATTTCTCTTCCAAGAAAACCCAAAATGATCTCACAAAATCAAACACAGCTTAATAACAACAAAACCTCTATCTTACCTCTAGTTCTGTTTATGTTACAACCTGGTCTGAGAATTTTCCTTACTGTTAAAACAGTAAGGCAGTCCTCACTATTAAGGCAGGGTTATAAGAGATAGCTAATTTGAAGAAAAACCTTTCTTATTACTAACCCCAGCCACTGGCTCTGTCTAATCAAGAAATAATACCACATGCCTTATTCCTACCTCACAAGTCCCCAGCAATAGTCCTGACCACTCCTGAGGTACCTCTAACCCAATTCACCTCCTACCTAAATTGAAATCCATATAAAATTTGTCCTTTTACCTCTATAAAGAGTCTGCCCATGTGGATGAAGCTCCCTTGCTTGCAAACTCAATAAATCCTCTCTGGTTCCAATTTTTTTTTTAATTCTGGTTCCCACAAGAAATAGGGATTAGATTTGTATTTTCATTATAAAGTTAGGCTTAACTCAGGTGTGGAAAGCAACTTAGCCAGTTCTTTTGATATCTGTGAAATTTATTATTTAAGAGAATTGCCTAGTAAACTAAGAGGTTAAATGACTTGTTCAGGATCATACAGCTCAGTCTTGTCAGAAACAGAACTTGAACCCAGAGCTTCCTTACTTTAGAGACCAACTCTCTATACATCATGCTATCCTAATTCTTGTTCATATGAATACAGACAAATGAGCAAATCTGGAGATATATAAATATATACATACACACACACACACACACACACACACATATATATATATATACATATATATATATATATGTATTATACACACATATGTTAATAATCTCTTGGAATGAAAACTACATATGCTTTTGGGGTGAAAAGTTTACTGAAAATGCTGGAGTCATAGGCTAGTGTCTAATCCCCTAAAAGAGAGAATTGAACAAATTCTGAAGGGAAAAAAATAATTTCTTCTAAAACAACAGCAATCATGAGCTGTTCTTCATTGTCATTATCATCATCATCTTAACATTCACCATAAAATTAAAAAAAAAAAAAAGAAAAAAGTATTTAAATGAAATTCACATAGCTGCAGGGACCAATAACTTACCTAAATCAAATATTCACAACCTATAATCTGATTCAGCTCTATATTGCAGGGTTGAAATCTTTTAAAAAATGTTTGTGAGACACATTTATGTAACTTTCATTTGTGGAGAATACAAATGTTGACCCATATTTTCCCATTCCTTACTATTGCTAATAACTAGCTTTACTTTATTGAATAAAGAAATTCTTCCAGTTCACTTTTTAGCCAAATCTGATTGATGACGGCAATTAGAAGGGGAATTAGGTGTGAGAACAGAACTTCAGTGGCAACAGCAGACAAATAATATGATACAGTTCTTAGGTCATTGTTGCTAATGAGTACCCATTAACCCTGAAACTGATGGCACAATTGATTACATAAGACTTTGAAAATATAGAAAATTAAGGTGATTTAAAAAAATAACTCTGCAATGAAGTAAGTACAGGCACAGGATTTTTTCCCAGAATTTCTGGTGAGGAAGGATTTGAAGAGATTAATTGATGGTTGTTTGTTGCTTGAAAAAAAGTTAAATCACTAATAAATGGGTAAAAGTTTCACATAATAGTTTTTTTTTGTTTTTCTCAATTTCATTATCTATGGTTCTTAGCATCTAAAGCACATAGAGATAGAAGGGACTTGAGAGATGATCTAATTTAACTCTCTTTATTTTATGTAGTTTAAATTTAAGTATTTCTGCTCCTTCTTGTCTATCTCACCCTGTGTCCATCTCTTCCATTATGACCACCAGATACATGCTAGGTATGAGGTATTCTTGCTCCCCATGAAAGACATTACAAACCTTTTAGATACATCTATAATGTAATTTTGGACCACAGTAGGTCCAGGAAGTATCACAACTGTTATGATATATTTAATTTTTGCCCAAGCTGGAAATGAAGATACAATGTAAACTAAAAAATGACAAATCCCCATATTATTATCCTAGGCAACAACTGGTAGAACAGTAATGAATAGAGCACTGGGCCTGGAATCAGGAAGAATTCAGTTCAAATTTGGCCTCAGACACTTACTAACTTATGACTTAATGACTTAAACCTTTTGCCTCAGTTTCTTCAACTGTAAAAAATGGGAACAATCATAATAGCTATTTCACAGGGTAGTTATAAGAACAATACTATAAAGCGCTTTAGCACAGTGCCTGGCATACAGTAGGTGCTATATAAATGCTTATTCCCTTACTTATAAATATAGAAATAGAAATATCCTTGATAATATTACAAGCTATACTAGAACACAAAGTTATTTATAGCTCATTGTCACCCAGACATAAGTATAGTTGCACTAAATATTAATAACTTCTTATTTATGTGGAATGAAAAACTCTGGAAAAATAGTGGAAGAAATCAAAATTATGTGGGAAGATCATGAGATATATATTATCCTCATTGGCCTATATGTCACCAGAGCTTTCCTTTAAAAGGCTTTCAGTGAATCAATTAAAAAATCAACTTATGTTTATTTAATTACAAATAGTGCAAAATCCAGGAAAAAATCATCACAAAGCAAAGTAGGAGAAGAGCTATCTATTTCAGGACAAATTTTCCTTCAATTACATTGAAAATGATTAATTCCCATTAGGGGTTAGGAAGAGGAAAGGGATAGGGATAGTGAATGAACTGAAAAGCAGATAAAGTGCTTCCATGTCTTCCTCTTCTTTTTAGAATACCTGTTGCCAAAAAAGGAACATAGTGTCTGTTATTCATATGTTTTGATCATTTATCTAATGGAGAATTTATCTTGATCATATAAATTTAAATGAGTTCATTATATCTTGGATATGAGACTTTTATTAAAGAAACTTTTCTGCAAAGTTTTTTGACAGATAGTTACCATTGTGGAAAATTTCTCCAAAGAAGTGAGTAAAGATACCTATTTAAGGTTTCTGTTTTAGTGGTGAGACACCGAACTTGATGTCATCTAAGTGATTGATATGATATCTTTGAGTAATTCTTTTTGACTTAGACTTTTATCTAGAAGAGATGGTAATGGTTTAGATCAGGTATATCTATAGTAGATTATTATCATTTATTATTAATTATTGTTTCAATCATCATTATAATTTTACTCATCTCATATTTCTACTAGTTTTAAATAGAAATAGCCCTGGATGAAGTGACTACACTGCTATTATTCTTTTGTATTCAATGTTCCATAACTATTGCAAAGGTGAATAAAATGACTTTTTATAATTAAATAAAAATATTTGAATATAAGCTTGTCTTCTGGATGCTCCCTTAAAACATCTTCAGAATTCCTTTAGACAGACAGTTTAATGGGGATATACATTCCTCAAGTTCTTACAAATTATTTTGATTTCTACCAATAACTTTCTATTAGTAGGGCAGGGATTCACAGTGTGTATTTTAGAAATTTTTTAAATACAGCATGGTGATATTTATACTTAATTTTTTTAAAGTTTGTGTGATATTTAGGCAATTGAGAGCAACAAATATCATCATGATAATACTGAACATGGTTCCAGTACAATTGAATTTATGAACTTTCTTTTTAATGGAATAGACCATTAGACCACAATTTTGTTAGATTAAATAAAGCACGTAGCAATTATCCCCAGATGGCTTCCCCAGGCTATTCCTTGGCCAAAAGACAACAATATTTAAAATTCAACCACTACCTGGTTTGATGATTCTTTTATTATGAAAAGTCTTTCAAAGAGGACCCTGTCTGCTAGTTCTTGTTGCCTATCTAGTACTTACATTAAATATTTTAATTGAATTTTATATTCTAGTTCCTTAATTTAAAGGAATCAGCTATTGAAAGTAATAGAATTTCTGTGAAGTTATGCTAGAAGGGGAATTTGGCTCACACCTGGAAGAGATAACATCACCTGCAAGAAAGCAGCCTGAGAGAAAGTTACCTGAAGATGGCATTCCCAGGTCCTCCCACAACTTAATGAATCAAGCTGGAAGGAATTGACTTCTCTTGCCTATACACACTACAAAAGGATTTCTCTTCCTCCAGTTTCTTCTTCCATTGCATTCTCTGCATGTTTTTTTAACCTAACAATTTCCTTTATCCAGATTTTTATACCAATTATTAAAAAGTCAGAGTTTAACAGTGTATAATCCCAACTTAAAGAACCAGTTTTATGGATCTCTCCTCATTTGTAGAGGACAGAATTGTCCAAAGTGGGAAAGAAGAGAGATTTTTTTTTCTTTTTGGTCCTTATAGTCTCTGCAGGCTCCCAGTGTCAGGAGAGAAAATGTTTAGGAATTCAATCTCTCTTCAGGGCCATGAAGGGAGAACTTCTATGGGAAATAGAACTTTTCTTATGTCTCTTTTTTTTCAGCTTACAACAGTAGAGAAAAGACAGTCACAAAAAGTCAGATACAATTGAAAAACTATTAAATAATAACACTTTAGGGGATTACCTTATAGGTAAGATTTGGGACTTTCTTGGTTGAGCTGAAGAGTTCCTTCAATCTTTATATTATCTAGACTATATTCTCATGTGTACATTTCTTCTACTTTTTGTTTTGCTATCAACTTAGATAAGTTAGTTTTTTTGCAATTTGTTAAATATATTCATTATGGAATTGGTATTTGGTGGGAAGGGTGTCAAGCCTTGGATATAGATATAGATATAGATATAGATATAGATATAGATATAGATATAGATATAGATATAGATATAGATATAGATATAGATATAGATATAGATATTTGCAAGGCAATTAAGGTTAAATGACTTGCCTAGGATTACACAGCTAGAAAGTGTTAAGTGTGAGATCACATTTGAATTCAGGTCCTTCTGATTTCAGGGCCAGTGCTTTATCCACTGTGCCATCTACCTACCTTTGGATATGAATCTTGAGGCCTTATTTTCCCCATTAAGAAATAGTTATCAGGAGTTTAGTTCAAGACTTATATGAACTGATAAGTGAGCAGAATCAGAATAATGATTTCCACAATAATTACAACATTGTGAAGAAAAATAACTTTGAAATATATATGAACAATGATCAATCATGAATCATAACTCCAGAATATTGAGGATGAATCTTACTGGTCCTTCTGATTTCAGGGCCAGTGCTTTATCCACTGTGCCATCTACCTACCTTTGGATATGAATCTTAAGGCCTTATTTTCCCCATTAAGAAATAGTTATCAGGAGTTAGTTCAAGCCTGAAAATTAAATCTCTAGACTAATACTTAAGGGAGTAAAAAAAACATAATTTTAACCCAAAACCCCCTCCCTCCGAAAAGAATTGAGTGGTAGCCTCTGGCTTCAACCTTCTCCTGCTCTTTTTGGCAGAACTTCAAGTCACCATTGGAGAAGAGTAGGGAAAAGAAATGCTAGAGACATCTCACAATATGATTATAATAATATGAATAGTAAGCATATATGAAGAGAAATAAATAGAAACCTAGGATATTACATATCCATACATCCATACACGCACATACTGATGAATATAGCAAAATTTTTGGAACAGGACATTTTGAAGTAATAAGGAGCTGAAAACACAATAGGTGCCAACTAGTTTGGGAATTGTTGAAAAGCCATGATACCTGGATATAATTGAATATTACTACATTGTAAGAAATGATATGAGGAATTTGAAAATGCATGAAAAGACTTGTAGAATCCAACACAGAACAAAGCAATTAGGATAAGAACAAAATGAGCTATGAGACTTTTAGTTAAGATGTCAATGTAAGAAATTATCTTTCATAATATTGTGGTAAATATATGAAAATGGACCCAGGTAGAGATATAGTAAAGAAAACTGAAAAAAGACAAAAATAAGCCCCTCTATCCAATCTATAAATATACAAAAATGGTCAGTGGCTGGGAGAAGGTGGGCACCAAGGAAGTCAACACAAGCTCAAAAAATTCAAAATAAAGGGGGTGTCCATCACTTGGGAAATGGATGCACAAAATTATTGAATTGAATATTATAGAAAATAAAGGAACAGATTCAGAGAAACATGAAACTTGGGAAGACTTATATGAACTGATAAGTGAGCAGAATCAGAATAATGGTTTCCACAATAATCACAACATTGTGAAGAAAAATAATTTTGAAATATATATGAACAATGATCAATCATGAATCATAACTCCAGAATATTGAGGATGAACCTTACTTCCCACTCTTTGGGATTGACTAGAAGTGCAGAGACACATTTGCAGAAAAAGCCAATGAATGACTTTATTTGAAAAGACCATATTTATAGCAAAAGAAAGGTTTCATTTTGGGGATGGAGGTGAGGTAGAGTTATGGGTAGATGAGAGTAGAGGGGTAGTGTAATACCTCCCAAAATAAAAAGAAAAGAGTGTCAATAAAATATTTTTAAATACACAGATGAAACCAACAGGAAATTCAGATGGGGACACAATCTCACTATACACATTTAAAATAAATTAGCTATACCCAAGAGATTTTCAATAGCAAAATATAGTCCTCCTTTTATCTATGTATAAGGACATGCTCACATTCATGTTAAGTTCAAGATAATAAAAAATAAAAATGCAAATACAACTAAAGTTTAGTGAAATTATTTCTCTTGGTCCCCATTTAAGAATGGATAGAAAAATACATTTCACTGCTTATAGTAAAAGGAATGAGGAGTTTGGGTACAGAGTGCTGACGATATCATAAAATCTGGCTTTACTGTTGGCTGGTTATGCTTGAGTGTTTTTTCTTTATTACCAGGGAGGAATCTAGGAATCATCATGAAGAATGGCAAAATAAGCTATCAGGAAATGACTGTGCTATGAAAACCAAAAGACATCAAAACTTCTTAAAAATAAATGAGGAAGGAAGACAAGCTATGAATGCTATTCATCATGAAAATGATTTCAGATGTGGAAGTAAGACAATTTGAGAAGCTGATGAGGATTGAGACATTGACCACTTCATGAACAAATCGTGTTTAAATAAAAATAACATCCTTCTTGGGATGATTGCTGGGTTCTTTCCATAGTGACACCAATGTTTACTGGATCTTGCTTCAAAACACATCAGCTAAGAATCTTGGCTTCCTTCAAAAGTCAGCTCAAGACCAGACCCTTCTTAATACTCTATCTGGCCATTTATTCACATCCTACTCTTCCCACAGATTACCATGTGGGTACTTTGTATTTACTTGTCTGTTTACAGGTTGTTCTTCTTCACTCACATTCACCCCCAATAGAATATAAACTCCTTAAGAAAGCTCCATTTTTATTAATTACCCTAGTGTCTAGAATAGTGTCTGGTATATAGCAGGTGCTTCTGAAGGAAGAGGTCTTTCCTCTTCTCTCCCCATCTGCTATAGTCTTCTCTAAGATTGCTTTCCATCTACTCCATGTTTGCCAAATTTTTTACAGATTAATTAAATAGAATAAACTAAATTGATTTTAATTATAACAAACATATTACTATATAATTATAAATACATAAATTGATTAATTAAAAATAAATTAATACAATAATTTTGATAAATTAAATAATAATTTAGAGGTGACTTCCCCATTACTAGAATATCATCCCAGGGCTCCTAGTATGTGCTGATTGATTGAATGAAAGACAGAGACAATCGCATAAACAAAATAAGGCTTAGGTACTAGGTCCATAAAACTGGATTTTTTTAAAAGAAAAAGAGCATGGATTGGCATAAAAGTATAATAAAAAGTCAAGGAAAGAGATGTAGGATCAGTGTTACTAAAATTATTCTCTACTCTTCACTTATTCATCAGAAGTTTAAGAGTTGTAAAAGCTGTGACTAATTAGATATACAAACAATTAACAGGAAAGTGTGGCAGGCCAAAAGTCTAACATTATTTGGTCATATTCTAATGATGAATCATATCAAAAAGACAATTTAATTTTCTAATGCAATCTGTTGATCCCCTACTGATTAGTCAAAAGCCTACAAAGAGAGATCATATGAAATTTGGCCTCTGCTAAATGAACTTTCCTGATAACTTCCTACTTATTAACCTGCCAACAATTTTCAAATTAGGCCGTAAAGACTGTTTTACTTATTACCTTCCTCATAACAATGGTAATTGGTTGAAATTTCAACCCTTAATTTATTTAATGAGGTTGGAGGAAAGGAGGTCTCCCCATTCAAAGTTTAACACAGTATCTTATCTTCCACATCTGAAGTAGATCATGGTTTTCCTAGTTCTGAGGCATTTGGCCAATAGAAGGAACACACCTGGAATATGTTAATTTCTTTAATGACCTCACAGCCTTACCATAATGGGATGATCATATACGAGGTGAAAGACTTGGATTATTATTACATACAGGAAAAATGTACATTATTTGCTTAGCTGCTTTCAAAACTTAACTGCCAATACATTATTTCCTGATCAAAAAGTTTTGAATTGTTTTCTCTATTGGCTGCTGAATGTTTCCTATTTTCTGATGCTAGTTAATCATTAGTAGAGTTTGATAGTTATGCCTTTTTAAATATGTCTGTGCATGTGTTTATGTGTGTGTTTTCTTGCAGAAAAGGCCCAGTTGTAGTTTTGGTAATTCAAGTAGAGCCTCTGATGGCACACACATGTTTTACGTTACAATACAGTTCAGGTTTCACATGCAATATACGTGATCCATGTAGTTTTCTTCCCACCATTTTTTTTGCTATAATCTCCACA
Organism: Sminthopsis crassicaudata; assembly: GCF_048593235.1. Classification (NCBI taxonomy): domain Eukaryota; kingdom Metazoa; phylum Chordata; class Mammalia; order Dasyuromorphia; family Dasyuridae; genus Sminthopsis; species Sminthopsis crassicaudata. The sequence goes on along the minus strand of NC_133622.1, from coordinate 168,155,440 downwards.
GCTTATGGCCCTTGAAACAACTTTATACATAGCCTTCCTTAAAGGCTCTGGACAAAAGAAATCAGCCTGTTATTTCCATCTAGTTTCATGATATCATGTAGTTTTTTCAGAAGCAGTAAAAAAAAAAAAAAAAAAAAAGGTCATTTCAGTGGCTCTTCTATCTATGACATCCATCTCACTGTGAAAGAGGAAGCATACTAATCCTAAGCTAGAGAAGACAAAACCTAATATTTATTTATATATTTCTATATAGACATATTTACATATTATATATATTTAATATATTTATTAAGTATTTTCTAAGTACTGTACTAAATACTTTACAGATATTATCTCATTTGATCTTCATAACAACTCTGAGAGGTAGGTGCTGTTATTATCCACACTTTATGCTTAAATGACTTCCCTAAAATCAGATAGCTAGAAAGTATCTAAAGCAGGATTTAAATTCAGATCTCCATGACTGCAAGCCCAGTATTGTATTCTCATTATCACCTAGGTACCTCTGACCTGGAGAAAATAGACTTGAGCAGCACAAGAAGAAATAAGGAATTTATTAATGATTTATAATATCTTGCACTTGTGACAAAACTTTTAGATTCACTTTTAATAAAGAGAATTTGAGAGAGAAAAGGAGGAAAAGAAGATTCATTCTGAAAGAGGAAAATGAGGGAAAAGACCAAAAGAGAAGGTGATTGGTTATCCAAGTCAAGAAAAAAGATACATGGAGCAAATTGATATGATGGGATGAGAATTTAGTGAGAGAATGAATAAGAATTTGGATCTAGTTTTCCAGTAGTTGTTGAAAGCTGGGTAAGGAAGTTGATTGTAGTTGTCAACATACAAAAAGGTGATGTAAAAAAAAATAGTAGTAGTAAAAGCATGGAGAAAGGTAGAAAAGGGAGTTATAAATAACTGATGAGAATCAAGAAAAGGAAAAGTCTGGCGGCAACTTGAAATGATAATATAATATTTGTTTTAGCTAATTTTTGCTCATGACATGATAGCAGAGAAACTTAACAAAGTAGATGACAATAACCCATTCTTTGGATTCATGTGAGCATAAAGATATATTAGACGGAACCCAAAATGTATTGCTAAAGATTATAAAGTCTTGGGAAAGAAACTGAAGACCAAGAGAGACAAAGGTTATGTTTTCCCTACTGATCTTCATCAAAGGCAAAGGGAAACAGAAGAAAAGTGATTTGAGAAGTCAACAGCTGACTAAGAAGGTAGTGTCCGAGAAATGTATTTGGATTGATGAATCATGGCTTAAAATAAAGACCTGGCAGATTCGTGGCCAGAGATGGAGTACATTTAATAAAAGCCAGGAAGAATATTAAATGTTGATGTGAATGGCTAGGAAAAATCTTATTCTTCCTCAAACATTCCAGTAAAGTCCTAAAAATGTACTAGGAAGAAGTAATATAGAGGGAAATAGTAGTAAACTCTTCCTTAGAGTCTAGGAAGAAAAAAAAATTGAAGAATGGATACAACACAGAAGAGGAAGAAAATCTCAGGAGACTGGACTTAAAGCTAGGAGGATCTTAGAGGCCGGTGATTGGCTGGTATAGCAGATACAAAAGGCAGGCTCATATTTGACTGCAGAGGGAGATAGGGCAGTGTGAACACACTCAACCCAGTGTGAGTGACTTGGGGGGGGGGTACCTACTAAACCTATGCAAGTCCAGAGTCAAGACACTGAGTAGAATCACAGCCCAAGAAGACCTAACAAAAGTCTTTAAACCAGGGGGCCTATCAAAGTCATTACCAAAGACAGGCTAGCCCAGAAACCAGCTATCAGGAGCCTTGAAGGAAGGCACGAACTACATCTGATTGGAGTTTGTTAGAACCATAACCCAAGATGTAGCCTAGTGGTGTCAAACTCAAATTAGAATTGATCTCTGAAGGAACTGTAGTTACTTAGAAAAAATACAAATTAACATTATCTACTTTTTTTTTTTTGGTTAAACATTTCCAATTACATTTTAAACTGATTAGGTCCCTGAGGAGTTTTGTTGCACCATGAAGAACCACAGCCATGAATTTGATACCTTTCATATGGACAAATCTAGGTTTTTGCAAGGTGAGTGAGATAGAAAAGGACTGGAACCAAAACTGATATTAGATTTTCAAGACACAAATCCCAAAACCAAGATTTCATCAGATAGCAAGGTCGACTCGTAACTACCTGATCTAAAGTTATAAAAGCAGTATATTTCAGTTTACAGAGGGAAAAAAACCAAGCACATCATTCTATACAGTCCAAAAATACAGGAAATACTAGTCCCAATTCTGAAAATGAAACAGAAGATATGAGTAAACAGATGAATATACAAAGCATAATTAATTCCATTGATTAAGAGAAAACCATGAACTAAACCCTGAAGATGAGAATAACAAGTACAAATTTAAATTTAAATTAAAAGCAATGTAGCAAAAGATGAAAAGTGAAATTATAAACAGAATTAGATTTTTCAAGGGAAAATTGGAATAAATAAATTAACAGCTTAAAACAGAATGTGAAAAACCTTGCCCATGTAATGGACTCTGTGAATAGTAGAATGAGGCAAATGCAAGTCACTGTCATCATGAAACAAAAAGTATTATTAGGTGGGAAGGGAATTTTAAAATTTGAAAAACAAAAGAAAATATAAAGTATTTGAAGGCCAATATTTCTAAGTGCACTAAGGCCATCTCCATTTTTCCTGATCTATATCTTGTCACCAGATTCAGATGACTCTGAAAGACACACACACACACAGAGAGAGAGAGAAAGAGAGAGAGAGAGAGAGAGAGAGAGAGAGAGAGAGAGAGAGAGAGAGAGAGAGAGAGAGAGAGAAGAAGGAAGCTGGTGACTTTTCACAGCCTTTAAATCCAATTCATTTGCAAGTCATGGCATCATCTTTCTGATATCATGGTCCTCTTTAAGAACTAAAGACAAACAACAATGGCAACCATCACTAGGTCTTTATTCCAAAGAGGAAAAAGAAGGAAAAGGACCAATATGTACATCATCAGTTGGGAAATTACTGAAGAAGTTATTGTGAATGATTATGATAGACTATTATTGTGCTATAAGAAATGATAAGCAGGATGTTCTCAGAAAAACCTAGAAAGATTTATATGAACTGATATAAAATAAATAAGCAGAACAAGAAAAACAGCGTATGCAAGTAACAGCAATATTGTATGATGATCTACTGTGAATACTTAAGTAGTCTCAATAATACAACAATCCAAGACAGTTCTGAAGGACTTATGATGAAAAGTGTTCTGCATCCCCAGAGAAAGAATGGGTGGAGCTTGAATGCAGATAAAAAATGCTTTTTTTCTTTATTTTTCTTGAGAGGTTTTTTCTGTGTTTTCTTTCACAGCATATCTTACATGGAAATGTGTCTTGTATGATTATACATTTATGTTAGAATTCTTAGAAGGTGCTAAGTCAGTGGAATTGATAGAGACAATGATTGTTTAGCAGGGTGCTTAATAGTTCTCTAGATGTACTTAGTACTTATTAGAGTTCACAACTTTAAGAGAACATATATAAGCTAGGAGCCTCAACCAGGATGCACTCTGGGAGATTGAGAAGCCAGGATTCAGTTGGGCAGAACTGAGGAAGACAGAAAAGTGGTGGCAGGCTGTCCTGTGGAGAACACTGAAACCAAGATCCAGAAGACCTCCAGGAAAGTTAGCCGAGCCCCAAGTGAAGGAAAGAGAAAATAAAGGATTTGGACTTTAACTCCTGGCTTTATTTGAGGTGATTATTACTCTGAGCTGAAACTAAGGCTGCCTTCAGAAGCTCCCCAAGAAACCTGCTCTCAGAAAACATTACAATTTAGAGAAGAACATTACACATTTATAATCTATATCAAATTATATGTTTTCTCAGTGATGGGGGAAAAGACAAAGGGAAGGAAAATTTTGGAACTCAAAAACTTTTTTAAACGTTAAATTGTTTTTACATGTAAAATATTAAATTAAAAGCTCAGCAGAGAAGTTTATATTTTGTCAAAGAAACATTAAGGACCCATTGTATTTTACTGAGCAGGAAAGCAAACTGGTAATATATGTGCTTAAATAAAATCCCTTTTGGGGAAAAATATTTGAAGCAATTTTCTCTTATTGAGCCCTCATTTCACAGATATATAAAGAAGTCATTCAAATTTATGAAAATAAGAGTTATTCCTCAACTGAGCAATTCCCCAGGGAAGAAAACCAGGGTATTTATACTAATGTGAAAAATACTCTAAATCACTAATGATTAAATAAATGATAATAAAAGCAATTTGAGTCTTCACATCATACCCATCAGATTGGGGAAAAATAACCAAAAAATGAAATGCCAAATGTGCCAGACGCTGTGAGAAAATGGTCACATTGATACCTTGGTAGAGGAGATGTGAATAAGATACAACTATTCTGGAAATCATTTTGAAATTCTAACTAGCTATTCAGCATTTCATACACATTGACTCAGCTATACCACTACTAGACTATCCAAAAGACATCAAATAAAGAGGAAAAGTTCATATATTCACAAAAATATTTGTAGTTGCTCTTTTTGTGGTAGAAAAAAGAACTGAAAATTAAGAGGATGTCCATTTTGTAAGATATAGCTGAACAAACTGTTGTGCAGAAAGGTGTAACAGGGCTTTGATATATGCTAAAATCTCCCAGATTAAAAGACATCTGTGTGAGATCCCAGAAACTTGCTTCTAGAAAAAGATATTCTGTGTTTGTCTACCTCATGGATGGGGGAAGCCTTATCCATCGGCTGCACAGCCAGAAATGACTGCATATTTCAACCTACATGATGGAGATATACTCTCTCTCTCCCTCCCCATCTCTCTATCTTTCTGTCTCTCTCTTCTCCTCCCCTTTCTTCTTCCCTCCCTTTTTCCTCCCTTCCCTCTCCCTCCCCCTCCTTCTCTCTCCTTTCTCCATCACCTCTCTCCCTCCCTCCTTCTCTCTCTCTCTCCCTCCCTCCTTCTCTCTTTCTCTCTCTCTCTCTCTCTCTCTCTCTCTCTCTCTCTCTCTCTCTCTCTCTCTCTCTCTCTCTCTCTCTCTCTCTTCTCTCTCTTCTCTCTCTCTTTCTCTCTCTCTCTCACCAGTGGTTAAGGTCTCATTCACCCACAATAAGGGTACCATTCACTAAGATGAGTGGAGAAATGACCACCTTCCCCTTCTCTTTGGGCTCTATAGACCCAATAAATGGGGTTTTAATCTAGGAGTTTAAAAATAAAAGAGTAGAAATAGAGGAAGATAACTTAAGGGAACATTTAGGGTCTAATGAAGGCAATTTTTTTCCAGCATAGGGGAGATGGAAATATTGGAAGAGAGTGAAGAGGAAACCAGTATGGAGCGAGGTTAGAAATTAGGAAAAAAAGGAGCAAAATTGCAGAATATGAAAGAAACCCATATATGTCATCAGTATGTCTATATATCACCAATAAAACATAACAGGAATAGAAAGAAAGAGAAATTTCATTTAAAATAACTGCAGACTATATAAAATATTGAGAAAGTTGCTAGGATTCATAAAAGAAATATAATGGACATAATTACAAATCATTTTTTCACACAAAGTCAGATCTAAACAATTAAAGAAATATTAATTCTTCATGAGTAGGCTGAACCAATATAATAAAATAATTATTATATCTAAATTAATTTACTTAGTTGATACCATACCAATCAAATTACCAAAGAATTTTTATAGAGCTATTTTCTAAAGCTAGAAAAAAAATAATAAAATTCATCTGGAAGAATAAAAGGTCAAGAATATCAACAGAATCAATTAAAACAAAAGTGAAAGAAGTCAGTCTAGCAATGCTAGACTTCAAACTATATTACAAAGTGATAATCATCAAAAACAATATGGTAATGGATAAAATATAGAGTGGTTGACCAGTGAAATAGATCCAGTATACAATATGTAGAAGTGAATTACCGCAATAACTTAAATAAAATCCACAAAGATAAATCCAAAGATCCAAGCCTTATGGACAAGATTTCACTATTTGAAAAAAACTGTAGAGAAAATCAGAAAGCAGTATGGCATAAGCTAGGCAAAGACCACATGCAAAAATAAGGTCAAAATAGACGCATGATTTAAACATAAAGAATGCTATCAGAAGCACATTAAGAGAGCATGAAAAAATATACTTTTCACATCTATGGATAAAGGAAGAATTTATAACCAAACAAGAGCTAGAATCACAGGAAATAAAGTGGATACTTTTGATTACATGAAAATAAATAGTGTTTATTCAAATAAAACCAAAGAAAAGCAGGAAAATGGGGAGAGTGGAAATTTGCAGTAAATTTTTCTGATAAAGACTTTATTTCTCATTATACTGTATAGAAAGAGAGGCTTGGAGAGACTTACATGAACTGATGCTGAGTGAAATGAGCAGAACCAGGAGATCATTATACACTTCAACAACAATACTATATGAGGATGTATTCTAATGGAAGCGGATATCTTCAACAAAGAGATCTAATTCAGTTCCAATTGATCAATGATGGATAGAGAATGATGATACACCAGAGAAGGAACCCTGGGAAATGAGAGTAAACTGTTTGAATTTTTGTTTTTCTTCCCAGGTAGTTTTTACCTTCTGAATCCAATTCTTCCTTGCAACAAGAAATTCAGTTCTGCACACATATATTGTATCTAGGATATACTATAACATATTTAACATGTATGGGACTTCCTGCCATCTAGGGGAAGGGGTGGAGGGAAGGAGGGGAAAATTTAGAACAGAAGTGAGTGCAATGGATAATGTTGTTAAAAATTACCCATGCATATGTACTGTCAAAAAAATTTATAATTATAAAATTAATTTTAAAAATGTACTGTATAGAGAACTGGGACAAAATTTTAAAAACCAATTGATAAATGGTTAAAGGATATGAATAGGCAGTTTTCAAAAGATATCAAAGCTATCAACATCATATGGAAAAAAATACTCTAAATCACTAATAACTAGAGAAATGCAAATTAAAACAATCCTGAGACACCACTACACCAAAAGGATTATCAAAGTGTGCATACCCTTCAATTTAGCAATATCACTACTACTTCTGTAATCCAAAGTGATCAAAGAAGACTTTAAAAAAATGGAAAGGGCCTATATATACAAAGGATTTAAAGCAGTTCTTTTTGTGGTAACTATGAATCAGAAATTGAGGAGATGCTCATCAATTGTGAAATAGCCTTACAAGTTATAGAATATTATTGTAATAGAATGCTATTGTTGTATAAGAAAGGACAAGTAGAATGACTTTTTAAAAAAAAACTTGAGGAGATTTATATGAACTGATGCAAAGTGACATTAGCAGAACCAAAACATTATACACAATAATGAAAATATAGTAACCATAATTAACTATGAAAGATGTAGCTACTGTGATCAATATAATGATCCATGATAATTCCAAAGGACTCACAATGGAAAATGTTGCCTACTCCTCTCCCCTGAGAAAAGTGATAAATTCTTAATATAAATTGAAATTTTTTTCGCTTTTTTCCCCTTACATAGCTAATATGGAAATATGTTTAGCAGGAATTCATACTTATAAAGGGTATCATCTTGCTTGTCTTCTCAATGGCGGGGGGGAGGGGATGAAAGTGGAAGGAAGATTTTGGAACTCAAAATTCTAAAAAGGAATGTTAAAAGGAAAAAAAATCAGAGAGGGAAGATTATTGAGTAGATAATCTGCTAAACTAGATGAGAGGACTCAAGACAGAAATACAGATTAAATTTTAAAAGCAAATATAAAAGTATCAAACTTGAGAAAACAAGATCTATCTTGTGGTCAGAGGCTGGAAGAAAGGAATAAATAAATAAAGAAAAAATGACATCCACATATTCAGTAAAGTAAGAGGTGAGGCCCCCAGCTAAAAGAAGTTGGAAGGGGAAGATGTAGAATGCTTTAGGAAAAAAAAAATAGAAGGTTTGGAATAATTTCTGTGGATGTAGATATAATTAGTTAAGGAACTAATAATAAGTTAAGGAACTAATTACAAAAGAATAAATGATTGATTTGCTATAGTAAAAGCCAAATTGAAATGTATAACATGAATATAATAGTGTATCTTGTCAGCATGGCTATATAATTTCCCTCAGCTGCTTCTTAGTGGCAAATAAGTAGGAGTTGAGTGGGCAAATGATGGGAGTGATCTAGGACTGAAATTTGGCAAACAATGAGCTGTGATAGGACAATGGGACAAGATTAGAGCACTGTGTAGAATCCACTATCTACTGAGTCAAAATCAGGAGAGGAAAAAAGTGAAATGAGGGGAGAAAGTCTTGATGGGAGAAGGATCAGATACATTGAAAAGAGCAAAGAATAGATTTTGGAAAGATGAGGCATAAGGAGATATGGAATGATAGAAAATTATAGTTATATAGAGGTATACCAAAGTTGAAGCAGGGATAATAGTCATAATTTAATAACCTAGGTGGGGGGTGATCTCTATTTATAAAACAATGTGAATGAGGAGAATGAGACAGTTGTGAGAAATGTTGGGAAGGTAGAATCAAGAAGATTGGGTAAAAGATTAGGTAGGAAGAGAAAGGAAAATAAAGGGGAGTAAACAATCTGGGAATGTCCAAGTCATAAAACTTGTATTATAGAGATTAAATGTTCCTAAAAGGAATAGAGAATTTTGGAGCAGTGATTAAGAAGAAAGCATGAAAGAATGAGAGAATGAATTCCATTTTGTATACATTGGTCTGATACATCAATGGATCCACTGAGTTACATTCAGTAGATACTTGGTTAGGTATTGGCTAGATATTTTGATATGGAAATCATCTATACAAAGATTGAATTCATAGGAGTAGATATTACCAAAGAGAATGTGACTGAAGAAAAGAATGGAGCCCAGAAACAATTTGTGGAGGACACTCACACTTAGGGAATGGGAATTTATTGATGGTACCTTAAAGGTGACTGTGATTTCCTTGTTCACATTAGAGAAAGGTTATTAGGGAGTTAACTAAATTAATTGTAAATCACATTAAGAAATAATAGAATAAAAACCTCAAAATTACACTCATAGAATTATAGAGTTGGGAGAATTGTCTACTCTTTTTACAATTGGGAAAACTAAGGCTCCTAAAAATGAATAACCAAGGTCATACAACTAGTAATTATCTGAAATAGGATTTTATGACTCCTAATCCAGTACTCTATTCATATGCCATGTTGGAATTCACTACAAATAGCTAGCATAATTATTTCTTCAGATATGTAATTTTTAAAAAACCTAATTTCAGAGTGTAATTAATGACATTTAATTGTAAAAAAATAAAATAAATGATGAAAAAAATCCCCAACCAAAGAATGGATAGATATTTCTGGGGGAAATGCTAGTTATTAAAGCTAAAATTAAATCAGAGGCTTTTCTCCAGGAACCAAAATTTAAAGGGTTCTGACACCCCTTATGCTCCACTGCTCCAGGATCTCCATTGATCCAGAATATTCAGCTCTTATTGAATTTGTCTTTAAAAATTGACTTGAAAGCACACTTCCTACTACTTGCTGAAAGTCTTAGTTCTAAAACTGGAAATTAATCATTCTGTTGACAATCCCTCAAATATTGTATAAGGAGTATCACTAGTTTATTTCATTATCAATCCCCCAGCTGTTATCTCTGGTTTATATAATTACTTCAAATGCACAACTCAAAACAAAAAAAGCATGCCATTCTAACCTTTTGTATGTTGTCTTGGCAGTTGATGGGTGCGATTATGGGATTAAGTGGTTTGGCTGAATATGAAAGTAAAATAGAGATTGCCAATCTTTTTGAAATGCTTGACTGATTGGACAATTTTAGTAATTTCCAAAGCATAGTTCTTTCTTATTAGGGATGAATGATAATCCTAGTGAGTGAACTCCAATGTTCCCACCAAGCCCATCCTGTTCCCATTGTTGATCTTATCTTACACTAACAGGGACCACATTCCTGGGACTATTATCTTATCAACATGACAAAGATTTGCCCTAAATCAATAAAGACCCTGCAGATAAGACACCTCCCTGAGCAGGTGCACTAGACCCTACTCTTGCCCAATAAGTATCTTTTGTGATGAGAGCTCCCTTATTATTCTACATTAGTATTTCCTTGTTGCTATATTCCCATCATTCACTTGCTGACATAGAGTTTACTCTCAATTGGGATTCTCCCTAACTCCTCCCTAACCTACTAAATCCTGCCCTTCCTTTCTTTTTCCCTCCCTGCCTCTGACCTTTAAGTAATAAATGAATTAACAAGCATTTTTTTTAATCACTTACTATGTTTCAGACATTGTATTAAGTTCTGAAGTTACAAAGACAGAAGTGAAACAATGTGAGGGAGAGAATATATGTATGCTTACATGTATATAGAACATAGACAAAATAAATACACTCATTTTAGGGAAAGGGGAGCTAATAGTTGGGGGGGGAGTCTTCATGTAAAAGAAATAGCTAGTATTTATAAGATGTCTTAAACTTTACAAACTTTTTATATGAATTATCTCACTTGATCATCACAATAATTTTTGTGTAATAAGTGGTATTATTATTCACCTTTTGTCAATAAGGAAACTGAGGTAGGCAGATATTAAGTGATTTGCTCAGAATTACACAACTAGTAAGTGTTTAGGGTAGGAAATGAACTTGATTCTACCCAATTTCAAGCCCAACATTAATTTTACTGCACATTAAGCAGTTGTTGATAATTACTGCCTTATAATATAGATTGTGATATGGTACTGCTAAGCCTCCTTCCTTGACATTTTTTATTATTTCCTTTGATATTCTTGCTTTTCATTTTTCCAAGTGAATTTTGTAATTATTTTTTTCTAATTTAGTAAAAAAAAATGATAATTTAATTGACATGTCATTGAATACATGAATTTGTTTGGGTAAAATTGGCATTATATTGACCCTTTCTACACATGAACAATTACTATTTTTCCAATTATTTAGATTTGATTTTATTTGTATTAAAAAGGATTTTAAAAATAATTTTGTTTATATAATTCCTGGATTTGTTTTGGCACATGTATAGCCAGGTATTTTATCCTGTCTAAAGATATTTTAAACAGGACATTTTTAACTATCTCTTCATGCAGGGTTTTGTTTGTGACATATAGAAATATTGATAATTTATGTGTATTTACTTTATAATCTGCTACTTTACTATAGTTACTAATTCTTTCAACTAATTTTTTAGTTTAATCTTTTAGTTGAGATTTTCCAGATATATCATCATATCATCTGAAAAAAATAAAAATAGAAGATTTGGAAATGAATTTATTATTTAATAAAAATTATTGGGAAAACAGAAAAGCAGGGCAGAAACTGGGCACAGCCCAATATATTTGAACACCTTCTGAAAAAGACCCTAAAAAAAGAACTCCACAGAACATTGTGGCTAAGCTGCAGAACTACCAAACTAAAGGAAAAAATATTGCAAGCAGCTAGGAAAAAAACAATTCAAATATCAAGGTGCCATAATAAGGGTCAAGCAAGATCTGGATGCCTCCACATTAAAGGATCGAAGGGCCTGGAATCTGATATTCCAAAAGGCAAAAGAACAAGGATTGCAACCAAGAATAAACTACCCAGCTAAGTTTAGCATTTTCTTCCATGGAAGAAAATGGTCATTTAATGAAAGAGAGGAATTCCATTTGTTTCTAAGGAAAAAACCAGACTTAAACAAAAAATTTGATCTACATCCACAACACTGAAGAGAAGCAGAAAAAGGTAAAAAGAACTCTTGAGAATTATATCTCTGTTGTGGATATACAGAAAGTCCACATGGATAATTTGATTTTACTGATATAGCATAAAAAAAGGGAAGTAGCAAAGGGAAAGAGATAGTATCAGAAAAGGGAAAGGAGAGATAAAAAGAGGAAAACTACATCCCAGGAAGAGGCATAGAAAATCTACCACATCTGAGGGAATTTAGAGAGGGGGAGAAACATTGTGTGAATCTTACTCTTATCAGAGTAGGCTCAAAGAGTAAATAATTTACACATTCGTTTTTCAGAGAATTCTCTCTCACTTCAATATAAGGGGGAGAGGAAAAGGGAAAAGGAAAAGGGGAATAAGGGAAGGGTACAAGAAAGGGGAAGGGACTTAAAAGGAGGGGGAAGGGATACTATAAAGGGAGGGCTGCACATCAAAAGTGGGGTCCATAAATTAAATACTGGGTAAGGGGTTCAGGGGGACAAGGGCAAAAAAAGCATAATCAGGGGATAATATGATGGCAGGAAATACAGAATTAGTAATTTTAACTGTAAATGGGAATGGGAAGAACTCTTCCATTAAATGGAGGCAGATAGCAGACTGGATCAAAAATCAGAACCCTACAATATGTTGTTTACAGGAAACATACTTAAAGCAGGGAGATACATACAGAGTAAAGGTAAAAGATTAGAGCAGAATCTATTATGCTTCAGGTAAAGCCAAAAAATCAGGGGTAGCCATCCTTATCTCAGATCAAGCAAAAGCAGAAATTGATCTAATTAAAAGAGATAAGGAAGGAAACTATATCCTGCTAAAAGGTAGCATAGACAATGAAGCCATATAAATACTAAACATATATGCACCAAGTGGTATAGCATCTAACTTCCTAAAGGAAAAGTTAAGAGAGTTGCAAGAAGAAATAGACAGCAAAACTATAATAGTGGGAGATCTTAACCTTCACTCTCAGAATTAGATAAATCAAACCACAAAACAAATAAGAAAGAAATTAAAGAGGTAAATAGAACATTAGAAAAACTAGGTATGATAGCGCTTTGGAGAAAACTGGATGGTGATAGAAAGGAGTATACTTTCTTCTCAGCAGTTCATAGAACCTATACAAAAATTGACCATATATTGGGACATAAAGATCTCAAAATTAAATACAGGAAGGCAGAAATAGTAAATGCCTTCTTCTCAGATCACAATGCAATAAAAACTACATTCAATAAGAAGTTAGGGGTAAATAGTCCAAAAAGTAATTGGAAAGTAAATAACCTCATCTTAAAGAATGACTGGGTGAAAGAGCAAATTATAGAAACAATTAATAACTTCACCCAAGATAATGACAATGATGAGACATCATACCAAAATCTGTGGGATGCAGCTAAAGCGGTAATAAGGGGAAATTTTATATCTTTAGAGGCTTATTTGAATAAAATAGAGAAAGAGAAGATTAATGATTTGGGCCTGCAACTTAAAAAGCTAGAAAAAGACCAAATTAAAAACCCCCAACCAAAAACTAAACTTGAAATTCTAAAATTAAAAGAAGAAATCAATAATATTGAAAGTTAAAAAAAAACTATTGAATTAATAAATAAAACCAAGAGTTGGTTTTATGAAAAAAAACAATAAAATAGATAAACCTTTGGTAAATCTGATCAGAAAAAGGAAAGAGGAAAATCAAATTGTTAGTCTTAAACATGAAAAGGAGGATCTGTCCACCAATGAAGAGGAAATTAGAGAAATAATAAGGAGTTACTTTGCCCATCTTTATGCCAATAAATTTGATAACTTAAGTGAAATGGATGACTACCTCCAAAAATATAGGCTTCTTAGATTAACAGAGGAGAAGGTAAACTGCTTAAATAGTCCCATTTCAGGAAAAAAAATAGAACAAGCTATTAATCAACTCCCAGGAAAAAATCCCCAGGACCAGATGGATTTACATGTGAATTCTGCCAAACATTTAAAGAACAACTAGCCCCAATGTTAAATAAACTATTTGAAAAAATAGGGGATGAAGGAGGCCTAACAAACTCCTTTTATGACACAGACATGGTACTGATACCTAAACCAGGCAAGTCGAAAACGGAGAAAGAAAACTATAGACCAATCTCCTTAATGAATATTGATGCTAAAATCTTAAATAAGATATTAGCAAAAAGACTTCAGAAAATTATCCCCAGGATAATACACTATGATCAAGTAGGATTTATACCAGGAATGCAGGGATGGTTGAAAATTAGGAAAACTATTAGTATAATTGACCATATTAATAATCAAATTAATAAAAACCATATGATCATCTCAATAGATGCAGAAAAGCATTTGATAAAATCCAACATCCATTCCTACTAAAAACACTTGAGAGCATAGGAATAAATGGACTATTCCTTAAAATAGTCAGGAGCATATATTTAAGACTGTCAGTAAGCATAATATGTAATGGAAATAAACTGGAACCTTTCCCAGTAAGATCAGGAGTGAAATAAGTTGCTTACTATCACCATTACTATTCAATATTGTATTAGAAATTCTAGCCTCGGCAATAAGAGTTGAGAAAGAGATTAAAAGAATGAGAGTAGGTAATGAGGAAATCAAACTGTCACTCTTTGAAGATGATATGATTTTATACTTAGAGAACCCCAGAGATTCTAATAAAAAGTTATTAGAAATAATTCACATCTTTAGCAAAGTTGCTGGATACAAAATAAATCCACATAAATCCTCAGCATTTTTATATATCACTAACAAAATGCAACAGCAAGAGGTACAAAGAGAAATTCCATTCAAAACAAATGTTGAGAGTTGGGAATCCATCTATCAAAGAAAAGTCAGGAATTATATGAGCAAAATTACAAAACACTTTCCACAAAAATATAGTCAGATTTAAATAATTGGAAAGACATTCAGTGCTTGTGGATCGGCCAAATGAATACAATAAAGATGACGATAGTCCCCAAACTAATCTATTTATTTGGTGCTATACCAATTAGACTCCCAAGATACTATTTTAATGACCTAAAAAAATAACAATAAAGTTCATATGGAAGAATAAAAGGTTGAGAATTTCAAGGGGATTAATGAATAAAAAGTCAGATGAAGGTGGTCTAGCTGTACCTGATGATCTAAAACTATATTATAAAGCAGCAGTTACCAAAACCATTTGGTATTGGCTAAGAAATAGACTAGTCGATCAGTGGAACAGATTAGGTACACAGAACAAAATAGGGTACAACTATAGCAATGTAGTGTTTGAAAAACTACTGGGCTTATATCCCAAAGAAATACTAAAGATGAGAAAAGGACCTGTATGTGCCAAAATGTTTGTGGCAGCTCTTTTTGTAGTGGCTAGAAACTGGAAAATGAATGGATGTCCATCAATTAGAGAATGTTTGGGTAAATTATGGTATATGAAGGTAATGGAATATTTTTGCTCTGTAAGAAATGACCAGCAGGATGAATACAGAGAGGTTTGGAGAGACTTACATGAATTGATGCTGAGTGAAATGAGCAGAACCAGAAGATCATTATACACTTCAACAACAATACTATATGAAGATATATTCTGATGGAAGTGGATATCTTCAACATAAAGAAGATCCAACTCACTTCTAGCTGATCAATGATGGACAGAAATAACTACACCCAGAAAAGGAACATTGGGAAGTGAATAAAAATTGTTAGCACTACTGTCTATCTACCCAGGTTACTTATATCTTCGGAATCCAATTCTCAAGGTGCAATAAGAAAATTGGATTTACACACATATATTTTATCTAGGTTATACTGTAACACATTTAATATGTATAGGATTGCCTATCATCTAGGGAAGGGAATAGAGAGAGGGAGGGGAAAATTTGGAAAAATGAATACAAGGGATAATGTTATAAAAAATTACTCATGCATATGTATTGTCAAAAATTTTATAATTATAAAATTAATTTTAAAAATTGGAAAAAAAAGAATGACTTTGAGAAGATGTAATTTTGGCTATTATAAATACCCAAATTAACTATAAAATATATATGATGAAAGATGCTTTCTGCATCTAGAAAAAGAACTATTAGATAGAAGTATGTTCTTTAAAACAATTATACACACACACAAACACACACACATTTGTGTCCAATGATACCCATTTCTGGGGGGAGGGATACTTTTAAAGAAAAAGAAATTTTGTGACATATTTGAAAAGAATAGCAAGTTGTGCATAGTAGATTTTCAGTTTCTTATGCAATCATCTTTCTTCTTGTACTATGTTATGGAAATACTTGCTTTGTTCTATAAATTAAAAATTAAATTTAAAAAAAATCAAAGTGAGTTGAGTTTTGAAGAATGACGAGGTTTCTTTGAAACAGAAGGACCAAGAGAGAGCATTCTAAGCATGGGGGACAGTGAGTGTAAGAACACAAAGGTAACAGATGGAGAGTCATTTATGAAGAACAGTAAAAAGTAGGACCATAGAGTGAGCAATGTAGAAAAATAAAAGAATCCATTGCCAAAGGATAATGATCTAGGCCCAAAATGGAATGGGAAAAAATGCATTTGCTTTTGGGAAATTACCAAGTATTTTTAATGGTCCCAGCTTCTCTTTTAAGGTCCTACAGCATTGTTCCAGTGATGTTAGATAGCAATAAGATTGAAATAAGCCTCAAAATATTTGGTGAGCTAGGGAGACATCTATACCAAGTATGTGAAGACTTCCTCTAGGGGGCTGAGAACAATTTTTTCCAAGGGCCATGAAGTAGCTGAAGTAGCTGCTGTGGAGCTCTTATGGCCTGGTCATCTATTGCATCCAAAACCATCATCAGTTGACTGTTTTAACTTTTGCTCTGCCTGGGGCAGCTAGGTGGTGCAGTGGATAGAGCACCAGCCTTGAATTCAGGAGGACCCGAGTTCAAATCTGGTCTCAGACACTTAACACGTCCTAGCTGTGTGACCCTGGGCAAGTCATTTAACCCCAGCCTCAAAAAGGAAAAAAAAAAAAAAACCTTTTGCTCTGCCAATGAACTTCGATGAAGGAAGAAAAAATGAGTCTGATGATTTGTACAACTCTGACTTACATAAATCCACTTAAAATAACTTATGGATGAATTAAGACATGATCCCATGATGTCATTCATCCTCTTTGAAAATGGAGGATTAATGGGGCAACTAGGTGGTTGTGGTGAATAGAGCACCAGCCTTGAAGTCAGGAGGACCTGAGTTCAAAAATGTCCTCAGACATTTGATACTTCCTGGCTGTGTGACTTTGGGCAAGTCATTTAACCCCAATTGCCTCAGGGAAAAAAAAAAGAATGATTAGCAACAATGGCAATGAGTCATAAAATGGTGAGATCTCCTACATATTTTTTCTCCATTATCATTATAATCTTCACTGTGCTTTAAGCAAAATACTAATTTAGATTCTTTATGTCATAACACATCAGTAAGATATATTGTGAATGAATAAATATCTGTGCTTTTATCATGAAAGTTTCTTGGAAAAAAGAGATTCTATCATTCTCTCTTTGTATCCCTGGTGCATCTGCAGTACTTAATAAGAGACACTTGAGAGACTTTTTTCATTCATTCCAAGGAATTGAAATTAAGGACCATCCAATAGGGACATGTGCCCACAGACTAACGAATATTCAAGCAAGAAATTATGCATGAGACATGACATAGAGAATGTCATCAAAGAAATATTATAAACACAAATGAAGACCATGAAATAGTCACATGATAAGAACAAGGGAAAACTCATAGTTATACTAGGAGTGGAGCCATGTTATATCAAGAAAACAGGACAGAGGTCACTGCACTGCTGGCTATTTCTTCTGAATGAGCTTATGACAGGAAATATATATGAGTCACATGGCAGGCCTGGCAGACACAGGTTGGTGCCATCTGTGCTGTAAGAGGCAATTCCCACATCAATGAAATCAAAAATTTATTGGGGTATTTGTTTTTTTTAAGTCTGAAGTCCTTAATTGGAGCCCAGCACACTTACAGGAACAGAGGAAATATGTTTTACACTGAAATCATCTCGTGCAATAATTAATGGCAAGGATAAAATCAACACAGAGAAGTGGCTTGAATATAGTTGCCATAGGGAAAACATAAATCAAAATGCCAAAGAAGAAAGTGCACAAAAAAAGCTGGGAAGTGGAAGGAGGAGAAGCAAAAAAAAAAAAAAAAAAAAAAAAAAAAAAAAAAAAAAAATCGAATATCGATGGGGCAAAGCCTAGAATATAGTCAGAAAGAATAGCTTTCAGCTCCATTACGGCCCAGGAAGTTCCCTGATGGATAAAAGAGTCCTTGAACAAAGTGAGATACTGTGGTTAATGGAGTCCTATTGGTTTGCTTTCATCTCTGTGACACTTAAGAAAAAGAACCCATTTTGGTGCCAGCTATTTGCATGGTGACTACAATAGAAAGAAAGGAAGACAAGGCAAGGAAAGGCCCTCACAAGAAGGAGAAGGCATTAAAAGCAGCAACCACCTCTAAAACGCAAAGATAATGGCAAGAGACAGGCTAAAGAAGAAGTTTGGTCCTGCCTGGGGGACAGAACAGCAGCAGTTTAATGAGAAACTTGAATGACCCCAACAAGGATGGCTGCATACAAAGTGAGGGAAAAAGTACACACACACACACACACACACACACACACACACACACACACACACACCCTCCAATTACCACTTGAAATAGCCTTATCAATCCTTAGGAGCTCTCCTGACAAAAAGTCCATTCAATTTTCACTCAATGTGTTTTGTCTAATGGGAGCCGGATTATGTCTGACACAGAGGGTAATTACCTCATGAGAATTTCACATCCAGAGAAGAAGCAG
Source organism: Sminthopsis crassicaudata (assembly GCF_048593235.1). Classification (NCBI taxonomy): domain Eukaryota; kingdom Metazoa; phylum Chordata; class Mammalia; order Dasyuromorphia; family Dasyuridae; genus Sminthopsis; species Sminthopsis crassicaudata. The sequence continues at coordinate 168,136,854 of NC_133622.1, read as the reverse complement.
CATAAATTTTCTGCAGGTGTCTTGGATACGTTCTTCTGCCCTAAAGGAAGTAGACATTGCTGTTTTTTCAAGGCTATTCTTAGTTGGGGATGGTTTGCATTTGAGAACTGGATGAAAGTCATTTATCTCAGTCATTAGGAAAAGTAGTACCTACTATATCTTTCTATCATCACGTTGATGTGGACCAATAATGGATCCAGATAAGTGAATTTCTTTTTTTTTTTTTTAATTGTTGCTGGATATCGGAAATTTTGAGGTCTTGACCATCATCGGCATGGATTAAACACTAAATTAAGCATCAGATTGAGGCATGTTCTTATAAGACAATACCACTTTCTGGGAGGCAGAAGTATTTGCCCCTGATGAATCCTCAGGTTAGGGATGCTCTAGAAATGGAACGGTAAAAAAGATAAAAAAGAGAGGGCCACATTTGGAGCTGTTTTACTATTATTTAGAAATAGAGACAGATTTTCATAATGAAAGTACATATTCAGGCATTCACATGATGTCTTGCTGATGTTGATTTAAAAAAAAAATTAAACTGATAAATAGCTTGTGCTGCCTTTTTTTTTTTTTTGGTTAAATTATTTTGGCATCAGTTCACAGGATCTCTGTAACAAAATAAATATTGTTCCCAGAAAAGTTATGATTGACACATAGTATTCAATGGAGCAGTTTACTAAGAGCATAACCAAGGATGTGATTTTTTTTTCTTTTTCTTATTATTATTTAAATTGTAACAAAACATAGTGAATACAACTCTACAAGATATGTAACCCAAAGCCCTCAAATTGCTGGAATAGATGAACACACTGAGAAATAAGAGGATGCATCTTGATGAGCTTTTCCAAGATAAATATGCACACACAAAACAAAGAATGTATTACAATATTCCTTCTAGTAAAAATGCTGCACTACCAAAGACAATTCATTTCTAGGCATTCCATAAAGTATTAAAATATATCTTTCCTGTGCTATTGGAGCTTAGAGGTAGCAAGGAAACTATATTAAGAACCAGATAACTATATTTCTCTAATTGTGTCACTAAATAAATCTGTGACCTAAGCAAGGCATTTAGTCTCTTGAGCCTCAGTATTCTTATCTGTAAGAGGGAGATGGAAAGAGGTATGATTTGAGAACCTGGGTTTGAATCTCAGCTCAGCCACTTGCTCTCTGAGATATCAGGCACATAATTTACCAGCCGAGGTCTATAAAATGAAAAATGAGGTTAAAGTTGATGAGCTCAGATGTCCTTTCCAGCAGAAAATCAGAGGTTCTAACTTTAAACTTTGAAAAGTCCATGCTGATTGCATGACTTAGTCTAGATCTGGTCACCAAATTAAACTGTTATAGAAAGAGTAATTAAAAAAAAAAGCTAGTAACATTTATATGGCATTTTAAGGTTTACAAAACATCTGCTCCTCTGAGCAACCCTGGAAGCTATTATTAGCTCCATTTTACCGATGATAGAACTGAGGCTGATAGACTAAGTCATTTGCCCAAAGTCACACAACTAATTGGAAGCAGGATTTCAATTCTAGTCTTTTGACTTTTAATCCAAGGTTTTCAATCTTTTTGCTGTTGTTTGGTCATTTTTCAATCATATCCAACTCTTCACACCCCATTTGGGGCTTTCTTGAAAGAAATACTAGAGTGATTTGCCATTTCTTTCTCCAGTTCAGTTTATAGATAAGGAGATTGAAGCCAGTAGTGTTAAGTTTATGGGGGTTGAGGTCCCTTTAAGATTCCTCTCTGACTGCCCAACACCCATGACTGACCTTGATTCACAAATCCTGGTCAAAAGCACCCTTTGAATATCCAGGCCCAGCCCCCATCAGCTCAGCTTCCCCCAGCCCCCACCTGATCTGAGCTAACCGAAAAGTCTGCCAAGAACTTGGGGGTACCGCCCATCATCTTTTTAAGTATAAAAGAGCCAAGCAGAACTCCCTCTTTGCAGGAGCCCTCCCCACCAACACATGGTATCCTTCCAGCCATGTAAGGGTTCCTGCCACCCAGCGGCCACCTCTGGCCCTGGCGTCTTTCTAACTGAACTTTTCTTCCAAATTTCTACAATAAACCTTTTATTTATCAATCTAGGTTTTCGGGCTTATAAATTCATTTAGGGGACACTGTGCCTCATGGGATTATCTTACTATCTATGTGCTGAGAAATGGGATTCCCCTTTCCTTTCCCTCATTAAAGTGACTTACACAGCTAATAAGTGTTTGCCGCCAGATTTGAATTCACAAAGTTGAGTCTCCCTGATTCTAGCAGGGCACCATCTAATTGGTTATTCACATGAACAGGAACTCTAGCAGCCTGATATGGTGGCTTTACTCTATGAAGATTAGTAAAAAAAAAAAAAAAAAAAAGACAGAAATGCTTATCTATGAAAAAGAGTTGAGAGATCAAGAGACACATTTAGGGGACACTGTGCCTCATGGGATTATCTTACTATCTATGTGCTGAGAAATGGGATTCCCCTTTCCTTTCCCTCATTAAAGTGACTTACACAGCTAATAAGTGTTTGCCGCCAGATTTGAATTCACAAAGTTGAGTCTCCCTGATTCTAGCAGGGCACCATCTAATTGGTTATTCACATGAACAGGAACTCTAGCAGCCTGATATGGTGGCTTTACTCTATGAAGATTAGTAAAAAAAAAAAAAAAAAAAAGACAGAAATGCTTATCTATGAAAAAGAGTTGAGAGATCAAGAGACACAATAGATATTTTCAAATTTTTGATGGGCAATCCCATGACAGAACCAGAGGAAGAGATTAGAAGCTGCAAAAGGAAAATTTAAGCTTACCGAGCAGAAGAAAATAAACTCCTGATAAAAGCTCCCCAGAGGTAGAATGAGTTGCTTTAAGTAGTAGCATATTCTTCTTCATTTGAGGACACATGCACACATGTTGGAGATATCAGAAGGGATTGGATTCAAGGATTTTTCTGGTGGGTTTTTCTGGTATGGATTGGACTAGATGGCCTGGGAAATTTCTTCTAACTTTGACATTCCCTTACCCTTATTGGTGAGGATTACTTACTCATGGAGAGACTCTCTTCATAAGAAAAATACAAAAGATAAAGGAGAATGAAGGTTGTATAAACAGACTTCACCCAAGATTCAACTGCCTAAAAGAGAAAGAGTGAATATCTCCTTATTCTGAAGTTATGGGGAAAAAAGTTTTTTGTGTTTTTTTTTAAATGCTGTTTAAGGGATTTTAAATTTCCAGTAATACCTTGTATAATAGACTTTGAGTTGATTTCTCTGGATCCTTTGAAACTTTGCATTCCAAAATATTATAATAAGCAAAGACAACCAGCTAATCTGAAATCTGAAACAATATATCTAAAATATTATATTATAAAACATTATTGAGTTGATTCTGTTACTGAGAAACAATTATGTTTATTCATAGGAAGAGCGATTCAGTCTGTCATCTATAGGGTAAGACCAAAAAAGTAACCCTAGTTCTTACTCAAAAATTAATTTCAGCATGATGCAATTCTTAAAAATGTGAGAGAACATGGAAATCCAATACAAACAAGGCAAGATGAGGGGAAATTTATTCTTACTGGGATAAACCAGCCAAAGGGCTTGTTGACCTTGAGGTCAATATTCTGAACTCACTCAGAAAATATTCAAGAAAAAGTAAAGGCTAACCAACTAATGATTTTCACAAGGGGAAGACACAAATCTTTAAAATGCAGTATTGTTCTGAAAGCTGATTCAAGGTGAACAAGAACTCAAAAATCCCTAATGAGAATTATATATTGCATTATTCATCCTCATTTGCTCATATGTAAAGTTGATGAATAATTACAAGTACAGAAATTGTACCCAGGGGCTATGAGCTGATATTACATTTAAAACAACAGCTTTGTGAGCAAGTCTGCTTAGAGGTGAACAAACACCTCCTGGGCAAAGTGGGCAGAGCCTTGGAATTCAGTCATTATTTTATATATAGAACAGACATAGTAATAAAAAATACAAGGCATTTTTCTTCTCCAAATCACCTTATTTGTAGAATTTCTTAGATTTGGTGCATTCTGGAAATTGTAGTTAATTGCTTTGTCTTTTTTCTTTTTCATTAATTTTTTTTGTATACCATATTAATTCCTAATATGTCCCTTTCCTCATCTCTTACCCAGCAAGCTCTTCCTTTCAAGAAAAATTATAAAAGAAAGAGAAAAAATTTATTTAGTAAAATGAATCAATATATTGAAGATGCTGACAATATTCTACACCTTAGTCTCACACCTCTGTAATAAAGACAGGAAGGCAGATTTTTGTAACTCTTCCCATTTTAAATACAAAGACTCCAGTTTCCTTTTATTGATCTTTCTCCTTAGATGGCTGAAATATTGAGAGTATGGCATCTCCTCTTTCTGCTTACTTCACTCTGCATCAATGCCTAATAAGTCTTTGTAGAGTACTGAAACTCTGAATCAGACAAGAGAGCACTTTAGGCTACCTATTCCATATGAGACAATGGCTTTATTAGCATATATTTGGATAATGGCTTTCCTCACCATTGCTGCTTGCTGAATGTTTGGTAGTGAGATAATCATAGGCAAGGACTAGAGGACAGAGGGAGAGAGTCAGAAGCACTTGGTGGCAGGACAAGGAGGAGAGAGGCTGGAGTTCTGGACTCCAGAATCCAGGAGAGATCTTTGGTAAGCTTCATGGCAACTTGCCTGCCTCCTTCATGTCTCCCCCTAAAGACCAAGGACTTTAATTTATCCTGACTCTGGCTCCTGAAGCCTTCCAGGGAGCTAGCCCATACTCTACAAGTCTTTTTATACTTCCCTGAATTTTTCATAGTAGTTTGTTTGCTTGTTTTTGTTTTGTTTTGTTTTGTTTTGTTTTGTTTTGTTTTGTTTTGTTTTGTTTTGTTTTGTTTTTAGCACAGCAATATTCCATTATATTCATGTACTAAAATTTGTTTAACCATTCCTCTATTGATGGGCACTCTTCTTTGATTCTTGTTCTTTGCTATCACTACAAGTATTTTGGTCCATATTGTTTCTTTCTGTTTCATTTCTTGAGATGCCCGGTGTTTTGCATCAAAAAAATGACCATATATCTGAAACAATGAAAATAATGATTTTTGCATAATTCTGTTTCTTTCCAGAATGTTTGGACTAATGAACAGCTCTATCAACAACAGAATAATCTTTTCTCATAGACCTCCAGAATACTTTTTTGTCTTTCATTATATTTGCAAAATTGTTAAGTGTGGGCTGAAAGCTCAAAATTGTTTTGACTTATATTTCACTTAGTATTAGTCAATTGGAATAATCTTTCATATGATTGTTAAAAACTTGCAATTTTTCTTTTGAAGGGAAAGTTTGTCCACATCCACTTATGTACTGAAGAAAGGTTCTTCATTCTATATATTTGTGTTATACTTTTATAAATATTATCAGAGATAATCAATGTAATTTTTTCTAGTTGACTGTCTCCCTCAATAATCTAGGAATATCAATTTTATTTTGGTAAAAACCCTTAAATTTCATATATTCAAATTTATTTATTTATATTTTATGATTATCTTGATCTCTTCTTTGGTTAGGAATTCTATCTTATAGGCCAAGTTGTAAAAGATACCCTCATCCATTTTTATCCTTTTTTTTTTTTTTGATATGATGTAAACTTTTATGTATGTGAATAGAGGGTTCATTTGGAACTAAATGCTGTATATAATATAAGATGTTGATCTGAATCTACTTTTTGCCAGACTTCTTTCTAGTGTCCTAGGAGTCCTTTCTTAATAGGAAATTTCTCCCCTAATAGTTTATATTTTTAGATTCATGTAACACAGAACATTAAGTTAATGTGTTTAATAACCTAATACGTTTTTATCTTCTAAATTCTACTACCTTTTCTTTTCTTTTTAAAAAGGACTAAATGGTTTTAATGGTTACTAATGTATAATAAAACCTGAGGTCTGGAAATACGAAGTCCTCTTCAGTACTATCTTATTTTATAATTATTTCCATTGAGATTCTAGATTTTTAGTTCATCCAAGTGAATTTTGCTAATATTGTGCCTAGCTCCCTACTATTAACTTCATTGAGAATGTCCACAGTTCTATGGAAATGATTGTCAAAACAAATACTTTTATACTAGTATACATATGTGAAAATAGACATAGAGGCAAGTAGGTATTGAAGTTCTCTCAGTCACCATTTTCCATTTTGGGTCAGTTTAAAGATTTTTTTTCCATTCCTTTGGAATCTTGCCCTCTTTGAGATACCTAGTGAAATGATTTCTCAATACCCTCCCTATAATGGTGCCTCAAGTCCATATGGATCTTTACTATGCATGTTTGATCTAATCCAGCTGCATTTCCCTTCTCTGTTTTCTTTAATGTCAATTCTACCTCCCATACATGCACATCTGAAATTGATATTAGAGTCAAAGTATTGTGGCTCTACTATCCTTTACGGTAAAAAACAATTCATCCTAAAACTCTTTGCAGATCTTTTCCAGTTGAAAATGAATTAATTAGCCATGGATGGTGAAGTCCTACTGAAACTCTTTATTGTGGATGACAATCTACTCTAGAAACTTTGTGGAGACTCCTGGAAGAGATTCACGATGAGAAAAGAATTTTGCCTGACCATCCCCACTTTGAAAAGAAAAAGTGAGCCTATAATCCAAGTTATGACTTGCTCAATAATGTGACAAATTCTAGAAGTTGGCCATCAGTCTATATATTTGAAAAAAGACAAGGAAAATGAACAGAGTCAAGTCCAGCAATTAAATAGGACGTAAGTAGGCCAGATTGCTTTCAGAAAATTGAAAAGCTTCTTTAAAGATTCCAACTTTTTTTCTCCAAAAAAGCACATTTTTAAAAATCAATATTCTACTGGAGTTTCTATATACTGCTGTAATCCAGAACACAATAGTTTCCAAATACTTGAAAATGAATGTTACAAAGGCCATGCAGTCATGTGGTGTGACTGTGGAGAGATTTTAAAATATGACAGTATACTTGAAACAAAACTCTGAAGAATAAGAATAAAAGATGTCATAAGGAAAATACACAAAAACAGAAAACAAGATGAGTTGATCATGAAGGTATACAGTTAGATAGCTTTGATGTTCCACTGATATCCTTGAATATAAGGAAAATTGGTGAAGGCCCCAATTATGTTAAGTGGATCTCTTGTAATAAGGTTATCAGAAGCAGGAATAGCTTAAAATCTATATCATTGGAGGAACATTTAATTGGAAATATCACCAATTTTTAATACTAAAATAAATGCCTATCTTTTTTGAAACACCCTTCTTCCTACTTCTTGAGAGGGTCATCAAACTAACAGAGATCTTTCGGCAATGATAGTTCTTTAGTAAGTAAAGTAAGGAAGTTCAGTGAGGAAATTGGAAAAATAATGTGAAAGAGAAAGAGGATATAGTCAACAAGGGGCATTACCATCGGTGATACTGAAGAGAAAGAAGAAATAGGAAAGTTTTTGAAAGGACCTGCATTATCATTTTCCAAGAAGTTGATTGAGTTGGTTTGGGTGAAGTATCACATAGGATTTTGGCAAACCTCTCTTTATATTAGGCATATGAATGGGGTTCACCTAACTGGATGGTACTGGAAGTAAAAATTAAGGTAAGCCTGATAATTTTTCATTTAGTTATGGCTTAGATAGGCTTGGTATGTTTTGTTTTGGCCAATTTTAAAGGAGGAAAGACACTGAGGAAACTGTTTAGATCTCTAAGTGTTTCTTCTATCTTTGTATCAAGGCACCTTTTCTTCCATAATTTGGTACAGCACTATTTTAAACTGATTTATGTAGTATTAATTTTTATTAAATTAAATTAAATCTCAATGATGAACAATGAATATGTTTCCAATTATTTCAGGTATTAAATTATTTTTAAAACTTTTTATATTTTTATAATTTATAAAATTTATTTTTAAAAATTAAATAAATCCTATTTTATAATTTTATTTAAAATTTCATAATCTTTTCTATATGAGCCTTGAATATGTCATGGAAGATTGAGTCCTATGTATTTAATGTGTTTTATAGTTATTTTGAATGAGATTTCTCTTTCATTTATTTCCTGTTAGATTTTGTTATGTTATATAGCAATGATAATTTTAATAGATAGATTTTGTATCCTGCAATTTTACTGAAACTACTTTTTGTCTTCCCTTATATTTTGTGTATTTTTCTTTGTTTATTCTCTGGTTTTTCTAGGTAAAGCATCATACCATTTACAAATAGGGTTACTTTTATTTCCTCATTTTCTTATGCTTCTGTTATGATCTTTTTATTTTATTTTATTGCTGACAATTCTAGGATTATAGTAATAGTGAAGACATAAAATATCTTAGTTTTACTCTGATATTTATTGGAAAAACTTCTAGAATTTCTCAAATACAAATAATGCCTAATTTTTAAGACATATTACTATTATTATTATTATATTAAAATAGGCATTCTAAGTCTTTGCTTAATATAAATTAGTGTTGTGTTTTATAAAAGGCTTTCTCTACATCTATCAATAAGATTATGTTTTATGTGAATTGTTTCCCTAATTTTTAACCATCCATGTATTCACAGCATTAATCTAAGTTGGTCATTGTCCAATTTTAATGTGAGTATATCTGTACGTATGCAAATGTAGATGTGCTTATGACCAACTTAGAGAAAATAAGTCTATAATCAGTCCAGCACTCTCTGCACAGACTCTGAAGCTGAGATGCAACAAAGTATGGCTTGATTCTCTGCTGCTTATGCTAATTTTAATTAACCAAGAAAACACACATACTCCATCAGCCAGCACCATACCATCCATATGTGGAACCATCAGTTAGAGCAAATGTTGAAGTTTTAAACCCTTTAAGTTCACTTACCTTGGGAGTATACTTTCCAGGGATGTCCACATTGATAATGAGATTGACACATACATTGCCAGAGGCAGCTCAGTGTTTGAGAGGCTCCAAAGGAAAGTATGTTAGAGAAGAGCTATTAGACTGACCACCAAACTAAAGGTCTACAGAGCCATTGTGCTGACCTTACTGTTGAATACTTATAAAACCTATTCAGTGTACCAGCGCCACATGAGGAAACTGAATCGCTTCCTTTTAAATTATCTTAGGAAGATTCTGAAGATCATCTGACATGATAGGATACCAGATGCAGAGGTCCTTTCTTGAACTACACTATGGAGCATTCAAACTCTACTGCAGAGAATGTTCTGTTGGGCCTGGCCACATTGTTTGAATGCCAAATGTACACTTGCCACAAAGATATTATGGAGAATTCACACAGAGCAAGCTCTAACAAGATGGTCAGAAACATCAATACAAGGACACTCTTAAGAACTTTAAATTAACTGTATGACATGGCAAACACTGGCACGGGACTACCCAGGATGGTGTGTTCTCATCAAAGAAAGTGCTATACTCTAGCAGCAAAGTAGACTTGAATTAGCTCAGAAGAAATGCAAGATGTGCAAAGTTAGAGAATCCTCCCCAAATATTCAGTGGGACTATTTGTGTCCAACCTATGGCAGAGAATTTCGAACTCATATTGGTCTGATCATCCACAGTTAGACTAAGCTGTAATTTAACTCTAACATATTGATGTAATTTTGGTCCTCTTTGAGAAGAACAACAACCAACCAAGATGTGCACACAACGTGTATAATATATGTGTATACATAAAATATAATATAACATAAAATAGATATATTCCTTGCATAAATTTCCATAAATGTATATGTATGCATATATACTCACATTCTTATAGAACCAACACATTATAAAAGCCTGCTATTATATGCTATGTACCCACCCACAATCTCCCGCCCACATAAAGAAGTATCTTTACCTAGCTCTTCTTTGAGACCAATTTTGGCTATTACAATTTGACAGGATTCATTTGCAGCTACTTTATTATTTTTTGCACGGAGGGATAGACAGACATTGACAAATTTACAGATACAAGCATGGATATACATGTATACACATGTGCACTGTACATGTATATATGTGTGTGTTGTTTTCCAAACTCTGTTCACTTAACCTTGGATCAATTTATATGCTATGCATGCTTCTGTGCATTTATCATATTCTTTTCTTATACAAACATTCTAGAACTTATGTGACATAAACTTATTTATTAATCCCAAAATTACTATTATAAATATTTTGTTTGGGAACCCAGCCAGTACCTGGAACAGAAGGAATTTGATAAATAAGAGGGAAGGTCTGAGTAATACTATTCCAAGCAAAATATCCAGTGCCCTCTCTCTTGGTCAAGGAAGTTCTTTTCTCTATATAAAGTCATCGAGTGCTCTACTCTATACTGATCATTTGTTCTGCCTTATCTATGCCCCTCCTCATTGCCATTTCTTTCTTAAGTGGGAAAAATCATTTATTTCTTTGGATGAGAAATAATCCAAGATGAATCAGAGTTGTGAGAGAATTGGATAGTGACATGAACAGCTGACCCTAAAAGCAAAAGCCTATGGAGATTCCATGATCTGCCTCCACCTGGCACATGTAGTGGACTGTGGAACAATGATATTGAGTAGAAGTTCTAAAGATATAAGTTCACTGTTGATGTTTTTACCACACACAATATTCCTGTCTTCTTATCTGATATGTTTAGCATATTTGAAGCAAAAATGTATTTTTCTGAGGTTTTTTGGTGTGAAGTTTGAGGATTAAATCCAGTCTACAATTTTGCCCATGAGATATGTTGTTTATTTTCGCAGCAAATATATCTCTTCTGTGACTGCCTGTGACTCAGATTTCACAAATAATTACATCACTATATTGAAGCCATACCAGGGACACTGAGGCATTCAAATTTATTTACGCTTTTGCTACTCACCAAAGTCTCACATGAAGAGATTCTCAGAAAATTTCAGCTTTAGGCTTCAAAAACAAAACAAAGCAACCTTTACTTTGCTGGCTTTTTATTTTCGGTCTTCAGGAAGATTCCATTTGACTTTGGTCAACTAAATGAACATTTGTATAATTGAAAAGTTATTTGATTAAATCCATTTCCATCTGCCTCACAGATCCATGTAGAGTTTCATTTTAATGACTGACTGATTTGGGTATCTCCTTACTAACTGGCAATGCAATCCCATGTCTGCAACTTCTCATTAGGGGATTCTTTGTTCAAGGGCATACCCATCCCTCTTCAAGAAAGGACAAACAACACACTAAGATATACTATCCAGTGTGTCAAGTGAGAACTATTAATGCTCACCATACTTCCAACCCATTGGAAGCACTTGCCATTTTTCATTATGTCATTATATCTATTGTATTGTGAGGAAGGTTCCTTTATGTCAACAAATATCAGCTGTGAACTGCTCATACAGCAGAATTTTTTATTTTTATCTTTTGCAAGGCAATTAGGATTATGACTTTCCAGGGGTACGCAGCAAGTAAGTATTAAGTGTCTGAGGTCAGATTTCAACTCAGGTCCTCCTGACTCCAAGGCTGTCTTTCTGTCCATTATACCATCTAGCTACCCCTAAATTTGTTATTTTGGAAAATTATCTATGAGATTTTTTACATGGGTACTTCTCCCATTGGTCTTGCCATCTGACTTGCAACTAAACCCTCCTAAATGTGTCAGCCCCGTCTATTAGAATATGAACTAACTAAAAGCACTTTACATACTGTATTATACATAATAAGCATTGAATAAATTTCTTCATTCTGAAAAATTTTAGGAATTGGATGAATGTAAGTTTAGATACATTCTGGCTTTAAGTCCTATGATAATTATAAAAATTATTACAACAAAAATAAAGACAACAGCAACTGACATTTATGGGAAAGGAGTTGAAGTTGTAAAAGTATAAGAAATTCTTACAAAGGGGATTCTTTTTGCCTGTGCAGACAGCATCCATATATGATTCAGTAGAAGGGTTTTAGACCTGAAGCCATGGATTTTTCATGACTTGCCAGTCGTCATATTGATGTTTAGAGGATGCTAATACCAATACCCTATTCACTCAGTTACTCTGCCTCTATTGCTGACATTTTAAAATTATTATTAAAACTTTTTTATTTTCAAAACATATACATAGATAATTTTCAGTATTCTCCCTTGCAAAACCTTATGTTCCAATTTTTTCCCTCTCTTCATCCTCACTCCCTTCTCTAGACAACAAATAATCCAATATATATTAAACATGGCATTTAAAAAATACAGTTTGTAAAAATCCCTGCATTCATCATTTCACCTGATCCTTACAACAATGCTATGTGAAAGTATAACTAGTATAAAAGGTATTTTACACTGCATTTTTCAGAAGAGGAAACTGAGGCTGAGTGAAGTGGCATGATAACCCCAAAGGAAGACTCTCTGAACCCATGACCTTTACAACCCATGTCATAGTACACCAACCATTTTTTCAGTGATGGGAGAGAGAGAGAGAGAGAGAGAGAGAGAGAGAGAGAGAGAGAGAGAGAGAGAGAGAGAGAGAGAGAGAGAGAGAGAGACTTATTCCCTGAGTCTGCCTGTTTTTCCTCAGACAGAAAGTGAGCTGGAAAAACTACAACTGAATCCAGAAGGAGCATATTAATGTCGAAAGTAATTCTGATAACAGGGACTCCAACACCTCAGTCATCAAATTCACACCTAATTTCACTGTAAAATTAAGCTGAGAGAGTTTCTGGGGAGTTTCTCCTTTCCCAGCAGAGTAAGACCTTTGTAGGCCTTGAGGCAATATTGGACAAATGCCAAAAGGCCAGGAGCGACACTTCATCAGCCAGCCAGTCTCAGGAGCATAATTTTCCTGCAAAAGTCAATACAGGCAGGCACATGTTTGCTTGTCCATACAGTCTCCCTGATAAATGGCTTCCAATGACTTGGCCTTTTTGAATGAAATCACTAATATTAGGAGCTGATAAGTTCTTTCCTCACTTTATGATCCAAGGGGAGGGCAATCTCAGGTGAGGTTTTATCATCCTGCTCACAACATTGATCAGCTCCATGTGGTACATATTCCTTATTACTTATTCAAAAAAAAAAAAAAAAAGATGATGGTGAAAATAGTGATGGTGATTTCCAATGTAGAACAGTTTTGTGGTTTTTTGTAATGGTGAATTACTTGATTTTGCCAAGGATTTTGGTGACAAAAACTTTCTTTCCTGGAAATAAGCAATAGTGTGTGTGTGTGTGTGTGTGTGTGTGTGTGTGTGTAGAAGGGGGTGTTTATTCACCAGGCTTTTCCCTGTAAGAGATGTAGCAGAGTAGAGCCTCTGGAGTTTCTGGAAAACTGATTTTTTTTTTAATTTGTCTTGATTTAACAAGATTTGTTTTTTTTAAAAAAGGTAGTTTGTAACCTGGAGATTATTTAAATTTGATAGCAGATAGAGAGGCGGTCTTAGAGTCAGGAATGTTTGGCTGCTTCAAGTCCTACTCTGAAATATATTGGTTATACGATCCTTGATAAATTCTTTAACCTCTCAGCATCCCAAGGAACTCTCTAAGACATTAAACTATAATTAAGGTTAGGTCTTGCATTGGTAGAGGGAGTTTTCTTTTTTTTTAATTGAAGCTTTTTATTTTTAAAACATATGTAAGGATAATTTTTCATCACTGACTCTTGCAAAACCTTGTGTTCCAGTTTTCCTTCTTTCTTCATCCTCTCTTCTAGATGGCAAGTAATCCAATATATGTTAAACATAGTAAAATATGTGTAAAAACAATATAGACATACATATTTATACAATTACTTTGCTGCACAAGAAAAATCAGATAAAAAAGGAAAAAAAAATAAAATTCAAGCAAATAACAACAAAGAAGTGAAAATTCTATATTGTGATCCACATTCAGTTCCCACAATTTTCTCTCTGGGTATAGATGACTCTTATCATCACAAAATTATTGGAACTGGTCTCAATCATGCTAATGGAGGCAACACACATTGAAGATTTTAGTTGTAAGTCAAATAGAGAGGTCTCACGGTCTTCAAAGTGCAATAGTAAATCAGATAAGTCTGCATCTTTTTAAATGTCATTTCCAATAATAAAATAATTTAAGTTTCTAATGTTGAGCCATTTGATGGGGGTCTAGGACTTCAATGATAAGCCTTTTTTTTCCCTAGGTATTCAATAGTTATGGCTACAGCCCCTATAAGAACACTGGCCAGGCCTCATCTTAAGAAAGCCTACTTCCTAGGATAATTGTGAGCACTGAACTGGAAGCATTGCTATTTCCAAGACTCTTTGGTTCAGGGTTCTATGCTATCAAGGTCTGATAGGAGATAATGATCAAGATAGTGGTAATGATTTCTAATGTAGAACATTTTTTGATACTGAATCATTTGATTTTGCTAAGGATTTTGTTGACAAAAATTTTCTTTCCTGAGAATATACAATAGTGTGTGTGTGTGTGTGTGTTTGTGTGTGTGTATGTTTGTGTGTGTTATTAATCTTAGCCATAACAGTCACAGCCAAATACCACAACATGGTGATATCATTTTAGTCTCTTTAAGAATAAGGGGTAACATGCCCAAAGGGCTATAAAACTGTGCAGACAACACATTTTGGTCCAACAAAACATTACTATATTTATATCCAAAAGATATTTTTGAAAAAAAAAGGACCTACTTGTTGTACAAAAATATTATAGCAATTCTTTTTGTGATGGTTAAGAATTGGTAATCAAGGGATGTCCATCAATTTGGAAAGGCTGACAAGACTGACATACTGCTTTTGTTCCTTAAGAAATGAAAAGCAGGATGATTTCAGAAAAACTCAAAGTCTTGCATGAACTAATGCAAAGCAAAACAAACAGAAACAGGAGAACATTGTATACAGTAACAGCAATATTATACAATGAAGATCTGAATGCCTTAGCTTTTCTCAGCAATACAGTGATCTGAGACATTTCCAAAGAACTCATGATGAAACATGCTATCCAACTCGAGAAAGAACTGACATTGTCTGAATACAGACTAAAGCTGTGTTTTTCACTTTTTTTTTATATTCCTTTCTTTCTTTTTTGTTCAAATTTTCTTGTACAAAATGACAAATAGAGAAATGTTTTACATGATTGCACATGTATAATCTATATCATATTGCTTACTGTCTTATGGATGGGGGTAGGGAACAAAGGAGGAAAGGACAGAATTTATAACTCAAAAATTTTTTAAATGTTAAGAATTATTTCATCATATAATCGGGAAATAAAATATTATTTTTAAAATAAAAAACAACAACCAATTACACACAGAGACACATGCATAAAAATGTTAATGAAGCTTTTAAGCTGTCAAAGATGAATAAACCATAAATTCAGAGAAAATTAAAGATGAAACATGCTACCCATCTCCTGCGTAATAAAACCAACCCCTTTAAAGATGCCAAATGTGAAAAATTTGTCTTGCCATACTATGAAATTTTGATATGATAGTTTTATTTTGTATTGTTATTTTTTTCCAATTGCCCTATAGGGATAGGGGCATACTAGAAGGGAAAGATGACAAATGATGATATAGAAAGTGTGTGATGTTCCTGGGGATCAAGTGAATACTGACATATTTCTGTCTAAATGCAGCTGATAAAAGTTTAGGCATGATGGGACAGCAGTTATTCTCAAAAAGATCTCATAGTTTCAGGAGCTGAATTTGAAAAACAATGTGACATGGAAGCCAAAAGAGCAAGTTCAGCTTTGAGTTACATTAAGAAGGACTTAGAGTGCTAGAAGAAGGAGGTCATAATCTGTCTATTATGTCTATACTCTTCTCTGGAATACAATTTTTAGTTCTGAATATCCCAGGATAAAAAGGACATTCATTAATTTAAGAGTTTTCCAAAGAAAGTCAACCAGAATGGTACAGGACTTTGCAACACTAAAGGATAAACTGAAGGAACTGGGAGTGCTTATCCTGAAAAAAACTAAGGGGAGACCTAATGACTGCGCTCAAGTATTTGAAAGGTTGTAGTGTGGAGGGCATAAGGATTCAAGTAGCCTCTCCTAAGTCACCATGTCAAAATAAGACCTGGAAAATTGAACATTAACTAACTGTAACTACCTCAAGCATTCTCCCCAGCATGAATCATCCATCACCAGTCTCCCAGTCCAGGCTCCCTATTCTCTCCCAACAAAGACCAGTTCCACCCAGAAGAAGATCATTTAAATACCCACCAGATTTTGTTGCTTTTGAAGGGAAAATCCTTCTAATATTCTCCAGCAAACATGACCATATCCATCATCCTTCACCATCTTTCTTTATTGTATGCTCCCTTCTGAAGCTAGCCTGCTTCATCCATCTTGTGTGTTCAATATTTTCTTGTGTTGAACTTTGGTATTCTGAAATTCACTAAACTGTATTAAGATATGGAGGGATTTGATCTGCTTTCTTTGGCCCCAGAGGACAGAACAGAAGCAGTAAATAAAAGTTTCAAAGAGGAATAGTTGGGCTTCCAGTCAGTAAACAAAATAGACTTGTTCAAAAGTGAAATGCATTGCTGGAGGTAGTGGGTTTCCTGAGAATGGATGAGCACTTCTCAGGCAAGTTGTAGTTGAGTTTTCTTTTGAGATATTTGTTAAATTATAGAGATCACTTCCAAATCAAAAAGTCTGATTCTGGCTCCAAATCCAGTGCTTCTCCCCACTTCACCTCTACATGCAGAATTGAATTGAAACTTCTCATTCATTAGAGTTATGTTCAGCATTCCTGCAAGAATATTAGCTGACACCTCAAAGACTTTTCCAGGTTGAATTCTTTCATGGTTTTTTCTTTTCCATTTTTGCTAATTAAGATTTCACCAACTTGATTTACCCATACAAACCTGATCTACCAATTTCTTTCCTCAGTTAGGAGAAAACTCAAAAGCAGAGTTTCTGAATCCTAGAAATATCACTCATCCATCTGAATCCCAATGGAGAATGAACCCAATAAAGTTGGAGGATTTTTGAGGGGGTGAAGAGATATTAGGGCTCTAACCCTATATTTTTCAAATAATATTTTTTCTCAGTTAGTAACCATATACCACTCCTTGAAAGTAGAAAAATTCCATCTCTTCTACTCACAAATAAATATTGGTCACTGCAGTTTAAGAGAATATAAAAATAATGGAAATTAGCTAATGATGATCTATGACCATTCTACTTATTTTCAAGCAGGCCTGTCCCTAAAGAAAGGGTTCTTTGTACATTAGCTTAATGAGAACATTTCTTAGGACAGAACAGTTTCTCTATCCCATTGCTGACACAAATCTTCTCCTGCTAAAACATCCATATGGATATACACAAACTAAATTTCATTTCTTGTTGAATACTATCAAGATTTTTCTCAAATTCCACATTCTCTCTTCTTAGTTAATACAACTGTCTAAAAAAGTCTTTCTTTGAAAGGGAAATAAAATTTGGATGTCCTGCTGACAACTATTGTCATATGTGACCACAAATTACAAAATAGACAAAAATTACTAGATTAGGAATATTCTGGTCTATATATTCAACTAAATTACTTTTAAAATGGATTTCCAAGTTTTTTTTTTTCATGGTGAGATTATAATTTCATAGATTTAGAATTAGAAGGAACATAAGAAACCATCTAGCCCAATTCTTTCATTTTATAGATAAGAAATCTAGACTCTGCAATCTCCAATCTTAGTGACTTGCCCAAAATCATATACAAAGTAAATAGGAGATTCAGAATTCAAACTAATTTCAAATCTAGTGCTCTTTCTTTTTGTACTATATTACTTTCCAAATGCCTGCATGCATATCATATTAATAAGATTTTCTAGAAAGTAGATTTTAAAAGCACACCTTAATTTAGCAAAATAGGCTTTTTTAAAAGGAGGTATAGTTTTTATCTTTAATATTATCAGAAACTGATAAGCCTACTATCTAAAGAATGATAATACTGATAGCTCACAGATAACAAATTACTCTTAACTTTTTAAGATAATGAACATTTCATAGAAATAAACCACACACATGTAATTCCCTTGGACTTCAGTCAGTGAGAATTCATAAATTTCAAAAGCACACACATACACACACACACACACACACACACACACACACACACACACACATACATACACACTGCTACAATGAAAAGAGCTATTCAGACTTAACTCATAAATCATCCAGTCCCCAGGAAAGGCAGAGCCTAAGAGTTTTATGGGTTCCTCAGCAAAGGTTTGTGCCCATAAACATAAATGCCTGGAATTTAGTGTTACTGTCCTTCTATATAAAGAAAAGATGAAAAAAACAAGTCTGATCTAATAGACAACTCAAAGTACAATCCCACTTGAGAAATCATTTAGCCATGTTTTACATTATGACATCAGATGGCAGAATCCATTTGGTCAAACTTTGAGATATTACTCATACTCTCTCTATTGAGATCTCTTAATGGCTGCCATTTTTCCATGACTTGTACAGAAGAGGTAAGCCAAATATAGTTGGAAAGAGTCTGTACATAGCCTCACAATATTGGTGGGAAAGTTCTTTGTGCTCCCCACTAATATCAAGAGGATTTTATGCCATCTTCAGCTTCCATATTTCTCATGCACCACAATAGGTCTTTGTAGCATGATCTTAGAGAACACCAAGAAAACCAAGGAGTTTGTGGTGCAAATCCTGCCTAAATGCTGCCTCCTGGAATGCCAGCCCAACATTCTGGGAGGAATGTGTGAAGTACAGCACATGGCATGTTTTTTCCTGTCCTGGCCCATCTCCAAAGGGTTGGAATTACGACATACAATTCTTCTCATAAGAACATCTTTTCTACCATCTGTGTTGAATGTTCCAATTGCCGAACAGCAACAAATGCCATGCAAGAAATATCAAGCATGACATCAGGCAGTTAAGGAACCTCATGTCTGCCATATTGGGAGATTCGACCAACAGAGAAGATCAAAACCTGAAGAGATGGAAAACAGAAAACCTCATGCACTGTAAAGACTTAAACGGCCGACATCTCATCCAATAATTAAAATAAACAAAGCATGAATTTAGAATGTTATAGTTTCTGGAATTCTGATTGGAACAGTTTCTGACAGTGTTCCAAGGAACATCCTTTGTTCACTCACACTATATAATTTCAAACCAGATGTAAGAAGATCAGCCAGGTCGAGGTGGGAAAAATTCTTCATTTTCGTTGATTCATTGCCTGATAAACCTGTCAGTTACAGCATAACAACAAACTATTTTTACTTAAAAGCTACTCATAGGTTTAAAAGAAATCATAATTAATCATCCTTTCTAGAAAGTATTTTGGTTTTCCTAGAGAATCTTCCTAGTTCATCATGGGTTGAGTTTAGTCGTATTCTTTTATTTATTCTGGCTCTAATTATTCATTCTTTGTTTCCTTATTAGAAACACAAATGTATTATATTGTAATTCAGTAATTCCATTGCTTTGGCTTTTTTTTTTTAAATAAAACCACTTATGAGAATTGTGTATCAACTGCTAAGAGTTGACCATTTTGTTGATGGTGTCTTGATAAGAGAATTGGGGATGGAACTGATAGAATATATATAGTCTCTCCATTTTTGTCATAAATACTCATAGACACTACCTACATGAGTTTTCCAAATATATTTATATTAGTTTTTCTCCGTTTTCTTCTTTTCTACAATATTTACTTACAAATTATATAGAATACACAAAGTTTTTGCAAACCCTAAAAGTGCTCATAAATGTTTTGGCTATGGCCTGGTCTATAGGGATCAGTCCTTGAGGCATGCACAAATATTTATTGCTTGAGTTTAATCCAAAAGACTGTGGGGGGAAGAGGTTTGTAGTCATATGTGTCTGCGGGATTTGCACTGTGTGATCACAAAAAGTTCTTTAATTGACTGCTGAAGAACTGATAATTCAGGGGTTGCTGAGTTGAACTTAGCTAGTTAGAACTGAAAGAGCATAAAGAAGTGGTAGCCTGCCAAAATCTCTCTCTTCTTTTTATCTGCACATTGGGAGAGTTACTTTGTCTCTCACTAACAATAGTAGCTGTGAGCACATGGTCAACTCTGAATACTTTTCTGATCTTAGGAAAATTATAATTATGAGATAAAAGTGTCTAGATGAATTTTCAACCATTTGGATCAAATGAGATATTTGTTAACACTTAGCACAGGGCCTGGCACAAAACAGGCACTATGTAAATGCTTACTCCCATCCACATCCCCTTTTCTTCCACCTTTCAAGATAGACAGAAATCTTAGCAGAATCTTACCATTGGCAGTAGCAGTAGACATTGGATATGGTTGCTAGAAGTTCCTTCAATGGAGGTGGAAAGATAGTCATCCAAGGAGACATATATCTTCAAGAAACACAATCCCTTATATCAGAGAAGAATGCCAGCTATGGAGCCAGCTAAAAGATTACCAGACCAAAACCAAAGATTACAAATTACTTTTATGACTATGACTTTTTCTAAGAATCTGTGAATAGTTGCAAGAGACTATAACTCTTGAGAATTTCTTCCATTCACTCAGATCAAAGGAAAGATTAAGTGACTTGCCCATAATAACAAAGCTCCTAAATTGCAAGAGATAGGATTGGGACTCAAGACTTCTTAGATTCAGGTTCAATGATCTCTCTTTTCACTACTTTGTTTTTTTCTTTGTCAACACTAATAAACACTTTCTAATTTTGCCATGGTACAATTCTTGCCATGAAGGTATAAGAGGCTGCCAAAGATGGAATAAGAAATACTCTTGAAGCCAGAAAATTTTGTGTTCAAATCCTGCCCCAAAACACAATAGCAGGTCGCTTAATTTCTAGATTTTTCCATATAAGGCTACATATAAGTTGCAGAAAACTTGGCGACCTACATTAGAAGAAGGAATTTCCTAATGTGGGAAATCATGTCTTGACCTGTCTCTCAGTATAGGGGCAAGGATATGGCCAAAGAGTTTACAGTATCCTAGCATTCTTCTAGTACATATGTCTAGTCTTTGCAAGTTTAAGATACAAACAAAAAAATTCAAATATATCTAATATTCTTCAAATTAAAAAGGAACCTAGGAAGCAAAATGACCTAACAGTATTTCCTCATAGCTTTAATTCTAGCAAAAGTGAAAAAAATGTCTGTTTTCTCCATGGCCATCAAATAAAATATGGATCATGAAGAATATATACATGGAAACAAAATAATCACTGCTTCAATTATTTTAAGCACTAGCTTAACATTGTACCTCACTCATAGCAAAAACTTAGTAAATGATAGTTAACTAAGTGGTTGATTAATTCTGTTTCATAAATTTATATCAAACATCTTCCTTTACTTTGAAGGAACAAGATTTCCCACTTAGCAGGGCCAAGAGAACTGGAAAAAAAGATGCATGATTCAGAAGGAAACTCCACATTCATCTAATTATTATTTCAAAAGCAACTACTCAGATGTCCTTCCAAAAATTAAACCCTTGGCTATTGCCATCTCTCTTGCCTCTTCAAGCTACAGAGGATGTGTCTGGAATCATCATCCCACCAATAGGATAGACCCTTGGCATCCAATCAACCAAGCCTGACATTGATGGGGAGAGTGTATGGAGTGGCCCTCAGAGAGAAAGTTGCTGAAGTCAATTTCAACATGTTTTAAAATAGATTCTTAATGAAAAACTCATTCTCTCTTTTACTTTCCCAGTCTCTCCTTTCCACTCTCACCCTCCACATTCCCATAGATGTATTTATTGACAAACCTCAAGGACTATGGTTTCTGAGCCAAGTGTTATCTTGAATTAAGACTAATGGGATCATTACCATAATTTCATACAAGAACTTCACAAAACAGAAGCATATTGATGCCATTTTACAAAATTGGTGTGGATTTTGTTGTTGTTTTTGTTATTATAGTTGAATATCTTATAGATATAAGAAGGGTGGTAATGTGGATACCAGAGGTATGAACACAGTCCAACAGGAAGAATTGCTTCCTGAATATTTCCAAGGCATAGTGTTATTCAGTGTTCTACGGGCATCCTGTGAATAAATAGATTAAGAGCAAGCCAAGAGAATTACTATTCATATTGAACACAGAAGGTACTCACTCTAAGGTATAAAGGAAAGTGATCAGAAGAAAAAGGAAGACAAAGAAAAATGTACCTGAGTTTACCTAAAGCATCAGAGTATTCCACCCAAAGAATGCACTTTATGAGAAGAAATGGCTAGGAAACTTTGGAGCCAATCTTCATTGAATTCACAGCATAAAATAACTGTAAAATTGAGATTCTTGAATTACAAAAAGAAAGAAAGAAAGGAAGGAAGGAAGGAAGGAAGGAAGGAAGGAAGGAAGGAAGGAAAGGAAGGAGGAAGGAAGGAAGGAAGGGAAGGAAGGAAGGAAGGAAGAAGAAGAAAGAAAGAAAGAAAGAAAGAAAGAAAGAAAAGAAAGAAAGAAAGAAAGAAAGAAAGAAAGAAAGAAAGAAAGAAAGAAAGAAAGAAAGAAAGAAAGAAAGAAAGGAAGGAAGGAAGGAAGGAAGAAGGAAGGAAGAAAGAAGAAGAAAGAAAGAAAGAAAGAAAGAAAGAAAGAAAGAAAGAAAGAAGAAAGAAAGAAAGAAAGAAAGAAAGAAGAAAGAAAGAAAGAAAGAAAGAAAGAAAGAAAGAAAGAAAAGAAAGAAAGAAGAAAGAAAGAGAAAGAAAGAAAGAAAGAAAGAAAGAAAGAAAGAGAAGGAAGAAAGGAAGGAAGGAAGGAAGGAAGAAGGAAGGAAGGAAGGAAGAAGGAAGGAAGGAAGGAAGGAAGGAAGGAAGGAAGGAAGGAAGGAAGGAAGGAAGGAAGAAAGGAAAGAAAGAAAGAAAGAAAGAAAGAAAGAAAGAAAGAAAGAAAGAAAGAAAGAAGAAAGAAAGAAAGAAAGAAAGAAAGAAAGAAAGAAAGAAAGAAAGAAAGAAAGAAAGAAAGAAAGAAAGAAAGAAAGAAAGAAAGAAAGAAAGAAAGGAAGGAAGAAAGGAAGAAAGAAAGAAAGAAAGAAAAACCATCCAAAGGAAAGAGCATTGTAGGGTTTGAAGTCAGAAGGAGTCTTAGAAATTGAGTACAACTCTTCCAATTTAAAAATGAGAAAATGAAATCCAGAGAGGTGAACTTAATTGACCAAGGTCAAATAGATAGGAAATAGGAAAACCAAGCTTCAAAACTGAGTGCTTAAATTCAAAATGGATTTTCAATGCTGTTGTCTCTAATGAAATCTATGAGAGTCAGTGTATAATAATGAACCAAGTCCCAGACTTTGAATGAGGAAGGCGTAAGTTCAAATCTTGTCTATTAGCTTTGTGATTATGACCCTCAAATAATTCCTTAAGATTTATCTACTAAGTTATCCAAATGTTGCGAACAGCAAAACCATGATGTAATTCTCATATTCATTGGTGATAAAAGTTATGTGACAATAGTCTACAAATAAATGGTTTTCTTCATAGAGTAATTCTTTACAGCAGACCATATCTTCACACAATGACTGAAAGTTGTTGAGAATATAATACCATATTCTTCTCATTATTTATTCATTTTAGAAGTACTAGACTTAATAAAACAAAACAAAATCTTCTTCAATGTGGTCTGTCTCATGCATCTGTTAAAATCAGTCTAAGACTCTAAGTCCAGAGAGAGAGCTTCCTATAGTGATTCCCACTTATTGTTGAGTGAAACAAAGGAGACCTATCTTTTCTAAAGAGCATACAACTGTCAAGAAAGATGCCTTAAGCAGATTTCAATTGGAATAGAGGATCTGAATGAATGGATGGATGAATGGGCAAATGGAAGAGTTTTTCCTTTTCTCTAGTTCATGTATGACACTATGCTTGGTTCATTGAGTACAAGTATAATCAGTATTTTCTCAGTGATGTATAGAGTCCACATTAAGAACTCAACAAATATATGGCAAATAGGAAATATATCCCAGGATATAAATGAAACAATTAAATAGTCTCTGGAGTTTACATACTAACAAATAAACATTTCAAAGAACTACAAGATATGTGCAAAATTATTTTGAAGAACACAAAAAAGTGTTAACAGTGGGAATCAGGAGATAAGAATCAGTCATATAGAAAGTGAATGTTGAGCTGAGCTTCCAATGTAGCTAGTGATTCCAAGAGGCAAACAGGAGGGAGAACATTCTAAGTACATGAAAAAGTGGGAAAAGTAAAGAGGCAGAAGATGAAATATCAGGAAACAGAGGAAACATGCAGGAAACAGAAGGGAGACCAGTTTACATAAAATTCATGATTTACATAAAATTGCCTGAAATCTGTCTAGAAAAACAGGATGGAGCCAAAGTGTGAAGGACTTTAAATCCCAAACTAAGTGATTGCATTTTGCTTTAGAGAAAATTGGGAAAATTAAGAACTTCTTGCATATAGGAGTGACATAGTTAGAACTGTGCTATAAGAAAAGCATTTTGATAGATTGTATCTAGTCAAGGGCAGGTACTATGTTTTGCCTTTTTTGTATCTTCAATAATTAGTACAGTATCAGGATAAAGAAAATATGGAGGGAGGAAGACCAATAAGGCAGTAATTACAATAGGCCAGGAAAGAGACAGTGAGTACCTGGGCTGAATTGGTTAGTGGAAAGGAAGTGACATAAATAAGAGTTGTTGTACAGATAGAATTTGCAGAATTGTCATCATTGGTAATAAGGGATAAGAGAAGGTAAAAAAATTGAGAATGAGTCAGGTTGCAAATTTGATTAACAGAAAGGAAGGACAGTGGTGCTCCAAAAGGGAAAGGTAAGTGTGGAGGATGGTTGAGTTTTGGGAAAAAGAAAATAAATCCCATGTAGATATGTTGAGATGTCCATGGACTATAATAGTATAAAAGAGTTACTGTTGTAGGACTGGACCAAGGCAGAAGGCAAGCAGACAAGAAAAAAGAGTGAAAGAACTTTCAAATAGCTATCATTATCTAATACTGAGGCTGTGAATTAATCCACTTCTCTTAATATTCTATCTTATGATTTATTTGCTCCCTTCGTTTGAAATGAAGGTGTTCATTCATATGAAAAACACATGTTTTTATTTCCTGATAGTTCATTCCCTCCAGCAGCCTCACTCCATCATCTCTTCTTCATCACCACATAAAAGTGATGACTCCAAGTACAGAAGTATTAGACTCATAAGGAAATGAGATCCAGTTCTTAATGGAAATTATCACAGAAATAAAGATGAGAAGAGAAATCCAAAGAACATATTTCAATGTTCAATTCTAAGGAAAATATTTTCCTCTCATGGAACCACCTACAGCAGTTATTTAAGATTACTTAATTTCTTTTTTTATAATAAAGGCATGTCTGAAGAGAGCACTAGTCTCCCTGGCCATTGTGTCTTCTCTACAACTGCCTACTACTTCAGAAGCCATGGAAGAAGTCTTCCTGAATTCCAAATAACTGAAGTAGCAATGAAATAAATAAAAGACAAGCATTCTCTTCCCCAAAAAATACTTCTAGATTCACAAAGATAAACTGTAACACATCCTTGTTTTAAGAAAAGAAATTTAATAAATATCTGTAGTCTCAGAAGTCTGCTGTTACTCTCGTTGTTAATATTAGTATTTTATAAAACTCACATTAGAATCATGGATTCAGAGCTAAGAGCAATCAGATTTATGCAAATCAATCTCATTTTACAATTGAGGAAACTGAGGCTCAGAGAAGTTACATGGCTTGCCCAAAGTCAAACAGATAATGAATAACAGAGGTAGGTTGTGATAGCAGGTTCTCTGGCTACTAATCCAGTAATTGTCCTACTTCACTAAAATAGTGATGAACTGAAAATGTGTAAAAGCTCATTAATTTCTTGGAAAAATGCTGAGCCAGAGAATTATAAATCCCCAGTGTTAATTCATAATAATTTTACTTTGTCAAATTCCTGCTTTCTTTCTCCTATGGATTTAGCCAGAATTTCTTACACATGGTTCATAATTCCCCTTTTTTGGAGGATTGTAGCTTTGAAGTATTTTGGATACAGTGAATAACCTGTCATCTTGCTAGTTGCATGACCCTCTTCAGTCTATTGTTTTTTTAATTTTATAAAATCCTATATTCAGTTCATTCAAAGTTCATTCCTCATTAGTTTTTAAAATTAGAAATTATTAACCATGTATATAATTATCATATCTCTAGTAATTGAGAGCAGAATTTGGAGTTTTTAAGTGCTATGCATAGTAAGCACATAAAGGGAAACCTTAAAAAGCTATTTAACTCCATTGGATTAAAAGCAAGAATTTGAAATTTGTAAAATGTTTGGTATTTGAATCTGAGAGCTGATTAAGAACAACATAAAAAGAATACTTGAAAAGCAATCATCTTTTTTATTGTTCAACGAATTTTGTTGAGCTCCTGCTCTATGTTATTGTGGTAGGACCTCTGAGGATTATGGAATAGAACAAGATATAATCTTTATTCTTATGGCTTACAATTTTGTGAACTGCCCAGATCTCTGGACTTCTGACAGACAAGCCTAAGTAAGAGAATGGAGAAGGGATCAGAAGGATTATCAAAGACACAGTCATCACAGATTTTGGATACCTTTTCATCATTTAGGCATATTTTATGCTAGTATCACAGAAAACTTTTTTTAATATTGAACTTATCAGCCATCTACAAACCACACAATACATAAAAGACACATTTTTGAAATCATGCATTTATTACATATTGAAAGTGTACATTAAATTTAATAACATTTTTCCCATTTATGCCCCTTTCTGGATTTCTTTTCATTTTCTTCTGTTTATTTTTCCATGTTTTATTGATGGCCTTTTTTTTTTTTACATCTATCACTAACCACCAACTCACACTCTGCTCTAACCTAATAGAAGTCCTCCCAAAGAGAGTAAAATGTGTATAGTGAAGCAAAACAAATGAAAGCATTGGCAATGTGTCTCATTCTGCATTTCTCCTCCATCACCTTGTAAGAGGCTAAGGAATAGGGGACATGCTTCATCATCAGTCTTCTAAAGTCCTAAGTGGTCCTTGCATTGATCACTTCTGAAGTACTTCATAGTTCTTTATACTATTGAACTAATCATAAAAATTATTATCTTGATTTTTATTTTGGCCTTAGTCCAATCACTTTATGCAAATCCTCTCAAGTGTCTCTGACTTCCTCATGATCATTCAGAAGGATATTTCATAACATTCAACCATTATTTATTGGTGTTCACTTTTTATCCAGTTTCTTTTTTTTAAAGGACTATTATAAATATTTGTGCATGTATGGGTCATTTCCCTCTATCTTAGACTTCCTTTAGACCAAGTATAAGTCTAGTATTGAACTCAAAGGATTTAAACAATTTAGAAGCACAGTTCCAAATGTTTTTCATACTGATTAAGCCAATCACTGTTCCACCAACAGAGTATTAGTATTCCTTCACAGATTATCCAGCAATTTCCATTTCCTTCACTTAATATCTTCAAAAATTTGATA
This sequence comes from Sminthopsis crassicaudata, assembly GCF_048593235.1. Lineage (NCBI taxonomy): Eukaryota > Metazoa > Chordata > Mammalia > Dasyuromorphia > Dasyuridae > Sminthopsis > Sminthopsis crassicaudata. The sequence goes on along the minus strand of NC_133622.1, from coordinate 168,109,465 downwards.
ATTAGCCCTTGAACAGTTTGTACAATGGTCCAATACATAATCTTTCCAAAGGACGTATAATAGAAGAAAACACACAGAAAAATAAAACAAACTACCTAGGCAATCAGACTCTCCAAAGCTGCCACAAAGAGATGTCATGTAGAGCCTTCTTCTCGCTCTTCTTCCCTCTAAAATGCATAACTGTGTTATCACCAATATAATGAACTAGATTAAACTCAGCCCAAAGACGTAGGATGTTTTTCTCTATTGTCGATGAAGCTTTTTTGAGCAGAAAAAATAATGTTTTCTTTCAAATTTTTTTCTTTACTTTGAAACAACAGCAAAATAAACCATTTTCTTAAAAACAGTAAAGCAGAAAGACATTTCTCTATGAAGCCATGATTCTCCATTTCACATGACTTTTTAGAGCATATATAATAAACTGTACACATTTTTGTTTGTTATTTCTTCTAAACATCCTGAATCTCTTTTGCACATTTTTTCCCTTTTGTTAATAAGTTTTATTGATGTCTTACATTACCAGAGTGATGCTCAGGATCCCTTCCTTTCCCTTCCCAAAAAGCCATTGCATATTGTGATGTTCTGTTGTCTCTAAATTGTAATTGTTCTCTGGGAGGAGGTTTCTTGGGGAGCTTCTGGAGGCAGCCTTGGCTTCAGTTCAGTTTCATCACCCCAAAATGCAGCCAGGGGTTAAAGTCCTTTACTGTCTCTTTCCAAATCTTATCTTCAGATCTTTTATTTTCTCCTTCAAGTCTTGCCTCCTTCACTTGGGGCTCAGCTAGCTTTCTGGAGGCCTTCCTCTCTCCTTGATTCCCCTAGAGCTCTTGTCTGAATGTCTCCAGCCAGCACAAATGTAGAAGTTAGAATGAAATTTTAATCTGCCTCCAAAAGTATGGGATTGTGGGTTTCCCAGAAGTCAATCCTAGTTGTGAATCTCCCAGAAGTCCATGAACAGGCTTTGCCTTTAAAAGACTTGTGAATCTCCTAGACTTGAGAATCTCTCCACTGAAATCCTGGCTCTCTAAATCTCCTCGAGCTTCCCTGAAGTTCTCCTAGGAAGTCCTCTCCTTGACTGAATCCTAGCTCTCTAAATCTCCTCAAGCTTCCCTGAAGTTCTCCCCTTGACTCAATCCTGACTCCTTATATATCCTCCCAGAGAGTGGGCTTGTGGGTACTCCCTGGGCTTGTGGGAGCTCCTTAAAAGTTTGCTCTCTTAAAGGTGTGAATCTCATGTGTGGACAATTGAGCGAACTCCTTTAAAGGTTTGAATTCCTTTAAAGGTGTGAACCAAGTACATTACCTTGTCTCAAGTTCTGGCCCATAACATCTGTAAGAATCCTAACAGCATATAATAAATAGAATTTCTATTTTACATGTTTATTATTTTTATTAAAGTTTTTTTTTTTATTTTCAAAACACATACACAGATAATTTTCAGCATTCACCCTTGTGAAACCTTGTGTTCCAGGGTTCTTTTTTATGTTCCTTCCCCCAAACCCTTCTCCTAGATGGCAAGTAATCCAATATACATTGAACATTTGCAAATCTTCTATACATATTTCCACAATTATCATGCTACACAAGAAAAATCAGATCAAAAAAAGAGGAAAATAAGGGAAAAAATGCAAACAAACAACAGCAAAAAATGAAAATACTATGTTGTGATCATACTCAGTCTTCACATCTCTCTCTCAGGGTACAGATGGCTCTCTCCATCACAAGGCCATTGGAATTAGCTTGACTCATCTCATTGGTGAAAAGAGCCACATCCATCAGAATTGACCATCATATAATCTTCTTGTTGCCACTTACAATGTTCTCCTGGTTCTATTCACTTCAGTTAGCATCAGCTTATATAAGTCTCTCTAGACCTCTCTAAAATCATCCTGCTGATCGTTTCTTATAGAACCATAATATTTCATAACATTCATATACCATAACTTATTTAGCCATTCTCCATCTGATGGGCATCCACTCAGTTTCCAGTTTCTTGCCACTACATAAAGGAATGCCATAAACATTTTTGTGCATGTAGATCCCTTTCTCTCCTTTATGATCTCTTTGGGATACAAACCCAGCAGAACATACTGTTGGATCAAATGGTATGCACAGTTTGATAATTTTTTGAGCAATTCAAAATTGCTCTCCAGCATGGTTGAATTAGTTAACAACTCCACCAACAATGTGTTAGTGTCCCAGTTTTCCCACAGCCCCTCCAATGTTCCTCATTATCTTTTCCTATCATCTTAGCCAATCTGAGAGGTGTGTAATGGTACCTCAGAGATGTCTTAACTTGCATTTCTATGATCAATAGTGATTTAGAGCACCTTTATATGTGCTTAGAAAGAGTTTCATTTTATCTGAAAATTGTCTGTTCATATCCTTTGACCATTTATCAATTGGAGAATAGCTTGAATTCTTAAAAATTTGAGACAATTCTCTATATATTTTAGAATGAGGCCTTTATCAGAACCTTTGAATATAAATTTTTTCCCAATTTATTGCTTCCCTTCTAATCTTGTCTGCATTGGTTTTGTTTGTACAAAAACTTTTTAGCTTAAAATCACAATTATCCATTTTGCATTCCAAAATGTACTACAGTTCTTCTTTGGCCACAAATTCCTTCCTTTCCCACAGATCTGAGAGGTAGACTGTCCTTTATTCTTCTAATTTGCTTATAATATCACTATGTCTAAATCATGGACCCATTTTAACCTTATCTTCATATGGTGTTAGGTATGGGTCAGTACCTAGTTTCTGCCATTCTAATTTCCAACTTTTCCAGCAATTTTTTTTTAAATACCAAATTCTTATCCCAGAAGCTAGATATCTGGGTCTATCAAACCCTAGATTACTATAGTCATTAATTATTGTGTCTTGTGAACTTAACCTATTCCACTGATCAACTGCACTATTTTTTAGTCAGTACCAAATGGTTTTGATGACTGTTATTTTATAATATAGTTTTAGATCTAGGACAGCTAGGCCAACTTCATTTGCATTCCTTTTCATTAATTTCCTTTTGTTTTTCCAGATGAATTTTGTTGTTACTTTTTCTAGCTCTGTAAGATAATTTCTTGGGAGTTTTATTGGTATGACACTGAATAAATAGATTACTTTAGGTAGTATTGTAATTTTTATTAGCTCCATGAGCACTTGAAAATTTTTTCCAATTAATTATATCTGACTTTATTTGTATGGATAGTTTTTATAATTGTGTTCATATAATTCCTGACTTTGCCTTAGCAGATAGACTCCCAAATATTTTGTATTGTCTGCATTTATTTTAAAGGTAATTTCTCTTTTTATCTCTTGCTGCTGGACTTTGTTGGTAACATATAAAAATCCTGTTGATTTTATTTTGTAGACATTTTGTATCCTGCAACTTTGCTAAAGTTATGAATTGTTCCTAGTAGTTTTTTAGTTAATTCTCTAGGATTCTCTAAGTATACTATCATATCATCTGAAAAGAGTGACAATTTGGTTTCCTCATTACCTACTCTCATTCCTTTAATTTATTTTTCTTCATTTATTGCTAAAGCTAACATTTCTAATGCAACACTGAATAGTAGTGGTGATAGTAGGCAACTTTGTTTCACCCCTAATCTTATTGGGAATAGTTCTGGTTTATCCTCATTACAATATGATGCTTGTTGATGGTTTTAAATAGATACTACTGATCATTTTAAGGAAAACTCCATTTTAAATAGTATTTCTTTAAAGAAAAAAAAGTCAATATAACCAATTGATATATTGAAAAAATCAAAAAATACATGAACCATGTAACAATTATTGATTTCCCACCATCATGAAAAGATAGGCTGAGAATGTCTTCTCAAACCTTTTTATTTAAGTTATATTTGATCTTTATACTTTTGTTACATAAACTTTTGAATTGTTGGTATCTGCTGTTCTTTTCATTTTTGACTATTGAGTAAGTAGCTCTATTTTCTTCATTTGTCATCAGGTCATGTAAATCTTTCTATGCTTTTCTGTATCAGTGACAACATTTCTTACAACACAATAATATCACATCACTTTCATTTACTATAATTTATTTAGTCAGAACCTAAGTGCTGGCTGGCTATTTTTCTCCAATTATTTGCTATCACAAAAAATGTTGCTAAATTTTGGTGTATGTGGGAACTTTTTTCTTATCAATAGCTTCATCAGACTATAAGCACAATAATGGAGTCTCTGGTTCAAAGAATATTGGCAACTTTGTCACTTTATTAACATTATTCTAAATTGCTTTCCAAATTGGTTGTACCACCTCACAGCTTCACCAACAATTACTGGGTCTATCATTCCACAATTCTTCAACATTAATTATTGTCTTTTTTGTCATCCTTGACAATTTTCAGGGGGTGAGGTGATTGAGTTTTCACTTTTATTATTACTAGTGATTTAGAGGATTCTTTTATGTGATTGTAAATATTTTACAATTCTTTGGTGAAATGGTAGTCAAGCAATAAAAATCTACATGTAGGACATTTGTAAATGTGTATATCTCTGCAACTGTGACTTTCCATTACCTCTCTGTTAAAAGGTCAATAACATGCTTTCTCATAGGTCCTCTGGTGATAGTCTATAGAAGACTGGAAAGACTGCAGAGGGCTGGAACTCTGAAAAGGTGTACTTGAATCTAAGAGTACTTGAGACTAAGTACTTGAGACTAAGAGTACTTGAGACTCAATGTGAGATAATGGTTCTATAAACATGTACTTAAGATGATATGGTGATATGATGGTTCTCCTCATGACTGGCACCTGCTGAATGTGTTGTGGTGAGGTAATTGTAGAGAAGGATTGTAGGGCTGAGGGAGAGAGTCAGAGGCTCTCTGTTGCAGCATCTTTATTAGGGAAGATTTCAGACTCCAATCTCCAGAGTCCAGGATCCATCTTTGAGGAGCCATGTGCCAGCTTGCCTGCCTCCTTCACTTCCAGAGAGCTAGCCCCAACATTAAAATAGTCACTAATTGTTTTTTCTATTATAGTTTCCATGGAATCCTTTACTTGGATAAGTGTTACTACTTTCTTTTGTAAACTACTCATTCTCCTTCCTGTTCTTTTTTCTAAAGATTAGATTTCATTTGTTCTCTTTTCCTTCATTTTTTTTCAGATAATTTGTGAAAAATTAGATTTTCTCTGAGTCTCAATTTACAATCTTTTATACTGGGCAGTGCTTTCCTTTGTTTTCTCATCTCTCCAGCTTTAATTTGTGAAGTGGGCCTTTGGACCAGAATCAAGCTCTGCTCTATGATGTTGGGGTTTGGTGAAGTTCTTTTTCTTGCATGGTCTTGCCCAGGATCACCTGGATTTTTTTTTTAAATCTCTATTTCCCAAGGTTAAGTCCTTTTGGATCTTTGAGGTTCACAACATTGAGTTCTACAACATGTTCAAGATAGAGTGCTCATAATTTCTGTTCACCAAGGCTATCCCAGTTTGTGAGCTACAGCACTACATTGGTTGCTGTTTCCCTCGTCTTCACTTTCCGTGATGTCTGAAACATAGTAAAGACATAATAAATATATATTGATTGTTTGTTTCCCAGAACCCTATTGGAGGGGTTCCTTTCTACCCTGTTGCTTTCATACTTCATACTTTTACATATTTTGTATGGTTTTATTCCTGCTGCCTCCTGACATAGTACAACTATATATCTTTTTGCTTTATTTCTAGTCATGCTAGAAGACTGCAGGTTTCCCTTTTTTCTTTTTCCCATGAGCTTATGACTTTCTTTTTGTGCAGTCCTGGAATGAAAGACATCATTTCATGTTTCTCATTACACTATTTGATCATTTTTCAATATGTTACAAATTTCAGGTTATTGTTAGAGGTGATATATGGGAACTGAATAGTCACAATTTTAATACATTTTAGCAGAATTTTAACTTATGATTTTAATATCCAAACCTACCTTTGGATACTTTAAATCTAAAGATGATGAGAATGAATAGGGTAATAAATCATTCAGGATGGTTTTTTCTGACATATGTAGAGCAAGATACAATTACATTTCCTGAGTTTAAATTTCAATATTGTCACTTTATTACTAAGGAAAAAATTGCTTAACCACTCCTTGAGCCTCAGTTTCCTCACTCATAAAATAGGGCTAATCCTAGTTCACAAAATCATTGTAGGAATGAAAGGAAATGATCTTCAAGGAGTTATGCAAATCAGAATCATAGAGTTGAAAGGGACTCCAGAGACCAATCCATCTCTGAAAAAGATCACCTCTGCAAGATGATTCACCAGAGGCCCATTTGACTTTCATCTGAAAACTTCTAGTAAAGGAAAAGCTACTCTATTGTTGAAATGCTCTAATTAAGCTTAAAATTTCCTCTTTGCCACTCCTATCTATTATTCATAGTTGGCCCCTTTGGGGCCAAGCCAAATAGATCTAATTCCTCTTATAGGACACAGATCTTCAGATAGTTAAAGACAACTCTCATCTTCCCCTTAAATCTTTTCTTCTCCAAGTTAAACAACCCAGTTCCTGTAAATGGCATTTAAATGCCATAAACTCAAGATATTTTGCCACACAGGTCACTCTCCTCTGGAGACTTCTAGTGAATCCATGTCCCTTCTAAAATGTACCCACAGTAGCATACAATACAATCCTAGCTTTGATCTAACCATTGTACAATGCAATAGGAATCTAAATATATATATGATATATATACATATATATATATTTAGAAGCTACATGTCTCCTTTTTTAGTTTAGACAGACCTATTATTTCATGCATGTATGGTGCTCTCAATATAGAAGCTCACTTCAACCAAATAGATCATAAGTTTATCATAAGCAGAGAGAGTTTCCATAATCATGCAACTAAATAATATATGTCTGGGGCAGGATTTGCATTCAAGTCTTCCAACCTTCTTTATAATATGCTGCCTTTCATACATCTTTCTCAAGGCTATTTTTCAACCATTGCATAATGTATGTATACACCATATTGGCTTTTCAGAGACAATGCCAAGAAAAGATCCACATTTGGCAGTTCCATTCAAGAGATGAATTGCCACTTTACCAGTTCAGAAAACACACTCATACCACTGCCTGAACAACCATCAGATTTTAAATCCCTTGATTTTCATGAATGACCTCGAACCAATAGGTTTGAAGTCCTGTTACCCACATTTGGAATCCATCTTCATTGTTTTACATGTCATCAACAGAGAAGCATCAAATTATGCCAGTAGTTTTTCTGCCTCTATCATTCTCTTCCTTCCAAACATCTTGTGGAAGTTGCTTATATTTTCTGAAATTAAAAGAATCCATAGGAGCCAAGGACAGCAAAAACACATTGCACAAGTGTGTGTTTGTGCATACCCATGCTCCACATAGACATTCACAACTTTTTGCATAAAAAAGGTTAACATAATATAAAACATAATGTTAATGCAAGTCAATGCATACAGTAAACCACATCCTCTTTTCTGCATGTTTAATAGTAAATAATTTCTTTAAAAACAAAAATCAACTCTATGATCATCTTGATGACAGGATGTTCCTGGCTCATGGACAGCCAGAAAAGGCTCATATAGCCCTTTGTTTGCCCTCTATCCCAAAGAATCTGGATCCCTGCCCTTAGGTGATCATTGCTGTGATGAATTCTCATTGAAGATAGAAATTTTAGCAGGCTTACCTCCCTTCCTTCATGCTTCAAAGGACAAGATTTGTATTTTCTTAAAGTAAACCTAAACATTTGAAAAATGCCTAAAGTGAGGAATAGTCATACTTATAAAGTCCCTTGAAAAGAAGAAGCCTTAGCTCCCCTCATGGCTCAACTTAAAGGCCTCTTTCTACAGGATGTCTTCCTAATTCCCTCTTCCCACTTTCTCTCATTTGCTAGTTCCACTTTCAAAATAAAAATTACTTTGTGCTTAATTTATATTGCAATTTGTGTCTGACTCTTTATGATCTCATTTGGTGTTTCCTTAGCAAAGATAATAGAGTGGTTTACTATTTCTTTCTCTAGATGATTTTATAGAAGAGAAAACTGAGGCAAACAGGATTAAACAGCTTGCCTAGGATCATACAGCTAGTAAGTCTGAGGTCAGATTTGAACTCAGGAAGATGAGTCTTCCTGACTTCAGGTCTGGCATGCTACCCACTGAACTAACCCATTGCACTTTTAATATATGCAGTAAATATACATATATGTGTGTGTGTGTATATACACACACACATATATATACATATATATATGTATATATACATAAAGATGTACACATATACAATATATAGTAAAGTATATGTGTATATGATTTATGGAATTGTTTATATGATTATGTGTTAGGATTACAAGGTGATAACTCAGGTTGTCTAAACAATTCTCTAGCTCAGAGTTCACACCTTTGGGAGTTTGCACCCTTGGACTTCTGGGGGGAGGGGAGTTGCACATTTGGAGGAGTTTGCACCTTTGAGAGGAGTTCTGAAAAGGAGTTTATCCAACCTTTAAAAGAAACAAGTTCATTGGTTGAAGGAGTTCCCACAAGCACCTGGGAGTTCTCACAATTCCATTCTCTGCAAGGATAAAAGAAGACAACATTGGGCCTGGAAAAGCAGTCTGGATTGGGGAAGGACAAGAGCTGGAAGAGAGTCAGAGCCAGTATTCAGGAAGAAGAAGAAGAGGCTGGATGGAGAAGAAAACAAAGAAACCTCCTCCCAGAGAAGGATTATAACATAGAGATGAAAGGGGCATTACAATTTGGCGCCCAACATGGGGCAAGGAAGTCTAAAGGTGTAAACTCCTTTTAAAGGTGTGAATTAAAGGTGTGAACTCTGAGCCAGAGAATTGTTTAGACAACCTTGTAATCCTAACATCTCCCCCTTTCTTTTGATTTAGAACATAGGGTGGTCATGACCTTGAAACATAAATCCATTAATATGGGAGGTATTACACATAATTACATAAATTACATAAACACATAGTAACATAACACATGCTAGAAGTGATGTAATAAATAACATGATCAAATAATCATAAATTGAGAATTTATACATGTCCATAAGTCTATTGTCCATTAATTCATGTGCCAAAAGTCCAATAATTCCTGCAAGTTTTGAAGTCCTCCAATAGTCTCATCTTGTGTGAAAATCCAATGATTCCTGCTGTTCTTTAACAGTCTTATCTTGTGTTAGGGAATCTTTAACAGTCTCCTTATCAGCCATGCTCTTTCAGTGTCAAATGTTTCTTAGATCTTCTCCTTTGTTTTGAAGTTTTTCTTTTTTTCTGTCTCTCTCCAGGTGTTTGTTGCCACCCATCTGTTTCCTTCTTCATCTGTTTCCTACTGTCTTTTAAAATACAAGCAAACTCTCTCTCCTAGGCAGTTAACCTACCTAATTTCCTTCTAATTACCACTTTCTAAATCTCTTCTCATCATCTGGCAATTACATTGGAGCTGTTTGTACTGGACACAGCCCTGTTGGGTTTAAAAGGCCTGTATTCTCCCCAAGTATAATCCATTTCTGCAATCTGATTGCCTTTTGGCTGACTGATCAGGTAATCCCTTTCTGTCATGTGATTGCTTTTCAGCTGATAGATCAGATCAGAGTCCTGACCTTCTAAAGGCTCTTTGGGTGTAACCTCAACTGCCATCATTTTTGCCATCAACCTATTTTTTGATTGATATCTTGGAGCTGGGCTCCACTTCTCATTTCCCTGGGTCAATCTACATTTGGAGGCCCAGTGGAAGCCCTTGTGACATTTTGGACATGGAGTTTTAGGGCTTCTCTCACCCTGTCTTCTCACTCTATCTCTATATCTACACTGAGCTCTTAGATATCCAAGTTTTCCACATTGAAAACATCATCAAGTTTCTCTAGAAGTCCCTTACCAGGAGGGACCCTATCTTTCCATGTTCATCATAGTCTGGGTATAAAAAGTATTTGTTCCCCCTGTAGCACAGTGTCTTATGATCTCCTCTAAAGAAGCATCTTTGTCTAGTTCCCATATAATTCTCTTGCAAACCTCATTGGTATTTTCCTTAGCCAGATGTCTGGTCATTATTTCTGTAGCTGCATTTTCTCCAATAGTTTTTTCAACAGCAGTTTGCAAATGTCCCACAAAATCCACAAAAGGTTCTTTGGGACCTTGCTTTATTTTAGTGAAAGCCTCCCCTCGATCTTTCTGTCCGGGGAGGGAACCCCAAGCTTTTATTACAGCCTTAGCAATTTGCTCATGCACTGTCGTGGTATAATAAATCTGTTCTGAATTCTCTCCATACTGACCTTCACCAGCTAATTGCTCAAAAGTGAATTGTGTGTTAACTCCTGTTTCCAAATTGCATCTGACTTGGAGTTTACATAATTTATGAAACTCCACAAGCCACAACAGATTTTGTCCAGGTTCTAAACATGTCCTTGCTATGGATTTCCAATCATTCGGGGTTAGGACTTCATAAGACAAACCATCTAGTAACATTTAACATAAGCTGATGTAGCCTCATAAAGGGTATGACTTTTTTTCAAATCTTTAATTTTATTCAAATCTACAGGTGTATATCTTCTCCTTTTTTGACCTAAAGAGTAAATATTTTCAATCACAGGATATGCATGTATAAAATCACTTAAAATCCTATCTATTAAAATTCTATCCTTCTCTCTCAGCCTTATTCAATTCTTTTTCTAATCTTGTCATAGGCTGCTTCACAGGCTTCTTGGGCTTGGGTTCTGACTTGGGCTCTAGCAGCAATTCCTCTGACCCCATGTTGGGTCCCAAAATGTGAAGTCCAAACTAGCTCCCAAGCCCAAGAAGAAGCCGCCCCCCGGCCCCACTGCCCACTGGGAGTCTCTGGCCCTGAGCCCAGCTCAGGAGCCCCTGGCAGTCAGGAGAAGGAGGAAAAGCCAGGCCAGGTGGAGGGCCATCCAGGGGACAGGGCTCTCAAGGACCCAGAGCTGGAGGCCATCAAAGCCGCAGTAAGGGAGATGGAGGAAAAGACTGAGAAATTGAAGGATCTTCAGAATGAGGTGGTGAAGCAGATGCACATGAGCCTACCCCCAGGCAATGCTGGCCCAGTGATCATGTCCATTGAGGAGAAGATGGAGGCTGATGCTCGATCCATCTATGTGGGCAATGTGAACTAAAGGTGTGAACTCTGAGCTAGAGAATTGTTTAGACAACCTGAGTTATCACCTTATAATCCTAACAATTATGCATAAATGTACTGTATATAATTATAAAAATCATTCATGTATAAATCTAAACTGATATATACATTATTTATATACTTTACATATTTGTTATATAAATAATTTAAATACATTATTCAAATATAATATGTTAATACATATTTTATGCATGGATATATATGCCTATGTTGTGCATGAATATGTCATTATTTATTTATGCCACATAAATATATGTATATATCATCAGATAATATACATAATTATATTTCCATATTTTATATTTCTTTATTCTACATGTCTTTATTATTTACCTAGCATATATATAATGTACATAATATATATGCATATAAAATACATTATAAAAATATAATATGTTCAATCATAAAGATAGTTTATATATTCTGCACATATAAAATAAAATATATTTTATTGTTTATAAACTTTATATATTGCTGTAATATAAATATCCAAGGTTTAGAATAAGTATCTAAATATAATATGTTCCATAATATAAATATACAAGTAATGTCTCTAATATAAACATAAAAGTTATATAAAATATATTAACATACTTATAATTGTAAATATTTTACTATATTGTTTGCTTATTTTATATGTAAAATATTTACTTATGTATTGTATATAGATATTACATGTTATATTCATTTTATGTTGCTTCTGCTCAGTAAAATGAAAGCTTCTTGAGGACAGTATCATTTTTTGTATCTGTATTTTCAGCACCAAGGACAATGCCTAGACAGATGAAACAATACATGTTTAGTGAATGAATGAAAGAAATTCTCTGCAAGAAGCAATTTTTTTTAAGTCAACATCAAGGATTTGAGCATTAAGCAGAGCATTGTTATATTCTTAAAAAGATGAAAAGGGTTTGTTTAAATGGATTGTAACATGACCTTTTTTAAAACTCGATGGACTCTTGAAAATGTGAAGTTCTCACAAAAGATTTGTCGAATGCATTTTTGAAAGATGTTTCACTTTCAAGACCTTATGTTGCAGTTCTTTATCAACTCTAAGTAAGGGAAACCTCTTGAGTCCTCATTTTCTTCATCTCTGTGTGGCAATATAGGACAGTGGAATGAATCAGATCTGAAATCAGTAGACATATTTAAATCTCGCTTATGTTTCTTATTACCTTTGATTATTATCACTTCATATCTTTTGGCCTTAGATTCTCCATTTATAGGCTAGAGTTAAACTAGATACCAGACATAAAGTTTTCTGTGTCAATAAATCAAGTTTGGAAAAGATGAAAGTAGTCAGGCAATTTACTAATTTACAAATCAAAGTACCATGGTAGGCATTATAGATACAAACACACACACACACACACACACACACACACACACACACACACACACACACAAAGAAAGCAAGAAAGAAAAAAGAAACAGTCCTTGCCTTCACAGAGCTTCTACTTGGAATGTTCTTATCTCTCTATATTTTTGTATAAGCATGGGGATAGGGACTATGCCTGTTTTTGTAATTTCATGAGTAGATGGAATTCCTAAGAGTGGAAATTCCCTCTACCAATGGAAATTGGCCCCTTCTCTGTAACTTTGAGTTCCTTAATCCTGGAGTGGTTAAGTGATTGCCCATGATCATTCAGTGAATGTGTATCAAAGACAGTACTTGCATCCAGATCTTCCTGGTTCTGAGGTCAATTCCCTGTCCACCACTGTGCCTTACATAGATACAAAATAAATCCAAGACAATTTTGAGGGTAGAAGAACCAGAAACTGAGGAATCAGGAAAGTCTTAATGTAGAGCTGTACTTTGAAGGAAGAAAGTTAGGTAAGATAAAGAAGTGAGGCGAGAATGTATTATAGTCAGAGGAGACAGCCTGTGCAAGGACATTGTGGTAGGAAATGTAATTTCGTGTGCAAAGAACATCAAAAAGGCTAACTTTTAAAATGCTGTCTACCTACAGAAAATTTGAATGAAGATCAAAGCATACAATTTTTCACTTTATTTTTTTCATGTTCTTTTTGGTCTGTGTTTTCTTTCACAACATGACTAATATGGAAATATGTTTTGCATGACTGCACATATATAATCTATATCAAAATACTTGCCATCTAAATGAGAGGAAGGGGAAAGAAGGAAAGAATTTGGAACTCAAAATTTCAAAAAACCAAATGTTTAAAATTATTTTTGCATGTAACTGAAAAAAATATCATTTTAAAAGCCAATTTTTACTAGACAACAAAATATATGAGGGGAATAATAAGTTGGCTAGAAAGAGATTCTGAGGCCAAGTTGTAAAAATCTTTAAAATCTAACAAAAGAGGTAGTGATGCTTTAGAATAGATCCTCATCCTAGAATCTGAGAACTAGAAACAATTCTTTATTTGCCATGTGGTACCTGTGTGACCTTGAGCAAGAATCTGCCCCACTTTGGGTTGTCTCAGTTTCCTCCTCTGTAAAAGGAAGAGATTGGGCCATGTAAAGAGCTGAAACTCTGAGTTGATGCACTGAGATCGGACAACCGAGCACTTAAGGCTAACTACCGATTGGACAATACTCTATTAGCATATACTTGGGAAATGGCCCTTCCCACTATTCTGTGCTGTTTCAATCTTTTGGTGTATACAGAGAATTGTGGGAAGGATTAGGGAGTGGAATTAGACAATCCAGAGTCACTTTGGCAGTAGAGGAGGAAAAGAAAGGTCGTGGAAATCCTGTGTCATTCCCTTCACTTCTACCACTAAAGATCAAGAATAAAAACCAAGGACTTTTGCTTATCCTGACTCTGGCTGATTCCAGGGTGCTAACTCGGTCTTCATAAGGCCAGATGAACCCTTCCAGATTAAAAGATGGTATTCTGTAATTCTTGTAGACCGAACTACTTGATTTAAATGAGAATGGAAAATGAAATTTTATCATAGTTGGATTTGTTTTGCTTCTCTATGATACAGGAACTTTACAAAGTATTGTCCTAGAAAACATGATTAAGTAAGAATAAGCCTGGGAGAACATGCTGTCACATGTTTAGTGAAACATCAAGAGTAGTGTAATGAATCTGACTTCCTATGAACTTTTGGTACATACACAGTTTTGAGTAGCCTTCTCATCAGAAATGGCACTTAAGCTCAACAAAAAGAAGCTCCTCTCTGTTGTGATTTCTGCTCATCAAATCAACAGCTTGGTTGTTCTTGACCTAGCTTTTGGGATTGAGAATACAGTAATAATACTTCTTAACTCTATTAGACTCACCTTTTTAAAAAAAATCTAGAGGGGTGGGCTCTAGAAAAACAGTCTCCAGATCTCTGGTTTCATCTTTGTGGTGAACTGGAAAAGTCTCTCCTTTGATATAGATCAGCAATTCACCTGGAGCTAGCTTGTCATCTTAGAAAGCTGCTCAGAGGTATTGAAAAGGTAAGTTATTTGTCCAAAATTACACCACTAATATATGTCAGAAGCAAGAAACTAGCCCAGGACTTCCTGTCTCCTATGTCCTCCAACAATATATCTACTAGATATTATTCTATTAAAATATTTAAAACATATTTCTTTTTAGAAATAAGTGCAGCATGGACCCATGCTTAACACCACATACCAAGATAAGATCAAAATAGGTCCATGATTTAGGCATAAAGAACAAGATCATAAATAAATTAGAGGAACATTGGATAGTTTACCTCTCAGACTTGTGGAGGAAGAAGGAATTTGTGACCAAAGGAGAACTAGCAATCATTATTGATCACAAAATTGAAAATTTTGATTACATCAAATTACAAACAAAACTAATGCAAACAAGATTAAAAGATAAGTAACAAACTGGGAAAATATTTTTACAGTTAAAAGTTCTGATAAAGGCCTCATTTCCAAAATATATAGAGAACTGACTTTCTAAGAATTCAAACCATTCTCCAATTGATAAATGGTCAAAGGATATGAACAGACAATTTTCAGATGATGAAATTTAAACTATTTCCACTCATATGAAAGAGTGTTCCAAATCACTATTGATCAGAGAAATGCAAATTAAGATACCACTACACACCTGTCAGATTGGCTAAGATGACAGGAAAAAATAATGATAAATGTTGGAGGGGATGTGGGAAAACTGGGACACTGATACATAGTTGATGGAATTGTGAACAAATCCAACCATTCTGGAAAGCAATGTGGAATTATGCCCAAAAAGTTGTCAAACTGTGCATACCCTTTGATCCAGCAGTGCTGCTACTGGGCTTATATCCCAAAGAAATACTAAAGAAGGGAAAGGGAAAGAATGTTTGCTCTTTTTGTAGTGGCAAGAAACTGGAAAATGAATGGATGTCCATCAATTGAAGAATGGTTGGGTAAATTATGATATATGAATGTTATGGAATATTATTGTTCTGTAAGAAATGACCAGGCTTGGAGAGACTTGCATGAACTGATGCTGAGTGAAATGAGCAGAACTAGGAGATCATTATACGCTTCAACAACAATACTGTATGAGGACGTATTCTGATAGAAGTGGATATCTTCAACAAAGAGAAGATCTAATTCAGTTCCAATTGATCAATGATGGACAGAATCAGCTACACCCAGAGAAGAAACACTGGGAAATGAGTGTAAACTGTTTGCATTTTTGTTTTTCTTCCCAGGTTATTTTTACCTTCTGAATCAAATTCTTCCTGTGCAATAAGAAATTCGGTTCTGCACACATATACTGTATCTAGATATACTATAACACATTTAACATGTATGGGACTGCCTGCCATCTAGGGGAGGGAGTGGGGGGGAGGAGGGGAAAATTCAGAATAGAAGAGTGCAAGGGATAATGTAATAAATCCCCCATGCATATGTACTGTCAAAAAAAAGTTATAATTATAAAATTAATAAAAAAAGAAATAAGTGCAGCATTTGTTGCAAGGGCTTTTTTTTCTTTTCCAGTGAGTAAGGTGAGAGAGTAAACATATATTTTTATTCATTTTTAAAAATTTAATTAAAAAATAAATATGGCCCTTCTTGGAATTTGTGTCTATTCATGAAAACACATTGTAGGAAATACCACATTTATGACAGTGAAAGTAGTAAGGAATGACAGAAATCAGAAAATGAATCTCAGGGAAGAAAATATTGTATAATGAAGACATAGATTTAAAGTTTGAAGCAAATTTAGGAAGTCATCTATTCCTAATCTACTCATTTTACCATTTGAAGATACTGAGGCACAGTGAGTTTAAGTAACTTGTAAAGATCATGCAGGTGCCAGGTGAACATTTGAGCCCAGGCCTTCTGACAGTGACCATGATAGTGATGATTTTTATTTCTATAGTATTTTATATTTACAAAGCCTTGTGATATCAGCAGCACATGCATAAATATAAATGCATAACTAAAGGAAAAAGGAAAAATACTTTTCACTGAACTCATTTAAGAAACAAAAGACTTCTTAGGAAAAGAAAAAAAAAAAGAGCAGTTCTATGCACTATTTAAATCCAAACTAGCAACAAAATGGAGGCTCTATAGTGTGGAACAATCCTATTCTGGCATTGAGATGGCTAAATGACCTAATTGGTCTTTTCCAACTCTGATTATGCTATGATCCAATAGTCGGTCCCAAGCATCTGTTATATGTCCAGAAGGGCTTGAGCACATATGACAGAAAGGCCAAGTCCAGCACTCCTTGGTACCACATGTGAGTGAGGTAGTAGCCCTTTTTTTGAGGATAATGAATCTCTATTTTTAGACTGTGAGACTCCTACTCCCTCCTTGGAAGCCTGCTTCTCTATTCTAGCCAGTAAATTTATTTTAACTCATGGTGCTTTTGGAAACATGACATTGTTTCATAAAAATGAAGACAAAAAATAAAAATTAAAAAATAACCAGAAAAATTATAATCTATTTGCAGAGGCCTTTGAGCTAAGGGAATATATTTATCTGTATAATCAATATGGGGTGGGGGGATGTCCTCCCCAAGTTATTCATGAAAACAAATAGATGGAATAATGAATAGAATTCTGGTCTTGAGTTCAATCCAGCCTCAAATACTTACTAGCTGTGTAATCCTGGGCAAGTCACTTAACTGTTTGCCTTAGTTTCCTCATCTGCAAATTGATCTGGGGAAGGAAATGGCAAACTACTCCAGTATCTTTCCCAAGAATATGCCTTGAGTTAACAACAAAATATCATCTCCATGGCTACTTCATTATTCTCATGCTTCTCTATATTCATGCTATTCATTATTTCATTAAGATCATAAATTTAGAACAAGAAGGGATCATAAAGATTAATGAAACCAGTCTGTTTTTACAGAGGAGGAAACTGAGGCCAGAAGGGATTAAATCACTCTCCCAGGATTACACTAATTACCTAATATGAAGTTTGGCACCCAGCCCTTTTTTATGATTCAGAGATCCTTTATTCATCTATCACTTTCCAAATTATATATATATATACACATATATATATACACACATATATATATATAATTTAGGTTTTTTTTTAATTTTCAAAATATATGCATAGGTAGTTTTCAACATTCACCCTTGCAAAACCTTATGTTACAAATGTTTTCTCCTTCCATTCTTCTCATCCCTACCCTGAGAAAGTAAATAATCCTATATATGTTAAACATGTGCAATTCTTCTACACATATTTCCACAATTATCATGTTAGAGAAGAAAAATTAGATCAAAAAGAAAAAAATGAGAAAAAAAACAAAAAGAAATCAAACAAAAAAGTGAAAATACTATGTTGTGATTCACATTCTGTCCCCACAGTTCTCTCTCTGGGTGCAGATGGCTCTCTCCATTACTACCATTGGAACTGGCCTAAATCATCTCATTATTGAAAAGAGCCATGTCCATCAAAATTGATCATCATACAATCTTCTTGTTGCTGTGTACAATGTTCTCTTGGTTCTACTCACTTCAGTTAGCACCAGTTCATGTAAGTCTCTCCAGACCTCTCTGAAATCATTCTGCTGGTCGTTTCTTATAGAACAATAATATTCCATTACATTCATATACCATAACTTATTCAGCCATTCCCCAATTGATGGGCATCCACTTACTTTCCAGTTTCTTGCCACTACACAAAAAGCTGCTACAAACATTTTTGCACATGTCCCATTTCCCTTCTTTATGATCTCTCCACAGACCCAGTGGAGACACTGCTGGATCAAAGGATATGCACAATTTGATTCCCATTTGGGCTTTTTCTTCTCTGGATCTTTTTTGCCCCAATCCAGCTTTTTATTCTCTATACTTCGTATCTTAGGACAATACATTCCTTTACATCCATGCACCACACACCACATCTTGTTTTGGTCAATTCCTAATCAATGGGCACCTACTCTGTTCCTTTTTATAATATTCCAAAATGCATTGGTAAAAGTTTTGCTAAGAGGCCTTTCTTTTTAACTCTCCTGCTTAAGGGATATGCCTAGCAGTGAAATCTTTGTCAAAAAACATATTGATTTTAATCATTTTCTTTGTATAAGTATAAATTGCTTATCAGCATTGCAATATCAGTTTATAGCTCCAGCAAGATTCATTACTATCCTAATATACTGCACAGTTCTTGGGATAAGAACCATATATGATGACATAATGGACAGAGGTCCAGTCTTGAAGTCAGAAAAATCTATCTTTAAGTCCTACCTCTGACACATATTAGTTCTATTACCATGGACAAGCTACCTTATCTCTTAGTCACACACACACACACACACACACACACACACACACACACACACAATTTTTTTGGGGGGAAGAGATAATCAGGATTCAGTCTCTTGCCAATAGTTATACAGCTAATAAGTATCTGGGGCTGGATTTTAACTCAGGGCTTCCTGTCTTCAGAGCCAGTGCTCTGTCCATTGTACTATCTAGATGCCTCTCAACAAAATCTTTAAGACCATAATTTACAGATAAAATTGTCTATCTGCATTGATGAAGGAAATATCTCCCTACACTATACAGATCTCAAACAGAAGGGTGAGAGACAATAGCAATGAGAATTATTCCAAAAAAGAATGGATTGTCTCAGGAGGTAGAAGGTTTTCCTTGACCAGAAGTCTTCAAGCAATGTACCTGGGTCAGGTACATTGTCTTGGGTCCTCCTTTTCGTAGATTTTACTTATGTCCCTTCCAACTTTGAAATTCTAGTACTCCATAAATTCATATTCTGAATAATGTTGAGCATCTACCCATAGCACTTGGTTACCCAATAAAACCTCAATTGATGGACCAATTCAAAGTAGCATTAGACAGGTCTCTCTTTTCCCAGGAAGCAGTGTTGACACAGACATAGACAAATCTCTTTACTTTCCTGAGAGATGGCTATATCTTTTTATATTACCTCCCACAATATGAATCTCCTACGGATTTCAAAGGAGAAGACATACTAACCATGGTGGGCCCCAGGAGATTATAGCACATTTTGTCTATAATTGGCACTAACAATTATAGCAAATGGTTATTATGGTTCTGTACATGCCAGCTGTGAAAACAGTCCATACTGCCTTCTGCAGGGTGCCTGTTTACAAAGATGCTACATGAAATACATGCTTGGCAATGATAGTATCTAAATAGAATCATAGATTTCCACAGCAATTTATGAATTGTTTACATCATCTCTTCATAAAATATAGAATATTCAATTTAAATAGTTCTCTATAACAGAACATATATGACTAGATTTGTTTAATTGGAGTCCTAATTAAGTACCAGTATTTTTAAATTTCCTATTTCTCCTTTCCTCATTCTCTAATAATAAATAATTGTGCATTTCAAATATTCAGATGTTCTGTATCTTTATACAGTGGAACAGTGAGTGAGTGTGAGTGCATGGCTGGTTTACATAGTTTATATGTCATCTGCAGATATCTAGTAATAATAGGTTTATTAATAGATATAAGGAGAAAACCATAAAGTGCCACTGTCAAGTCACAAACAACTAGAATTTCTTCTACTAAGATGTTTCAATAATTCAATGCATCCATGATTTAATTGGGGATAAGTTCTACTTGTTCTAGTACATATTATGACTCATCTACACCACCTTGTTTTAAACTCAATTTCCTCAGCTAGAATTGGAATCAAAATCCTATGAATAATCTTCCACTCAAAAAATATATGATAATGGCTGATAAAAGCTCTAGGGAGTTTAGGTGCCTCTCTTCAGTGGATTGGTGATGTCATCATTATGGGTACCAGGTATCCGCCAGGAAAAATTACAATCCTCCCCATTTTCCAAGTCAAGTCAAGTCAACTAGAATTTATCAAATGCACTTCTAATGCTTCAAGAAGGTAACATTGGGTACTAAAACATCATGCTACAAAAGCTCGTCCAAGTCCCATCAAGTTAATAAGATTTCATGCACAGTTCTCACAACAAACTCTCTTGTTCATAGACTAGCTCTGCTAAGTTCAAAGAGATAAATAATTAGCTTATCTGCAATTATATGATGAATTCCTTTACCATAGCAACCATGAAATAATTGTATCAAGTCAACAACTGGATTATTTGAAGAAAAGTCTTTGTACTAATCTTCCATGCTGATACTCAGAATGTTAAACATACTTAAAATGACAATCAACAAATCCGTAACAGGTAAACTAATTCATGTCACATCTCTTCTCCCCAGAGTTAAAGTTAGCTATTATAACAGGACACCAAGACAGTGTCGGAACATTTTACTGAAAGGAACTTGACAGATTTTATGCCTCTGACATTTTTTTTATTGGTCTCTGATATAAGTATTGCTTCCAGCTCATAATTCTTAACATACCAAGGAAGTAGAGATCATTAATGATAATCTAAAATTCATCATGGTCCTTCCATGATCAAAAACTTTGAATTTTTTTCCTTCACATTTTTAGTTAAATTAGATAAGATCTCAACCAAAATATTTTCAAGTAAATTCCATTTTCACACATTCCCATTTCCTGCCCTGGGAACCTCCAAAGTCTTCTCAATTTATATTAGTCTTTGTTCTAACAAAAATGAAGTGGACAATACATAGGGCATGACAACTTTCTCCTATTAGGCTTGATCTCATCATAAAATGTCTTGCAGCAATTCTTAGACACACATTTAAAAACCAGAGAAAATTTTTTCATATTTTGTACTTCTCTAGTGAGAATCTTCCTATAAATACTGGTTAAAGATCATAATGAAGGTTGGGAAGGAGAAGGGAACAGGAAAGGAAAAACACGTAATCCTCCTTTCCCATGCCTCAGAAGGAACCTTTCATTAAAGAACTCAAGGAAAATTTACACTTTTTATTGTTCCTGACATAAGATAAAACGATTTTACACAGCAATATTTATGAGCACTTTAGAGGGAGGGGAAAGGTCATTTTGAATAGTGAATCGTTTTAATAAAAAATGTCAAAGAAAATCATTTTTATTTCATTAAGTGACTATAATAAGGAAGTTCCTCTTTGTCTTTTCTTAATAAATACAAATAATATTTTTGCAGGTACATATTTTTAGGATAACAGATTTAGGGTTGGAAGTGATATTAGACTAGATCATTTAGTCAAAATCTCTCATTTTAAAGATGAGGAAACCAAAAGCTTGGAGAAATTAAATTTCTTATAAAAATCATACAAATAGTGTCAGAGGAGAATTTTGAAGCAGATCCTCTGGGTTTTTAAAAATAATGGAAAATAAAATAAAGGTTGGACAGAAATTTTAAAAGGGAAGAGAACTGTCTGCAAATGGGAAACCAATGAACTTGAGTTTTAGACCAAACACTAAGGAATGGATCGTTAATATCTGAAAAATGAAGAACTTTTGGAAAATATGTCTGCAAAAATACTTTGGTTCAAATGACAACATTAAATGTCCTAACAGTTTAGCTTTCCCATTTGTACTCCAAAAGTCTTTAAAAAGGCAATAGATTGAATAATGATCAAAAAATCTGAAGACAAACAATAGTAATTTCTTCTATTCAGTACAGGGAAGTATATAAAATAAATATAACCAGAAGCCTGCAGGCATAGAAAGAAAAATCTTCTAGGGAAGCCAGAATGAGCTGAAGTAAATAGAACTGAAGCAAATTAATTCTCTGACCATGGATTATCAGGAAACTAGAAGTTTGAAACTCTAACTCATATCATATCAGGGGATATAAAACCTTCATCACTTTGAAGGCAGCCACACTTTGGAAGAACCCCCAGAAATTAGAGACAAGAATTCAGAAAAGCCTAACCATCTATCCTAAGAATGTGGAATAAACCAGAGAATAACCATGACAAAACATTCCAAACCAGGAACTGAGGGTAGAAATATGAGTAAACAGAAGAAAACACAAAACACAATGAAAAAATATAATGAGGAGAAGGGCACACATGATAAACAATTACAAGAGTGAATATACATAGAACGACATCCCCATCAAACAGAGGAAAGCAAATAATATCAGAAAGTAGAAGCCAGTGCTAAATTTTTACAAGAAAATTCTTGAAATACAATGATTCCCACAGAGTTAAGATGAAGAATTAAATAGAATTTATTGTATTTAAGGTGTATTTAAAAAAGCAAGCATAGATAAGAGTAGATAATTTTCAGAGAAAGTAATAGCAAAAATGGGCATGGTTAAAGCAGATAAACAGGGAAAATAGCAGTCGGTTTAGAGATATCATAATGAAATAATATCAATAGGAATATATGCACAAACAAGAAAAAAGTAGATGTTTATCAATTGAGGAGTAGCTAAATGAATTGTAATACATAAATATAATGGAATATTACTATACAGAAAGAAGTAACAAATAAAATGAATACAGAGAAACATGGGGAGATTTATATGAATTCATATAACAAGAAATAAGCAGGTATAAAACAGCAATATATACAATGACTACAATTTTGTAAATGGAAAAAATAACAATCACAAAACAATAGAAATGGATGCTGAAAAAAATCAAGCTTGGCCCCCAATAGAAGAAAACTATTTTCACTTCTTTGAAGTGGTGGGTGATGGGGAGACATTAGTGTAGCATAGTGCATATAATGTCAGAATTTTCTCATAAATGGTTTAGTTTTGTCTCCCCAAAATTAAATTGCTTAATAAAGCAAAGAGCTTTAAAAACATTGTAATAGATAAAATATTGGCTAATCTAATACAAAAAGAGGGGAAATCAAATTGCTAATGCCAAAAATTAGAAAAGAGAAATCTCACTCAATTAAGAGGAAATAAAGGACTTTTTTAAAGTTTTGCCAAGTTATTTGACAAATATTTGATAACTTAAATTAAATTGGTAAATATTTGAAAAACACTTAAATTAGTATAGAGAATTTATATAATTATATACTAATAGAAAATTTAAATAACTCAGTGTCAGAAAAAGAAACTTGAAGAAACTATAAATGAATTCCATTAAAATTCAATCCAGGGCCAGATAGATTTATGAATATATTCTAAAAAAATTCAAAGAAGAACATTAATCATTTGCAAAAGTAAGGAATCTGGACATGTTCCTTCTATGAAATATATGTTATTGATGTCTAAATCTGGGAGAGAAAAGAACAATAAATAAAACTATAAAATAACATCCCTAATGAAAATTAACAAAATAATACTAGACAAAATGTCAGTAATGCTGTAGCAAAAAGTTTTAAAAGATGGTATAATACTGGGGGCAGCTAGGTGGCGCAGTGGATAGAGCGCCAGCCTTGAATTCAGGAGGACCCGAGTTCAAATTTGATCTCAGATACTTAACACTTCCTAGCTGTGTGACCCTGGGCAAGTCACCTAACCCCAGCCTCAGGGGGGGGGGAAAAAAGTTTAAAAAAAATGATATAATATGACCAGCTTGCATTTGTATTAGAAATGTAGGATATTATGAAAATTACAAACACAATAGGCCATATTATGGAACAAAAATCTTCTGATTATATCAACAGGTAAAGAAGAAACTCTTCATAAAATACAACACCTTTTTAAATCAAAAAAGTTTTTAAAGCCTAGTAATAAGGACCCTTCCTTAATATAGTAGATAGAATCTATCTAAAATAAAGAAGACTCACCTTAATTACTTTTTTTTTAAAAGCTTTTGAATAAGCAGATGAATGGAATACTGTACATTAATGTTTTTAGCAAACCTTTTGAAAAAATACATCATACTATTGTAAAGAGGAGTTGTGGAGTAATTCATTTAGAGGAATTCAGAACTGGGAAAATTGCTTCTCTTAGAACTTGCTACAGGTTCAACATCAATGTGGCAGAAAGACTCAATATCCAGGAGGAGAGATTGGTGGTATGGTAGATAGAGCTCCAGGCCTAAAGTCAGGAAGACCTAAATTCAAATTTGTCCCCAGATACTTAGAAGATGTATGAGCCTGAGCAAATCACTTAACCTTGTTTGCCTCCATTTCATCACCGGTAAAATGAACTGGAGAAGAAAATGGCAAACCATTTCATTATCTTTACCAAGAAACTCCAAATGGGGTTATTGTAAAATCAGACAAAAGTGAAAAATGGCTGAACACCAACATTCATGTTATAATTAATACTGTTTATTTGCTTAATCAATCCTCTGCCGCTGAGAATACAAAGGAAATTCTTGGACAGCCATGTTCCAAATTGATTACAAAGAATGAGATTCACTTTTCTCCTAGACTTGTGATTTTGCTAATGTAAAAATTTCCTCCTCTTCTATATGAATAAAATAAAGGGGAAGAATACAAATTGACATATTCTTAATGAGCTATCTAAATTGCTAAATGACTTGCCCATGGTCTTTCTCCATCACTGCCCTGCTCAAAAAATATCTAATGGCTCCCTACTATCTCCAGCTTGACATTTAAAACTCTTCTAGCTTTGGGATATTTAATAGTCGTTCCTTTTACCTACTGTGTTCCAAGCAAACAGGCCTTTTCACTGTTCTTTTCACATGACATCCGATCTACATTTTTGTTGCTTTTGCAAAGGCTAAAACTGCTTCCTCCTCCATTCCTGGGCTGATGTCTGAGTGTGGTTCGTCCTGATTTCAGTTCCAGAAATCTTTCCAATATACCATCTAGCTGCTCTTAATTTATGCATTTGTGACAAAAACCTAGAAGAGATCTCCTTCCAATTTTTCCCCCAGTCTCCTCCCCAACACACACACACACACACACACACACACACACACACACACACACACACACACATACATGCGTGCACACAAACTATACTCAGTAACACTGTATTCCTTGACCCACCAGCTGGAAGAGTAACAGCATGTTACCAGAAATTTTCTCCAATCACATTAATTCTCATTAATGTGTAACATGTGGCAAAGCAGCCCATGCTTTCCAGACCTGAATTTCCTAGACCCTGTGAAGGGTAAAGTCATTTCTCAAAACATATGTTGTGAATCACCTAAGATGGATTTATCCAGTGTTCAAAAAGATATAACAACAACAATATATTTCCACCAAATCCAAAATACCATTTTCTCTTCCTGAAAGGGCTTTTTGGTGTATACCATTTCTACAAAAATGGCCATCTTTATCCATAATCATAAGACACTACATTTTGACCCTGGAGATAGACTTCCTTTAAAAAGTATCAAGGCCAGTGTGATGTCCCTCTGTGGTTTCCACATCTGTGCACGAGGCAGAATCACAGCATGGACCAAAAAGGAGGAGCAGAAGAGCCAATTAGATGCCTCAGAATCTGTGATGAAAAGAGCCAATTCCCTCAATAACAAAGGCTGTTATTCTTCTCTCAAATAACAGCATGAAAGCAATTTTTTTTCGTCACAGACAATCTGGCTACACTGCTGTCATGCCTACGAAATCAACTATTACCTAGTGTCCAGAGCAAAATCTGCCCCTCCTTGCCCAGTTTTGAGACAGTGCATGGATTCCATCCACAAAGGTTTCCAAATGAGAAATGATTTCTGGAGAGGGAATCTAGGGATAACTATGAAATGCCAGAGAATACATTTCAGCAGAAGAAAATAGATCTATACCATATGGTCAGAGACTTATGGCACTAATAACATTGTACCCTATAGTGAGAGCATAGTGAGAACCACTCAGAAAGATGGTCAGGCCAAATTGTTGTTCATGAGTGCTTCAGAAAAACAATAACAACAAAAAACAAAGAAGGTCCAATCTTTTGCAAAGCTGCACAATAACTTTCTCCTTCAGGACCTTAACATGCCAATGGAGATCATGTGTGACCCTAAGCCAGAATTTATATAATATCAGAGCTCTGAGACTTTTCAGTCATGTAACTGAAATTTTGAAATTAGTTCACATTTGGGAATGAATGCCCAAATTAGAACTCACTTCTATTATTTAAAGTTCCTTGAGAAAACACAGAATTTATGTCATGTGTGAACCATATCCAAGGCTCATTCCTCTTGTTAAATCTTGATGATTAAGCCCCTTTTCAAATTAGTTCCCAATCACTTTAAGGATCAAATATATTTGGATTTAAATCCCTCTGTAATGTGGTCCTTACTTTCCAACTCTTCTTATACTTTATGCCCCCTCTCTACATGCTCTATGAAAGTCATTGACCTTTTGCTGGTCTTCACACATGACACCCCATTTCCCAACTTTAAGTGTCTTCTCACTATCCCTTGACTAGAATGCTCTTTCTTCTCATCTCTGCCTCTTGGCTTCCCTGACTTCCTTTAATTCTCAGCTAACATTCCATCCATTTCAGGTATCCCTTCCCTATTTCTCTAGATGCTAATAATTTTAATTTGTTGTTGTTGAGTCTTGATCAACTCTTCATGCCCCATTTGGGGTGTTCTTGACAAAGATACAAGAATGATTTGCCATTTTTTTTCTCCAGCTCATTTTACCGGTGAGGAAACTAAAGCAAATAGGTTAGGTGACTTGTTCAAAGTCACATAGCAATGTGTCTGAAGCTGGATTTACCACCTCAGGAAGGTGTCTTCTTGACTCTAATCCCAGCATTCTATCTTCTGTGTCATTTGATTCTCTCTAATTTATCAAACAAGCTACAGCATATTTGTTTGTAGTTGCTTGCATGTTGTCTCTCCCATTAAACCATAAGAGAATAGGAACCCTCTTTTATCTTTTGTTGCATCCCTAGCACTTGACACAGTGCCTGATGTGACTGAATATCTCAAGGTATAAATTTTCTCCATTAATTTTAATATTTTAGATTAGAGGGTGAAGATACAATATTATAAATGACTTCAAAAATAATCTCTTTAAAGGATTCTGATATTTTAAAATTTTTATAACAATATTTCAATGGAATGATTTATCATTCTCTATATTTTATTTTGGGGCAGCTATGTGGAACAGTGGATAGAGTGTCCAGCTTGTAGTCAGAAAGACTCATCTTTATGAATTCAAATTTGGCCTCACACTTAATAGCTATGTTATCTGACCAAGTCACTTCATCTCTTTGCCTCAGTTTCCTCATCTGTAAAATGAGCTGGAGAAAGAAATGGCAAACCACTCCAGTATCTTTGCCAAGAAAACCCCAAATGGGGTCAAAGAGTCAGAAAAAACAAATTGATGAAACAAAAACAATATTTTTTCCATTTTATACTAATTTAAAAGCATCATGCATAGAATAAGGTTCACCACTCTGCCAAAGGGGTCCATGACACACATGCAAAAAAAGATCAAGAATCTCTGATTTAACCCAATCTCCAACCTCTTCAAAGTTTATTTCTCCATCATTCTTTTCATTACCTTTGCAGTAACAGGACCTATTATATTGTGTTTCTTTTATCTATGAATTTCCTTTATCATGAATTTTAAAGATTTTTTTTAAATATAGGATAATAAAGGCTTATATTTTTATACTTAGTCTATCTTGAGAAAAGTACAATGAAGGAAGCTAGGGGAAATTAGAAATACAAAATAAATACTTAAGGCACAGAGCTAAATATTTAAATATTAGAAATGTTGCTAATTGGGGACTCTGTGGTTGTAAGCTTTATAATAAAACCAAAGAAAGTACTTTGTGGATCTGAGCTATCCTTAAGCTAAAAATATTTGTAATTATCGTAACAAAATATGGCTGACTAACTCTTCAAAGAAGAGGGAAGCAAGGTGAAGAGAATGGTGACCAAGAGATAATGTCATAATTACATCCCATAGATTGACAATAGCAATACAACATAAGAAAAATCCTGTCAAACCCCATAGAATGGGATATAATAGATCAACAGATCATTAAGTTCTTACATTATCTAGAGACCCAAAGTGTCTCCCCAAATGTTAGGTGGTCCTTTATAGAAGAATTATAAGCAGTCATGACCAAAGGTTGTCAAGGATGAAAAGGTAAGACTGGGTAATGACTTATACCACTGTAGATCATACACCCACCAATGAAATCAAAGCTCCAAAATGTCACTGTAATCGTTATTTTATTAAATGTCATAATGTGTATCCTTTGGTCTTTGACTGACATTATTTAATGCATTTTGTCTCTTATGTCTGTATCTTTTATTTTATTTATTATTATTTTCATATATTGTAGTTTACAAAAATATATTAAAGATGTCCATATTTCTGAATTTAACCTTGAACTTTCTGTGCCCTATACTAATGGTATGTAAACAGTTTGGGGTCACAGTCCTGTCAGTAAACAGTTTTTGAATACATACACCAATTTGCTGTTCAGCCCTTTTTCAATTATGTCTGACTCTCTATGACTCCATTTGGCAAAGATTCTGGAGTAGTTTGCCATTTCCTTCTCCAAGTCATTTTGCTGAAGCAAATAGATTAAGTGACTTGCCTCACATCATGCAGTATTTAAGGCCAGATTTGAACCTATAGAAAGAAATCTTCCCAACTCCAATTCCAGCACTCTATCCACTGTGCTATCTAGCTGCCCATACCACTAATACATGTAGTTTTCTTAATATAAATTATATGTTCATATATATATATATATATATATATATATATATATATATATATGATAAAGTACTAAAAGTTAGAGAGGCAATATGTAAAGATCAAGAGCTCACTTCAGATCCAAGAAGATGAGTACAAATCCTAACTGTGATAACAAGGGCTAATAATTTAATCTTCCAGTTTCCTGGTAAACTCACTAAAGCCATAAGTTATAGAGGAATCAATCTACATGTATTAACAGAATTTCCTCATCTGAAAGTATCCTACATCAGTGAAATCACAGGTTTGATCCTCTCCTCTCCTCTATAAAGGTCATACACAAAAATAAAAAGGATAAAGGATAAAATAAACGTGAAATCTTTTTTTTTAATTTTAAAATCTAAAAATAGGGGAAATATGCACTTTAGGAAAATCTCTTTGGCAGCTTTGTGGAGAATAAATTGGAAAAGGGAAAGGCTTGAAGTAATGACACCAATTAGGAAGCTACTATAATAGCTTAGACAATGTGGTTTAAACTAGATAAGGTCTACAAGTAAAGGGAAGGGGACAGATGTAAAGATGTTGTGAAAGTAGAAATTGGAAGCTTTACCAATTAATTGATTGGATTTAATAGGTGAGAAAAAGTGAAGAATCAGGATAACACAAAGTTCTTAAATATGGGTGATTATAAGGATGATAGTCTGGGTTTTGAGAAGAAAAATGACATAATGAAATCTGCAATAAATAAAACAACCTATTCATACCTATTCATCCTGTCCAATTCACTCTATCTTACCTAAAATGAATTGGGGAGAACCCATTCATTCGGGTGTACTTACTGCAATAATAAGGTGATTTTTTTTTTGGCTGAGGCAATTGGGGTTAAATGACTTGCCCAGGGTCACACAGCTAGCAAGTGTTAAGTGTCTGAAACCTGATTTGAACTCAGGTCCTCCTGACTTCAGGGGTGGTGCTCAATCCACTGCACCACCAAGCTGCCCCAATAATGAGGTGATTTTGAGGGCATGAAGTGGTTATTCTGAGACAGGGGCCAATTTTCCCAATGGCAGCAAAGCAGTTGCTGTTATAGATATTGGAATTGTGGTTAGGTTGCAATTGCTTTGAGAGGACAAAACATGGTTCAGAATGGGGGAAGGATGAAGAGTGCAGAGTAGAATTATACTGGAGTTGAAGGATAAGTGTGAAGGATAATTGAAGGATAAGCTTCATGACTGATTATTCTATGGAGGGTAAGTATGACCCATCTCCTCTCACTCTGATAGGTGGATTGGGATCAGATGAGCCTACATCCTTCCTTTGGTCAAAACATGGCATTCATTTTGGAGACCATTACCCTAAAAATGATTAATTTTTGTTAAAGTACTGCACATAATAGAAAATAGTCACCTGGCCCAGATAAATAACAATCTAACATATTGAAGGAACTTGCAGATGGGATCATGGAACTGTTGTCAGTAATCCTTCAGAAATCATGATGAATGGGAGAGAAGCCAGTAGACTAGCGATGGGCAATTGTCCCAGTTTTCTCACTGAGACAAAGGTGCATCCCAGAAACCACTGACAGGTAAGTTTGATGTCTCTGTTCACGTCTGCTAACCTGCTAAGGTGTTAGCAATCAACAGTCAGTTTGAATTTGGCACAGATGTCAACCCAGACTCCTTCTTAAGAGAACTTTAAGACTTTAAATTTCTGCCTCTAGGGGGCCTCTAAACTCCACTTTTTAAATTCTTTTTCTTGATAAAGTGTTCCTAAACAAAGCAATAGAAATTTTATTTCTTCAACTGTGCATATGGGAAAACTGAGGTTTGGTTGAAAAGAATTCTAGCTCTGGAGGAGGCCCAGGTTTACATCCTGGTTTTTCCACTCACTACCTGAGTAACCTACTTTTTTGATTCCACAGTCCAATATATTCCCCCTACACCATGCTATTTTTGAACACTAAGATTCCATGTATATTCCATGTCTTGAGAGTCCTTTGGATCTTTGGCCTGTAATCATCACAAAACATTCCTTTGTTCAGTAAACATTTATTAAACTACTATTGTTTGCAGAAAATTGAACTGGACATGGAGAGAATACCTGATACATTAAGTCTGGTATCATGATGTTCACAGACTAATGCAGATATAAGATATCATCATAAAGTATTTTAAAATGCAAAGTCAAGTTAACAAGTATTTATTAAGCACCTATTGTGCCAGGCACTATGCTAAGCACAAAGAAAAGCAATCCACAGTCTCTGTCCTCAAGAAGCTCACAATCTAAAGGGTGGAATGACATGGAAACATCTATGTATAATCAAGATATATTTAGAATAAATTGAAGATCACCTTAGAGGGAAAATACTAGCAATTAGGGGTTCAAATTATAAGGCAATTCCATATCCACAAAACAAAACGTTTGTGCTTTCTCTGCACCTCTCCCCAGGCTAAGTGAGGTGTGGATGATAAGGGGAATACTAATCAATAATTCCAGACATCCATATAAAGTAAAAACCTCATCAGCCTCAATAATTAACCTAGAAACCCAGAACAACAAAGAAGGCTCCCCAATGTCCAAACATGCACACAGAGTCTGCACTGGAAGGGACCTCAGAGGCCATCTAACCCCCACCAACACCTGAGCAATAATTGCCTCTCTATCCTATTTCACAAATAATGCTCCAGAAGGAATTGATCTACCTATCTAAATAGCCCCTTTTGCTTTTTAACTTCCCAGTTGTTGTTGTTGTTGAGTCACATCTGACTCTTAGTGACCCCGTTTGAGATTTTCTTAGCAAAGATACTAAAGTGACTTGTCCTTTCTTTCTCCATCTCATTTTACATGTGAGGAAATTGAGGCAATCAGAATTAAAGATTTGCCAAGGGTCCCAAAGTTAGTATCTGAGGTCAGACTTAAACTAACAAAATTGATTTTTCCTGACTCTAGGTCCTGCACTCTATGTGTCACTTAGCTGTGCCATACAAAAGTTAACCAGATATTACAGCAGATTGAATGTTAAGCCTAAGGTTAGGAAGATATGAATTCAAACCCAGCCTCATGAGTTTGTTCGATGCACGTCCCTGGACCTACCAATGAGGATTATAAAACAGGAAGGTGGCTCATTGGATAGAGTGTCTTGACTCAAATGCAGTCATGAAGATTTGAGCGCAATTGAGAAGACTGAACAAGAACTAGAACAAATAGCCCCTACATCCCAGGATTGCTGTGAGGATTAAGTGATCAAGTGAACAAGTAATAGTTGTAAAGTTCTCTATATAGTAACTGTCATATTGCAGGTACTTGATAAATATTTGTTTCCTTCCTTTATTTATATTAAACTCAAATTTGCCTTTTTGTCACTTACAGGATAATTGAATCAGAGCTGGAAGGGATCTTAGAGGCTATCTATTCCAATCCTTTCAATTTATAGATGAAGAAATTGTGTCCAAGAGAGAGCAATGACACAAAAATGACAAAGGAAGGATTTGAACTCAGGATTCTAATTACAAATCCAATGTTCTTTTTTTTATTTATCTTCCTTCGTGGGAAAATCAGAATACTAATACATTGTTGGTGGAGTCATGAACTGATCCAACCATTCTGAAGAGCAATTTGGAACTATGCCCAAAGGACAACCAAACTCTACATGATCTTTGATTCGGCCACCACTGAATACCACCATTAGGTCTATATTCTAAAGAGATCATTAAAATGGGAAAGAACCTACACGGGCAAAAAAATATTAATAGCAGCCCTTTTCATGGTGATAAAATATTGGAAACTGGGAGGATACTCATGAATTGGGGAATGACTGAAAAACTGTGGCATGTGAATGTAATAAAATACTGTCATGCATAAGAGATGAACAGGCAGATTTCAGAATAACATGGAGACTTGTATGAACTGATGCAAAATGAAACGAGTAGAGCCAGGAAAACATTGTACCTAGTATCAGCAATATTGTGTGATAATTTGACTACAAATGACTCAGCAACACAATGATCCAAGACAAGTATAAAGGGCACCCTAAAGAAAATGCTATCCACACGCAAATAAAGAATTTATGGACTCTGCATGCAGATTGAAGCATACTTTTTTCACTTACTTCATTCTTTTTAGTGATTTTTTCCTTTTTATCTGTTTCTTCTTGCATAACTGACGAATGTGGAAATATTTTACATGATAGCACATACACAACCTAATTGCCTACTATTTTAAGAAGAAGGGAAGAGAGAAAGGAAGGGGACAAATTTTGGAACTCAAAATCTTGTAAAAAAAAAAAAAGAATGCTAAAAATTGTCTTGACATGTAATGGGGGGAAATAAAATACTATTTAGAAAAATCTTTACTTTCTTTCCTCTATCTCTTCTATCCATTGGTCCTAGTTCTGCTCTTCAATCCTGATAATTATTTCACATGATTCTTGAAGGTAATGAAGTTTGCTGCCAATAGAACAGCTTGTGAAGACAACTGTAGGAACAGAGCTATGGTAACTGGGCTCCTGAATATTTCTTACAGTATATGTTCCCCAGTGGGGACTATGGGTAGAAAGTTGATTTCATAGTCCAGCTTCACTTCATGGAGAAAAGAACTCAGAATGATCTTTTCGTTGTATAAAAAGTTTGTACTATTCAACTTTCTTTCCTCATGTCATAACTTAACAATGCTTTTTATTTGGGGCTATTTCTTTTTTTTCCGGTTTGTGGTTGATAAAAATCAATGATTGATTATGAATGTTCTGTATTCCACATTTGAAATTTGGTTGCATATAAAGGGGCAATGGGAGATGAGTGGTACACAGAATTTTAATAAGACTCACCGGTAGGAAAATAAAGAAATAGACATTTTTTACTAAATGTTAAGTATTTCTCTAATTGAGGACTTGACAAACTATAGGTATGTAAGAGCATCATATGGAGCTTTTCATTATTTTTTTATTTTTATTTGTAATCTCCCTAAAGTAGCTAAAAAAAATCCACATGGATCTAGAGCAATTCACTCAGAATACAAAGCCAAAGTGGTTTGAATGACATGGGTACCTTAGAGGAATCTCCAGCTTCCTAAGTGAAGTAAAATGGGGCAAGGAATAAAGTCAAAAACCAAAGAAGGGATCAAATCATGACCATTCATGGCCATGGATATCACCATTTGAGGATAGAGTGTGTTATCAGAAACCAGATCCTGCCCTATTCCTGAAGGAAGAGAAAATAAAACTGGAAGTACCCAACAAGTTAAGTATTAATATATAGATATGCTTCTCTTCTAGATCTGTTAGCTACATAATTAAAGGATAGGTTAATGGATAGAGGGACAGCTTTGATACCAGAAAGACTTGGATTCAATTCCTGTCTCTGATACATAGTATCAATGAAACCAGAGCCAAATTACTTTGACTCATGTGCTTAGGCAACTTTATAGTTGCAAGAAATATTTCACAAGAGGAACACTCAACCCAAGAATTCCTTATATTCACAAAATCACAGGTCTGAAACAAACAATCAATAAAAAACCCTACTTACTATATGAGTTAGAGGAATCCAAAAAACATCTGGTACAGCCATCTCATTTCACAGATGAGGCA
Source organism: Sminthopsis crassicaudata (assembly GCF_048593235.1). Classification (NCBI taxonomy): domain Eukaryota; kingdom Metazoa; phylum Chordata; class Mammalia; order Dasyuromorphia; family Dasyuridae; genus Sminthopsis; species Sminthopsis crassicaudata. Next base: position 168,074,941 of record NC_133622.1, on the reverse strand, counting down.
TCAAACACAAGGATTAAGTGAATTATTCATACAAAGTCATACAAATTACAATTAGCAAGACCAAGATTCAAACTCATATCCCCTGACTACAAATCTAATGTTAATTCTTACATACTGGGTTTTGAATATATCTGTGTTCAAGACACTGTGCTGGATACTGAATTCTTTTACCGTAGAAAATACATTTATTTTATGCAAATTAAGACCACTCTGAGATACCACTACGCGCCTGTCAGATTGGCTAAGATGACAGGAACAAATAATGACAAATGTTGGAGGGGATGTGGGGAAACTGGGACACTGATACATTGCTGGTGGAGTTGTGAAAGAATCCAGCCATTCTGGAGAGCAATCTGGAATTATGCCCAAAAAGTTGTCAAACTGTGCATACCCTTTGACCCAGCAGCGCTACTACTGGGATTATATCCCAAAGAAATACTAAAGAGCGGAAAGAGACATATATGTGCCAAAATGTTTGTGGCAGCTCTTTTTGTTGTAGCTAGAAACTGGAAGATGAATGGATGTCCATCAGTTGGAGAATGGTTGGGTAAATTGTGGTATATGAAGGTTATGGAATATTATTGCTCGGTAAGAAATGACCAGCAGGAGGAATATAGAGAGGCCTGGAGAGACTTAAATCAACTGATGCTGAGTGAAATGAGCAGAACCAGAAGATCACTGTACACTTCAACAACAATACTGTATGAGGATGTATTCTGATGGAAGTGGAAATCTTCAACATAAAGAAGATCCAACTCACTTCCAGTTGATCAATGATGGACAGAGGTAGCTGCACCCAGAGAAGAAACAATGGGAGGGGAATGAAAATTGTTAGCACTAATATCTGTCTGCCCAGGTTGCATGTACCTTTGGATTCTAATGTTTATTGTGCAACAAGAAAATGATATTCGCACACATGTATTGTACCTAGACTATATTGTAACACATGTAAAATGTATGGTATTGCCTGTCGTCGGGGGGAGGGAATAGAGGGAGGGGGGGGGTAAATTGGAAAAATGAATACAAGGGATAATATTATAAAATATATATATATATATAATAAAAAAAAAAAGAAAATACATTTATTTTATTAGCATCGCTATTAGAGTCACTAATATTACAAGAGCAAGTATTTCTAGCAGAAAATCTGGGCTAAGCATCTTGGTCTCGTTGTATTTTGCTCTTTCCGTATAAATATGGACTAAGGTAGGTAGAAACCAAAGGACAATGTATAGTATCTATTAATATGTATATATGCCTCTTGTCTATCATGCCTGAAATAAATTTGTTGAAACATGTGTGTTTACTATATGCTAAACAGATGGGACACCAAAAGAGCCTATTTCTGTAGAGAATAAGTAAGCCAGGGATGCTATGTACTTTCTTTAGAAGAAAATGCAGATTCCTCATTAAAAGTCAAATCCTTCACTTGAAAAGATTTAATGGCATGATACTTTAAAGAAGACTCAGCTTGTTAGATGTATAGTATAAAAATGTTTAATGTAAAACCATACCCTAAAAATAGTCTTTCATCCCTCCTCTGAATCTCTCTCTCAGATCACTAGCTACCCTTTGTAGCTTGAGTCCTTTTGGCTGTATTTGGCATTATTGCTCAGTCAAAGTTGTAATTAAGACAAGGTAACTAGGACTTTATTCCATGGCATTGATATTTAGAGAGTACTGACAGTACTTGTATTTTTTTTTGAGGTACAAACAAGTGAGACACCATGTTAGCTGGCTGACAAGAAGGACATGGAATCAGGGAGTCTTCAATTTAAATATTGCTTAAATACTTACTAACTTAAGTAATTAATATATGTAAAGTTAATATATGAGTAGTTATATATAAAGTGCTTTACAAATCTTAAAATGCTACTTATTGTTATTATTATTATTCAGAATAACTACTTAAAATAGGAAACTACTGTATCAAATGATCTGTTACCTCCCCCTCCTTCACTTTGTCTACAGTGTGGGAGCTTTCACACTCCTATCCAATCCCCATAGGGATACTGGAACTAAGCCCAACTGGTTCTCTAGGGCTGGTGGTAAATTTTTCATGCAAGCCCATATATTCCTTGGAAATCAGCACAGGCTATGAATCAGAGCCTGATTTATTGCTTTGTTGATTGTCTAGAATTAAGAAAGTGATGGAGAAAATTTTTTTAATGTAGATTACACTTAAAAGTATATCGTGCATCCATCCTCCCTCCAACAGCCTGAGCTAGTTATTAAACATGTCTGAGCATACTCCTGGCTCCTTTCCAGTCTAGCCCAATTGTAGCCCCAGCCTGCTGCCTCCCCTGGAAAACTCCCCAACAGCAATATATAGTGTCTCTGAGTCTCCCTGCCCATTGAAGACTGTGGTCTTGAGTTTTTCACATTATGCTCTGAAGTCTTCCCTAAATGAAGCCTTAGGAAGAAGGCTCATGGGTTCTCATCAAGCTTTCTCACTCTTCACACACTTCCCTCACACCTCAACAAATCTATATTAAAATTAGGCACTTGCCCACCTCTTCTGCCATTGGCTTTAGGGCACATTTTGTGGTAGGACAGTATCATTCCTGAGAGATCAGCCAATGTATTTGGTCAGCTTCATTAAATTTTCTCCCCTTCTTAGTTGCCTTGATACTGCGTTCTCTAGTTTTTTCTCTTTCTTATAGCACTAATTCACTAGTTCTGCTTCCCATCCCTGAATTATGGCCATGCCTGAAGACTAATCAGCTTCTGATTGCTCATTTTTTTCCACTGAAAACCCATCCATTCTTTGTTACTGTTCAGTCATATTTAGCTCTTTAATGACCTCATTTTGAATTTTCTTGGCAGAGATAAAGGAATGGTTTGCTATTTCCTTGTCAGCCTTTTTTTTTCCTGAGGCAATTGGGGTTAAATGACTTGCCTAAGGTCACACAGCTAGGAAATAGTAAGTGTCTGAGTCCAGACTTGAACTCAGGTCCTCCTGACGTCAGGGCCAGCACTCTATATGCCATCTAGCTGTCCTTCTCAGCCTATTTTACAGATGAGTAATCTGAGGCAAATAGAATCAAATGATTTGATCAGGGTTGCACAGCTATTATAAGTGTCTGAAGCTAGATTTGAACTCGGGTCTTCTTGACTCCAGACTTGGCACTCTATGCACTAAGCCACATGGCTTCTCTCATTCATTCCTACAAAGCTCTAATTTTAAGGAATTTTTCCTGACATCAAATCTTAATTTGCTTTGTTGAAACTTTCTATTTCTAATAGTATGTGCTTAGGGGCCTAGCAGAGCAAGTCTTCATCCTCTTCTGTGTGATGGTCCTTCAAATAACTAAAGAGAACCATCATATCTTTCCCAGGTTTCTCTCACTCTAAAGGCTAAACAGTCCCACTACTCTGAATAGCTCTTCATGTAACAGAATCGGGATGTTTAACCATTGTATTGTCCTCTGTAAATTCTCTCATTTTATCAACATCTGTCCTAAAATTTGCCATCGAGATAAAAGTTAAAGTCCCCATATATGCTAAACTATTTACAGCATCATTTTTAATAACAAAAACTGGAAGCAAAGTACATGTCTATTAACTGAAATTGTGGTACATGAATATAATAGAATATGATTTGCTACAAGGATGAAAATAAATGATGCAGAATAAACTCAACAGAATCAGAAAAATAATATAAAATGATACAATTATAAATGAAAAGAATAACAATAAAATAATTAAAAGTAAATAAACCACAGCAATAAGTATTTATTTCTTTCCATTAATACTGATTATTTTATTAATTTTATTAGTAACCAATTGATTTAATTAGGCAACTAGTTTATTTGTTAATTGATAAACACTACAAAATTATAATGACTAAACTTGATCCCAAAGAGACACCTCTTCTCTACCCTACTTCCACTGTTTTGCAGAAGTGGAATACTATAGGTATGGAGCTCTGCATATGTTTTCAGATTTTTTAAATATATGATTAGTTTTAGTTAATTTCTTTTTACCTCCTATCTTATCTTATTGTAAGGAACTCTCTAGGAAGGGATAGAGATACTCTGAGTAATGTTGTTAATGCAAAAACAAAAGATAACAATAAAATTATTTTTAAAAATAAAATAAAACAGGACTCCCAGAACTGCATACAATATTTCAGAAATGGTCTACTTGATGAAGAAAAAAAAATACTATCCTTTTTTATTTGTAAATACTTTGCTCTTCTTATTGAAGTCACTTCCTACTCTAAATCAACGATCCTGTGAAAAAAAGTTGCTTGCATTGATGGTTGCAGACAAAGTCTTTAGATATTCTCAATGTGGCATCTACTCCTACCTGCCCCCATCTTATACATGGAAGATACATACATATCTTATACATATAATTTGATGCTTTGAACCCAAATCTAAACTTTACGTTTTTGCTTAATGAATTTTCTTTTCTTATATTTGACCTACTATGCTAGTCTGTTGAGATATTTCTGAACCTATCATCCAGTGTTAACATTCTCTTTCAGGGTTGTGACATTTAAAAATTATAATAAAAATGATAATAATTCAAACTATGTCTTTATCCAAATAAAAGAGTTTACAAACTGAGCTCTAAAGTACCCTGTTATAAAACTTCTACATTATCAGGAAATCCTTAATGAATACTTTTCATATTTGGCTATTCAGATAGTTGTCAATCTCTTGGGAACAGGAGAAGGGATAGCAAGGAATACTAAAATTTTGTTTTAAGATATATCTAACAAATAAATATGTGGAAGTTCTCTTTATTCCAATAATTCATCCCAAAATTCATATTCATGTAACACTTTAAGTTTCTTCAAAGTATTTCACATAAATTATCTCATTTGACCCTCATGACAACCTCATTTTACAATTAAAGTGAGGTTAAGCACTTTACCCTGTATCACACTGTTACTAATAAGTACTTGAGGTAATATTTGAACCAAATCATCCTGATTCAATATCCAGCAAGTTAACCATTGACACCACTTAACCTTTCTTCCATTGTATTTTCCAAGAGATATCTTAATTCATAGCATCACATCTTTTAGAAGTAATAAAGCTTATAGAGTTCTATAGGAAATGTATAAACTCAAAGGTGTCTAAGCTAGAGTTTTTGACACACACATAATTTCTCTAAGGGGGTGTTTGTACACACATGTGCAGTGTGTGAAAGAGTAGTGGGAAGAAAGTAAGAAAAGAGAAGAGGGGAAAGAAGAGAGAAAAGAAAGAGTAGGGAGGGAGTAGAAACATATGTAAAGAAGACAGAGAAAAGAGAAGAGGAAAAAAGGAGAGGAAAGGAAACACAAAGGGTAAAAGAGAAAAGTTGACACAGGGAAGATAGAGAAGAGAAAGACAGCTAAAGAGAGATAGGGAAAAGAAGAAGAGGGAGAGGAAAGGAAGGAGTGAAGAAAAGTAGAGAAAGATAGACAAAGAAAAAGAAAAATGGGAGAAGGCCTTAGGTTTCAGAGAACTAGTCAGAAATATAATTCAAATAATTGCTTTGGATTGGGGCTGAGTATTAGCGTCCATATTGAAAGATTTGTATGTATGCTTGGCTACAGTTCTGCAGAAAACAGAGTATTTTGTCTCCAAAAACAATAAGGGGTTGTATGCTGTATCCTCTCATCTCTTTTTGATGACACCCACCCTTGATTACACCAAACCTGCCAGCAGAACTGCACAGGGAAATCAAAAGTCTTATTTGGCCAGCAGTACAAAGAGCGATTGTTTTCTGTGAAATAGAAAAGTTTCTAATGCATCTAGAAGATGGAAGAAAAAAGGAAAGAAGATGAAAATCTTTCTCCTGTCAGCAGCATCTGTGACCAGAACCATATCTCCTCTTCCCCACAACCTTCCACCCCTATCCAACTTATGGCCTCCAAAGTTGAAGGAGATTTCTTCATCCAGAAAGTGAATGCTATTTAATTACACTAAAGCTTCCATCATAGGCAAGAGATATTTCACACAGGAAAAAAGTCCTCTTATTTTGAGCCAGTTAAAGGATAATTAGGGCTAATAATAACAATGACAACCTCATTCTCTTCCCATTTCCATGTCCAAACTGGATTGGTTTAATATGCTTGATAATAACAATGACTTTCTGCCCTGCTCTTTCCTGAACTGTACCAATTCCTGGCATTTTTCTAGGGTATGGGGTCCCTAATATTCATGTTGTATATCATTGCTTTTACCAAGGCCTTTATTTTCTACATCTAACACGATTTGTAAAGTATTACATTAACATCATATAAAGTATTTTAACTAAATAGTCATTTTGTTCCCATTTCAAGTAAACCCAAGAACAAGATGAGCCACCTTCAGTACAGGGTACCTATTGACCTCTTCTAACCTTCCCCTCATGTTGACCTTTTCACTCTGATTTAGAGCCAGGAATGGGAAAAAGTGTCTATTCCAAAAATGACAGCCTAAAATATGGAAAATCCAGGTAATACCCCAAGACCTTGAATGGTCTGATAATTTTTGAGCCAACTCTTGTTTGGGAAAGTATCCCAGATTTGAAAGACCTACTCTCCTGATATATTACAGGTGATCACTGAAAAAGTAAATGGATATCTTCAGCACTTAAAGTGGCTTTTATTCATTCACCTACCATTCCAAAGGATTTTGAAAGGATCTCAAACAAGAATCCTATTTCCTAGCTAGTTTTCTTTTTTTCTTAATTTTTAATTCTGAACTTAAAAACATGAAATAAAAATTATGTTTCTATTAAGGATGGATTGCATTTCTTGTTTAAGGCAATACATAGTTTTCAAGGTATCCCACTTGCCTGTAGTTACTTTTGGACTTTTTTCTGGTCTATGCATTTTAAATCATCCTTTCTTTTCTTTTTTTTATGTCTTTTGCAGCTACTTTAGCCCCATACTTTTCTACTTCCCATATCCCTAAAAAATGGGAGGAAGAAACGGTGAACAAAAGCAAATTTCCATATTGGCTATATTTGAAAATATAGATAGAGATATAAAAATATAGAAATAGTAGAAAATAGGAGAACACCACACTTTGAGCCCATCTCTTCTCCTTTAGGAAGATGAGTAGAATGTTTCATCATCTATCCACTGGAGTTGTGGATGAGCGCTTCATTTGCAGCACAATCTCTAAAATGATTCTCTCAATGCTCACTCAAGCTAGAATCCTGGCTTCCCAGAAGATAGCTATTACATCTCACCTAGGACTATCCCCAAGAAACTGTGTGATATTTATCTAACACTATGGTTCAGGCTAAAATAGTAAATGATAAGATATCATTAATGATAGTGATAAGATGATATTCCAGAGACCTCACAATATTGCCAGCAATGATTTCTGGCATCTAAATTAGAAACCAAGAATAGATTGGATGCAAAGAAGAAAGAAAAATTAATGACTTTTACAAAGAGCCCAGGGGGAAAATTTTTTCACTATATTCTAGGGGACATTTTGAGACTCCAGCAAAAGGATTTCTAGAAGCTATACTCTCTAGCCTTACTCTATTTTCTCCTGGACTCTCTATATTCTAATGGGAAAGTGTTACAATTTTTCAGGAAAGATTTGTTAAGTCAACTAGCAGCAGCAGCAGCAGCAACAATAACATGTAGACACACAAAACATACTTAAAGACACCTATATTACATATGTGTAATCAAAATTGTCCCTTTCCTTTGTTCTTTTCTAACTCGTTTGGTCATGAACTCTTTCTCTATTCCCTAGTTCGGAAAGATGTTTTTTCCTTGTTCCTCTCATTTATTTATAATAAAACCTTTTATTTATAAATCATGTATCTTTTTGTAGCTTTATTTAGTATATAATGTAGATATTAATCTCAAACTATTTCTACCAGACTGCTTTCCAGTTTTCACAGAAGATTTTGCCACATACAGAGTTCTGAACAGCTGTAGTCAAAGTCCTAGGGTTTAATCAAACTCTATACGATAATATTTCTTTATATTTTCATGTAGCATTGCTAATATATTTTACAGTTCAATTTCTTTATATTTTAATAAGTTGCAAATGGTTTGGGTGATTATTGCTATACCACAATTGTAGTATAAGTTGAGATATGGTTCTGATATTCCTGACTTTTTTACTTATCTATATGAATTTGGTTATTCATTTATTCTAATTCCATAAAGTAATCATTGCTAATGTTATTTGAATGTCAACAAAAGTATAAGTTAACCTGGGGAGTATTGTAATTTTTATTATATTAACTCATTGTCTATCATGAACATTTAATAGCTCTACAATTATTTAGAAATATGTTTATTCTGTAAAATGTCCTACAGTTATATTTATATAATTCCTTTGTGTGCCTTGGTAAGTATACTCCCAAGTATTTTATATAGTCTGTGGTGATAGCAAATGAAATATTTTCTCTCTTTCCCTACTGTATTTTATTGATAATAACCAAAAATTCTAATAATTTATATAAATTCACTTTATGTCTTGCAAATTTGCTTAAGTTATTCATTGTGTCAATTAATTTTAATTGATTCATCTGGATTCTTAAGATAGAATATCATATCATCTGCAAAAATGAGCAAAATATTCTATTTCTTCTTTGCCTGTATTTATTCTTTTATTTCTTTTTTTATTATTTTTTTTTATTTCTTAGCCACATATCATTTCTAATCCTTTTAAACACTATTATATTATATATATGGTTTTATTGGAAGGGATTTTAGCATTTCTTCATTTAATATCATGTTGGGTCTATCAGATAAATATTATTGAGTGCATTAAGGAATATCCATTAATTCCTAGCTTTCTATTTTTTAACCAAAAAATGGATCTTGGATTTTTTGGGGGGGATGGAGAATGACATAATTATGTGGATTTTATGGCTTTTGTTCTTTAAAATGTTCACTGTGTTTTTAAACAGTAGGTTTTGAGCAGCTAGATGGTACAGTGGATAGAGTACCAGCCCTGAAGTCAGGAGGATCTAAATTCAAATTTGGCCTCAGACCTTTAACACTTCCTAGCTGTGTGACCCTGGGCAACTCACTTAATCCCAATTGCCTCAGGAAAAAAAACAGGTTTTAAGAATAACAATAATAATAAAAGTTAACTTTCCATTTATGGAACTAACCCTACATTTCTAGCATAAATCCAACATGGTACATATTCTTAATATGTTGTATTGGCCCTTTTGTCAATATTTTATGTAATATTTTTGCATCAATTTTCATTAGATATATTAGTATGAAATTTTGCTTTTCTTACTAATTAAGGTATAAAGACCTTATTTATATAAATGGAAAGATTTTGGAAGGATGTTTTTATTTTCTGATTTTTGCAAATACTTTATGTAATATTGAAATTAGTGATTCTTTGAATGTTTCATAGCATTCACTTGTAAATCCATTTTACCCTGAGATGTGTGTGTGTGTGTGTGTGTGTGTGTGCATGTCTTCTTGTTGTTGTTTTTGTTATTGTCATTTTGTAAATTCTGGCTTTTCCATTTTTTTCTAATATGGAATATATAAATTATCTATTTTTATTCACTTCATCTGAACTTTTTAAAAATTGATCTGTTTTATCTAAGCTATCAGTTTGGTGTGTAATTTAGTAAAATAATTTCTGATAATTTCCTTTATTTCATCTTCTCACATGGGAATAATCCTTTTTATCACTGATACAATTTGTATTCCCTCTCTCCTTTTTCTTAATTAAACTAGCTAACTTTGTTTTATTAATTGGGATATTTTAATTAGTTCCTACTTCTATTTATTATTATTTTTACTCAACAGTATTTTGTTTTTCTAAATGCATGTAATGATAGTTTTCAGGTCTGTTCATTTCTTTTCTGATATATAGATTTTTTTTTTTGTGTTTAGTTGTTACGATTTTGTCATTGTTTTTTTTTTTTTTTTGTTGCCTTTCTAGAATTTTTATTAATTGTATACCCAATTCATTGACTTCTAATATCTCTTTTGTGGATGAAATTATTTAGAGATTTAAAATTTTCCAAGGGACTGCTATAACTGCATCCCATAAGTTTAAATATGTTGTCTCAGTTCCAATTTTTAATAAAGTTTCTTTTATTTTTATTATTTAATCTTTATTCCACCATTCTTTAGAACTAAATTATTAATTCTTAACTAATTTCATCCTTTTCTCCTGCACTGAATATAATTTTACTGCATTTTAGTCAATGAAGAATTAAAGTTGCTTTTCTTTATTTATCAGCTTTTTATGTCTGAATACATGGTCAGTTTGTATAGAGGTATTATGAACATCTAAACTCTTTTTTGTTCCTTTTTATTCCAGAGATCCAACACATATAGTTTTTTTTAAGTTCCATTCAGGTCATTAATTTCTTTCTAGTTAATGGTTTTTTTATTATTTTCTTGATCTGAAAAGTGTACACTGAGGTCCTCCACTATAATAGTTTTACTTTCTATTTGTCTGATTCAATTAATTTTTCCTTTGAATTTTTAGCTATTGTGCTATTTGGTGTACATATATAAAATAAACATAGTAATTTTTATTAAATATTAAGTAAGACAATATTCATATAAAAAGTGACTAGCGTAGTATCTGGCAAATAGTAGGTCCCATATAAATGTTTATTCTTTTCTCTTTTCCTTTTCCATCTACCATGTCTATAATTATAATGTAGTTTTCTTTTTAATCTCTTTTTTATCAAATTTATTTTTGCTGTTACCTTTCAACATTATAGTTGCTCTTGGGAGAGAATTCTGGGAAGATGGTGGAGTAGGTCAGTAAAGTTCAAGCTCTCCTGATTCCTCCCTCCCACCCCCAGAACAACCACCCAGAGTATACACAGACTGCAATAAAAGCAAGAAGACTTGGGGCAAAACAGAAGTACTCCTGACACAAATGCAAATCTGAAGAAAGACCCTGGGCCAGTATTAACCTGTCTGAAGTACAAACACCTCAGGGTTAGCTCCCTAGTAACTTTAAGTGGGGCTCCCTTGGGCTAACTGGATATGGCTGGAGCCTCAGCTGGAATCACAGATACTTTCACCTCCTGGACTTTTTGTTTAGTCAGAATTTGAGTCCTGAAAGACAGAGTGAACATTTGTTGATTGGGAATGCCAGGCCCAGCTGTGCTGCTGAGCTGCAGCCCTGGTGAGAAGGAAACAGTACCTGGTGAGTACAGAAGCCAGGAACAGGGGAACTGTTGGCTATGGGCACTTACAGGAGAATGTAACTTTTGATTTGGGATTCCTAGAAGCTTAAGGCATCACCCCCCACTCTATGTTTAGAGGTGCTTACACTAATACCTCCTCTTTTAAAAAAAATGAACTGGCAAATAAAGAACCCCACCATTGAAATATTATGGGAATAGGGAAGACCAGGTCAACTTCAGAAGAAGACTTTTTAGTTAAAAAAAAAAAAAAAAAAAAAAAAAAAAGCTTCTATCGTGAAATGGCTCCCTCCCCAGAGAGAATTTATAGACGAACTCAAAAAAATTCAAAAATCAAATGAGAGACATTGAGGAAAAACTAAAGAAAAAATTAAAACCATCCAAGGAAACCAAGAAGATTATGGGGAAAAAACAGTTAACCAATTATAAAAGGAGGTACAAAGTCTCAAAGATGAAAATAACTCTGAAAATTAAAATCGGGCAATGGGAAGCCAGTGAAGCTATGAGAGATCAAGATATAACAGAACAGATTATAAAGAATGAGAAAATAGAACAGAATGTGAAACATCTCATAAGAAAAACAACAGATCTGGAGAACAGATCAAGGAAAGAAAATATAAGAATAATTGGACTGCCAGACAGTTGTGACCAAAAAGATACCCTTGAGACAATAATGCATAAAATAATCCTAGAAAATTGTACTGAAGTGAATGAACATGAGGGGAAAGTAGAAATAGAAAAAATCCACTGATCACCACTTCAAAGAAATCCTTTGTGAAAAATACATAGGAATATTATTGCCAAATTTCAAAATCCCCAAATCAAAGACAAAATTTTGCAAGAAACAAGAAAAAAAGCAATTCAAGTACACTGGAGCTACAATTAGAATTGTACAAGACTTATCAGTAGATACAATAAAAAAACACAGGTCTTGGAATCATATCTACAGACAAGCAAAAAAATAGCCACAGCCAAAAATATCACATTCAGCAAAATTAACTATAATTTTCAATGAGAAAAAAGTGGATATTCAATGAACTTGCAGATTTCAGGACTTTCTATAAACCTAATCCAAACTTAACAGAAAATTTAACATATAAGAGCCAATATCAAAGAACAATTTAAAGGAATTCAACATGGACAAACTTTAAATATGGACAAATTATTTATGCTTTTTTATATGGGAAATATACACTGTATGTTTAAGATTTACATCAACAATAAGGTAAGCTCAAAAGCAAGATTGGCAGAATAAGCATAGAAATAGTATTTGTGTTATACAAATGAGGTTCAGAGGAAGAATAGACACAGAGGCATTAGAGGAAGGAGAAGGGGTCATAGTTCTGAAAACCTACTCACATCAGGAATGGATTGAATAGGCAATACCACATATATACCAAGAAGGATATAGTACTCTCCAAAATCTATAAAGAAATAAGGGGGAAAGGATGTGTGGATAGACAAGCAAAGGGTAAAGGAAGAAGACAAAGAAGACTCCTTGGATGGAGGGAGGTCAAGTAAATAATAAGCCAAATTATGAAGCAGAATTTAATGAAAAAGTCAGCAGGGATAGGAAAGACTTGTATGCATGTGAGATATGTGTGTGTAAAAGTCTGTCTGTCTGTCTGTATGTATGTATATATAAATATATCTTCTTAATTTTAGCTTGCTTGGGGGTAGGAGGAATGAAAGGGAAATATGTGTCTATGTGTGTGTATGTATGTGTATGTATATATCTATGTATGTATATGTAAATATATATTTTCTTAACTATAAATATATATGTATACTATAAATATATATTTTCTTAACAGGCTGTAGCCTACTTGGGGTGCAGGGAGGGATGAAAGGGAGGAAAAAATAAAGTAAATAAGGTGTGCAGGAAAGAACAAAAGAACAATTTACAAGGAAGTAAAGAAAAGATGGACATTCATGAATATGATTTCATATATATATATATATATATATATATACTTTCTTAAATTGGTATTTATTGTTATATATTTTGAATTCTCCCTGATATACTGCTGGGCACATGTTAATATTCTGTTTTATTTCATTATGTTTTGTATTGCTTTTTTGTTTTTCTTTTTGCTTATTCTGTTCCTTCAAATAAAATAAATTCAGAAAAAAAAAGAAATTAAAAAAATCATTTCCACATGAAATATTCATGTATATGCATATATATATATATACATACATACATCAAAAAATAATAGTTACTCTCTCTGATTTTTTAATTCAATTTATGTATTTTGCTTCAGGTCCTTATTTTAACTCTCTGTGAATTTTTATATTTCAAGTGTGTTTCTTCCAAATAATATAGAGGATTTTGCTTTAAATTCTTTTCCTGCTACTTTTTTTCATTTTATGGGTGAATTCATTCCATTCATATTCACAGTTTTAATTAGTAATTCGGTATGTTCCTCTATCCTGTTCCTTTATTCTTTTTCCTCTCCTTCCCTACCTTCCCTATAAAGGAGAAGGTAGTGAAAGGGAACTTTGCTTAACACTGTTCTATAATTGAAGTAATCTGTCTCTGTTCCATTACTACATTTTCTCTAATACTTGTTTCATCTCAATTACACATTTTTACTTTCTTTCTTCGCTTTTCTTCACATTCTATGATGGAAGATTTATTTGGAGTTTTGTTATTTTGGAAGTTTTGGGGGTAAATATTTTATCAATCAGAACTCCTTCCCTCTTTAATTTTCCCCTCACTTTTCCCCATCTCTACTGATTTTCCTGTGGAGTTTACTAACTATTTCTAAACCCTATTCTTTGAATATGTGTCATTAAGTTTTCATGAGTGTGTTTAATCTTCTTTTGTTAAATTCATGAGATGACAATTTACCCAGTCTTTTACAAGATGATGATTATATTCTTTCTTTTTTGAGCAGTTTTTGGTTGTGATTTCTTGAAACTTGATATCTTGGTGTCATTTTTTGGCTTTTTGTAGGGTTTTTTGCTCATGATTTTCAGGCAGTCAAATGATTCTTTGAATATTTCACTATTTTTCACATCAATTATCTTTGAAAGCCTATAGCTTACATTTTCTTACATTGACTTTTTTTTAAAAAACTTTGTTTCCATATTTCATTTTATCTCATGAAAATGTTTCTTTTCAGCCAATTCCAATTTTCTAGGAGCTCAGTTCTTGCATGGAGTTTATTCTCCTCTTTTATGAGCAATTAATTCTCCTTGCCATCGTTTCACCCCTAGCTATCCTTACTTTAATATTATATTTTGTACCTCTTATTTCATTTCCTCTAGGTGCTCTTGTAATCCTTGTGGCCAGGACATTCTTTTCTCTGAAACTCTGTTTGGAATTGTTATGGAGTTACCCTCTTCTGGGTTTACCACTTAGACTTCTCTCAGTTCATAATATTTCTTCTGTTTATTTATATTCCCAAACTCAGTTTCTGGGTTGGGACTTTGTACTTAGATTAGATTCTGTTCATCCATATTCTTTTATGATGAGGCAGATACTGCATAGTTGAAGGGGACTAAAAGTAGGTGACCACCTTCCATAAAAATTCCTGGGTTTTGGCTAAATCATCTGGTGGCTCACCTTAGGTTATGACCTTGGCTTCTCTTTCTCCTTTGCACAATTCTGAAGCCAATGTTGGCTCTGTCCCTTGTTGTGAGTCTGACAGGTCCCAACCAGATGTTGTTGATTGTATTACTAGAATAACCCAAGTTCAGGTGTGGGCTGCCTGGGTGCTGGGCTTTCTGAGCCTGAGTTCTTGGCACTGAGTCATGGTATGCCTTATGTAGGACTGCCTGGGGTTGAACTTCCTGTGTTTTGCTCTAGTCCAGTCTTCTTTTAAGTGATCCTTGTGTTTTCTTTCCAGTTACTCTGGAATGTCTCTGCCTAGAATTTCTATAGGATTCTGGCAGTTTTTCTGAAGTCTTGGACTTGATAGAGTAGCTTACAACTATTTCTCTTTGGTTTTCTTTACCACCATTCCTTTTAATTTATTTTTAGAGCTGTATTTGTCATGAGGTGCCAGGAGAGGGCATCTCTCTGTATCCCTCTGTATCCTAATAAATTCTTCTCCATTCCAGGACTTTTTTTCATCGCATATAAAATCAGAATCACAGAATTTCAGAATTGCCAAGGACCTCAGTGACCATGTAGTTCAACTCATGTACCTAAAATGAATTATTTTAGGATTAAAACACTTCTAAGTTATAAGGTCGCTGATAGGTATAGGTTTTGTTTGCTTTTTTTCACCCCAAGATTAATGTTTTATTTATGGTAGATATTTAATTAATGTTTGTTAAATTAAGGAATGGGAACTGAGCTAATGATTTCAGTAGAAGAGGGAACTCTTAGATAAGAGATTTCCTTTATCTATGGAGTTTAGCAACTCTTGAGATATTCAACAAATTCTCATAACAAATATTGACACCTTGGCATTACTAGGTCTTATTATTGCAGCAAATGGTAAATCCTCCCAATTTGGCCTTCACCCTTGACTCCCTTCTCTGGAATTTGTAGTTTTAGAGAGTTGGCTAAAGCATACAGAGGTTGCCCAAAGTCATCAAGCCAATATATATCAGAGAAAAAATGTGAATCCAGGTTTCTTTTCTGTAGGGCCACTTTCTGTTCACTATACCATATGGCCTCTTTGTTTTTTAAATTGAATAAATCCTGGCTCTCTGAAGTGCTGGGGAGATGAAATATGCCCAAACAAGGTGAAGATATAAAGCTATAGAGACAAAGCAACTGGATATGGTGTCATTTTTTTAAATCACTTCATCTAGAATGTGTTAAGCATTTAAGGGTTTGTACAAAACAATCCTTGGCATTGTGGTAAATTTATAAAACCCCAGGGATGGAGGCAATCAGGTGCTAGAAAGTGTTTAACAACTAAATCTCTTTAAAATGTGCACAATATAAGCATTTTTTTAATTTAAGCTGCATTATCAACATTTTTCTATCACATTTTTAATTCTAGAAATCCAACAAAACAATAAATCAAATCCTGATTTGTGATTCTTATGATTTTTGAGATATACATTCTCACCCTAAAAATTAGCAATTGGCTTTTCTCAGGACCAGCTCCAGCATGCCTCTCAAAGGAAGGATTTTTGGAGTCATCTAATCCAACTCATAATTCCATCTGTGACAAGTGTCCATCCAGTCTCCATTTATAGACTTCCAGTAAGACAGAATCTATTACCTCCTGATGCTACTTGTACCACTTTTTGGACAACTCTAATTGGTCAAGACATTTTTCCTTATGCCAAGTAAAGTTCTTTCTCTCTGGAAACAAAGCACTTTGTAACCTTAAAAAATACTATGTAAAAGCTGACTGACATTTATATAGCACATTAAGGTTAACAAAGTACTTTATGTGTATTATTTTATTTACAATCATAATAATTACAATGATTACATATAATTATTACTTTCATCACCATTCTTCCTTCTACCTTTATGCTTATGAGAACTATGTGTTTATCTTTCTTATTTTTTTTAGTGATAGTGATAGGGACCAGACCTATGATTTTAATACCACATAGAACTCCCAGTTGAGAAAATTCCCCTTATCAATGCAGTTCAGCACTTTCTTTGCAATTTATGGTTTTAGAGAACTGGCTAGAGAACTCAGGGCCTAAGTGACCTGCCCAATTGCAAAGCTAATTAGTGTCAAAGGCAGGATTTGAATATGGGTCTTACTCCAAATTTATCCTTTTCTCTACAGTCATTGCTTCTCAATATCTGTAACATGTACATATATTTTAACATAGAATTTGTTCCAAAAGTCTTGGTCTGGATTTAAGCTTTTATAATTAACTTTCTCAACATTTTATATGTTCATATGTATATGTATTTTAATATACAAGCTTTTCCATAAGTTTCAATGTAGTTTTCAACTTTAATAATTAAATAATTAAACTTCTCCATATTTATAACATACTCACTTGCCCATTTCAAATGCTAGAACAGGAAGGAACCATAATGACCATGAAATACAAACATCTTTCATTGTAAAATAAGCCAGAAGAAAGGAAGAAATGGCAGATTAATGAAAGGGTGGCAAAGGAAGGAGATGGTGAAGTTGATTTTGTCCCACAACCAAGGAAACAAGAAACCACATGTCATGAAGTATGTGGTTACCTCATCTTGCAATATTCATGGTATAAATATATGTGTGTATATGAATACACATGTGTGTTTCTGTACACGCAAAAAGGCCAACATGAAAATAATAAGAACTAATACACTAACATCAATTGTATAGAATTAGGAGGTAGATAAATTAAAAAAAAAACTTGGTCAAGGCCCTATAAATTAAATCAATATGTACATTGATGCTGGTGACTTTGATATGACGATAGTAATAATGAAAGGTAATAAATATATTAGGAAGCAAGTTTCAGGATTTGTGAATGAAAGGCAAAAAAAAAAAATGAAGATCATGCTAAAATGCCATGCCTCCACATCATAAATACTTTTTTAGTGAAAAGAATGTTGGACATGGAAAACATTTGATTGAACATACCAGTAAGTCAATAAACACTTATTAAGTACTTACTATGTGTTGGGCACTTGCCTTAGTATTGGTGATACAAAAGGAAGCAAAGGATATTCCCAACTCCCAAGGGACTCATAATCTAGTGGAGGGGGCAACATGCAAACAAAAATGTACAAACTTTATACAGGATAAAAAAGAAATGATCGGCAGAGACAATTTACTAAAATTAAGATTGGGAAAGATTTCCCATAGAAAAAGACATATTAGCTGGGGTTTGAATGAATTCAGTGAAGCGAGGAGGCATAAGAAGGGAGAACATTTCATGCATGAGGAATAGCCAGGGGAAAAAAATAGCTGGAGTCTTAAGATGGAGTACCTTATTTAAAGAATAGTAAAGAAGACATTATCAAAGAGCATATTGTGGAAGATGAGTGTAAGAACCCTAGAAAATAAGGAGTTTTATGGTAAGGCTTTGAATCATCAAATAATAGATTTTATATTCATTTCTAGAGGTCATCATGAGCTACTGAAATGTATTGAACAGGGAAGTGACATGGTTGAACCTGCACTTTAGGAAATCACTTTAATGACTAAGTAGAAGATACACTGGAATGGAGAGAAATTTGAGGCAGACAGATTAACCAGCCTATTATTACAATAATCCAAAGAAATATATTTTTAACAGGCAAGGAAAGAGTCATTATTAATGCAGGACTCATACCTACTTTAATTAACTGTGTACAATCAGACCACAAATTTGTGAAAGCAAAGACTCAGAATCAGTCTGTTTATTTTTAACTAAAAGAAAAATAATGAAAAATACAGATGGCATGAAATTAGAAGAACTCAACTTTGACCTATTTAGACAAGTTGCTGATTAAGAAAAATGGGTAACAGACAGAAGTGACATCAATGCTAATGATGATCATTTTACTCAGAAGCTTAACAGACATAAATCAATTGACATAACAAGAAAACTAAAAGAACTCCAAAAATGACTTAGTTAATAAACACTTAACCTACTTGCTAAATGGAGAGAGATGAAGGCAATACTTATTCAGAATACAAATCACAGCTGTTTATAAAAATCTTGCAAAGAAGGTAGAAAGAAAATGATGAGTGGTAATCCATGAAACAGAAAGATAAAATGGAGGGAAGGGGGAAGAAGATTGAAAGAAACTTGGGTGAGTCGAGGTAAAAAGATTCTTCCTCAAAAGATGGCAATGTGAAAACTTTTAATTTAGTCCAGATCCCTGAGAAATATCTCAGAAAAATCAGATGAAATAAAGATTTAACAAAACTAAATAGGAGTATCAATGAGCTCCTCCACCCAGATTTGGACAGAACAAGACAAAGTCTACAGGTACTCTTATCACAAGACTGTATATTAGAAGATGGATCCTTAAGTCAACATATTCTCTGGTCAAGGGCACTTTTTATATATTAGTTCGTGATGCCCAAACTTTCAGACTTTACAATATTTGACTGCTTAAAGGAATACAGGTCAACATATGTAACATGACACTCCAGGGCAAGTTTTCCAGTGCTCAGGGAAGATATCCCCTACCTCATCAACAGGTTTGAGACCTGTCAGTTACCCTCAGCCCAGTTTAGCTATCCACTGAGATGGTTTTACTGGACTGAGGCCACTGTAATATTACAGTTTCGTGGAGCCACAAGTGAGGTTTGGGTGACAGGTAAACACCAAAAGTGGATGAGTAGCCCTTGGGAAGTCCCATAACTGAAGTGCTAGTCCTCCCACATATCTCACCAAAACTACCTTCAGATCAGACCGTGCCCTATAAGAAGACCTGGTCCCATTTCTAGATATAGCTTTCAATCCCAGATCAGGACTTTGAAGCAGTCCCTGACCCTAAGTGGCTTCTTAGGAAGGGATTACAATAGGAAAGAAATTTAATAACAACCTACTTTGTCTAGAATTACAAACATACTGCAGTATCAAGACTTTAGCAGAATTAAAATCTATCTCTAGTACAGAGATTGCCACTCTAAGACTACAACTAGAGAAATAATCTAGGTCAGACCACAGCATCCATCACATTATTGCTTAATGCATTTTTGAGATTTAGTAGCTTAAAACTGTACTAAAGCTTTTGGGGCAGACTATATATTAAATTATAATGGCCTTTCCAGTAAGATCAGGGGTAAAGCAAGGATGCTGAAAGTCTTTATTGTCATTTAGCATAGTTCTACAAGTGCAATCTTTTGCAATCATATAACCTTTCAAAAGCAGGGCAATGAGGAAATAGGAAATGAAGAGATAAAATTACCTTTATTAGCAAATGACATGAGATTTATTTTTTAAAAATTAAATTAATTAAAATAAATTTTACTAAGGTAACAAGATATAAAATAAACCCATAAAATTATTTAATTATTTGACGTGTGTGTGTGTGTGTGTGTGTGTGTGTGTGTGTGTGTGTGTAAACCCTCCCAAGATATCTTGGGGTTTACTGATTAGATTTCTTTCTTAAGGACCATGTCTTAAACTAAGACCACTCAGATTCTCATTGACCAGTAACCAATAAGTCCCAGGCCAAGCTCCATTTCGTCATTGTTTGGATCCTGATTGAGTCAGTTTGAATGTAAATAGTCATTACTGCTTTGATCAGAAACCTGAAGGTCTTCCCCATCCAGACGTATTTATTTAGATTTTTTTTGACTGAATAAAAGAGGAAATTCTTTGTCTCAATTGCTATTTATCCTTAATCACTGAATGGGCACAGCCTCAGTCAAACTGAGACCTATTGAAGATCTTAACTTAAAAAGGTCAAGATCTCCCTTTGCATCCAGAGCCATCTCCAGTTGTCCTAATCTATATCTGGCACTAGACCTAAATGGCTCTGGAGGGAAAAGAGAGGCAGGTAACCTCACACAGCCCTCCCTCACTTAAATCCAATTCACCTGCCTGTCAAGGCATGGCAAGGAAAACCTATCAAAAAGAAAAAGAAATTCCATTCAAAATGCCTACAAAACACATCAAAAATCTGGAAGTCTCCCTACCAAGATATATCTAGGAATTATATGAATGCAACTACAAAAACTTTACAGAAGGAGAAGACAAGTAATTGTAGAAAAAGTAGCTTAAGAATAGCCTGTACTGATAAAATAAGAAATGCTGTTATGCAATTAACCTTCAGTTTTATGACTACACCAATCAAAGTAGTAAGGATTTACTTTTTAAAACTAAACAAAATTATATTTAGGAGTTGAAAAGTCATTGTGAAGTTACCAATTATTCTCAACTCTCCAGAAACTGAGAAAGTTTTTCTCAAAAACACCTACTCTTTCCCCAAAATCTTCTCATGTGCTCTGTAGTCAACAATATAATATACTTCTATTCACTAAACATTCCTTGTATCCTGATTTTTTTCCCTCAAACTTAAAAAGGACAGGGATTATGGAGAGGTAAATGTAAATTTATATTAGGGCAGAGAGCCAAACCTCTGTCTGAAAGTCAAGAATTTTCCTAACTGGAAGCTTTGTCGTATTGTGATTGTACTGCTAACTTTTCATCTGATATAAGTACCATAAAACTGCAGAGGAGAGGACCACATGGACCAAATATGATGACATAGAGCATAAAAAGAGAACTAATTGTTGTGCACTCCTATCAATCACCAGAAGTGATGAGGTGTCATCCATTTTGATAAATATGATGGGGTTTGAAGAGGTTGCATGTAAAGGTGCCCTTCCTCAATAGCTCAGCATTTGGATGCTTTGAGGATGAAGAAATCCCCTAGTTATTTCCAGTGACTTAATATGTCCAAGATGTGTGAGAATGATAAAGCCATCTCTTCCATAGGGCACTGATTAGAAAGTTACAGAGGGGGCAACTAAGTGCAGTGGATAGAGCCCTGAAGTCAAGAGGACCTGAGTTCAAATCTGACCTCAGATACTTAACACTTCCTAGCTGTGTGACCCTGGGCAAGTCATCTAACCCCAATTACAGAAAGAAGGAAGGAAGGAAGGAAGGAAGGAAGGAAGGAAGGAAGGAAGGAAGGAAGGAAGGAAGGAAGGAAGGAAGGAAGGAAGGAAGGAAGGAAGGAAGGAAGGAAGGAAGGAAGGAAGGAAGGAAGGAAGGAAAGGAGGGAGGGAGGGAGGGAAGAGGGAAGGAAGGAAGGAAAGAAGGAAGGAAGGAAGGAAGGAAGGACGGAAGGAAGGAAGGAAGGAAGGAAGGAAGGAAGGAAGGAAGGAAGGAAGGAAGGAAGGAAGGAAGGGAGGGAGGGAGGGAGGGAGGAAGGAAGGAAGGAAGGAAGGAAAGAAGGGAGGGAGGAAGGGAGGGAGGGAGGGAGAGAGGGAGGGAGGGAGGGGAGGAAGGAAGGAAGGAAGGAAGGGAGGAGGGAAGGAGGGAGGGAGGGAGGAAGGGAGGGAGGAAGGAAGGAAGGGAGGGAGGGAGGAAGGAAGGAAGGAAGGGAGGGAGGGAGGAGGGAAGGAAGGAAGGAAGGAAAGAAGGGAAGGAGGAAGGGAGGGAGGGAGGGAGGGAGGAAGGGAGGGAGGAAGGAAGAGAAGGAGGGAGGGAGGAAGGGAAGAAGAAAGGAAGGAAGGAAGAGATGGAGGAAGGAAAGAAGGAAGGAAGGAAGAGATGGAGGAAGGAAAGAAGGAAGGAAGAGAAGGAGGGAGGGAGGAAGGGAGGAAGGAAGTTAAAGAAAGAAAGAAAGTTACAGTGGACCTTTCAAAGAGGAGACTTTGCTCATGGGCTCATGGTGACTAAAACATGCTTTAATGAGCCTAACTCTGGGATTGAGCCCTTTTCTGTGTGTTTCTATTGCTTTGCCTGATCAAAAATGACCAAAACCACTGCTGAAATGAGCGTCTTTGGACATATTTGAGAGGTTCGGCCATCAGGGAAGAAGAATGGGGAAAGAGGGCAGGGAAGAACAGGGGAAGAGAGAACAGACACAAAAGCACCAAAAACACCAATGGGCTTTTAATGAGGAAAAGGAAAGGTAGTTCCTACAACCTAGTGTTCTCTGTATTCCAAGATATAAATCAGGATCCCAACGAAGTGAGAAAACATGAAGGAATGTTTAAAATCAGCCCCCAAATGTGTCTCCCGTTAAGCCTTGGTGGGAAGAATTCCTGCAGAGGTGAATGGGGTTTGAGGACCGGGCTGCTGGGCGTCCATTCCTACACCTCCTGTGCCATCTAGTGTTTACAGACAATGGCTCTGAGATGGACACTGGAAGAACTCGTCGTCACTGCAGCTGACGGCTCGGCTTCCCATCTCAGTTCCCAGCAGGCAGGCTAACAAAGAAATCAACCTTGGGCTCCAAGAGGCCGGGTTATTGGGTTAGGAAGGAGTTGTGAAGGAAGAGCGCTTTAATAATAGGGGGAGGGAGGGAGGGAGGGGGCAGCTTTAAACTCCAGTTTTAAGGCATCATGGCTCACACATGTTGTGAAAATAACACATAATAATAGAGCCATTCAGTCTCATTAGACTCATGTACAGCCTAATAGAAGGAGAATTCAGATCTGACACTGAACATCTGGATAGGAGAAAGTAATAGAAATAGGATAGGGGAGAGCAAGACTATCTTTGCTTATGCTCGGTTCCACATTTTTTACCCTTTTTGTGGTCTGGCTTCTGTACCAGAGCTGGTCATAATGCCCACTATTAACAGGAGCTACTGTATCCTCTCTGAAAGTGAAATCCTGCTAGGGCTTAATACGCCTCTCTCATCCCGGAGCAAAGCAGAGGGGCCGTCCCTCCCAGACCTCTTCCATTTTTTGATTCTTTCCTCCAGGGGTCCCATCCATCAGATGAGACATTGCTTGACATATCAACATCTGGAAATCTGCTCCTCCAACTGTGGTTGAAATTCTTGCTTGGAGCAGCAGCTGGAAGGGCAGAGCAGAACAGAAGAGAACCCTGGAGGGAGATGGGCCAGAAGGTTGCTCCCTGTTTAATGTAGCTGAAACAGAGTTGGGACTTGGGGAAGGGGGGAAGGGAAAGAAGAGAGCAAAAGCACAAAGCCAGAGGGCCAGCCATGAAAATAATCCCTGACCCACATGTCTGAGACTTAGCAGGGTGGGCTTAACCAGAGTCAGCCAGTGGGGGGTGCCTCATAAAAATCAGGAACCAGTCCGAAAAGAATTTTCCTGCAATGTCTCACTTTTGTCCTCCATGTTCTTGGAGATGTAAGGTCTTTAAGGCTGGTATGAGAACACATTTTATGTTGGCTTATCGCACAGCTAATAAGTGTTAAGTGTCTGAGTCCAAATTTGAACTCAGGCCCTCCTGAATCTGGGGTCAGGGCTCTATCTACAACTGCCATTTTCTAACTAACTGCTATGAGCTAGATTCCATGTGTACATCAACTGAATGCATCATTTTAAAAGTTTTTTTTTTTTTAAAGAATGGGAAGAATCCATAAAAACCTTTATTTTTTCTTTTGGTCAGGTGCTAGAGAAATAAAAGCATTGTTAGTATCAGTCCTAATCTAGCATTAAAATTGCCAGTACAATATACAAAAATAATTTCAAACTCAAAAAGAAAGAAAATAGTTGTTTTGTTTTTCTAGTTGTAAAAGAAGATGGCAGTAAAAAAAAAAAAATTCCTTATTCTTTTAAAAGGAAATAAATAATTTGAAAAGAATTTTTGAAGACCTCTTATGTGCCAGACATTGGGCTGTGCTTTACAATAGCATCTCATGAAAACTATTTTTGATGTATTTTGAAAAATAAAAAAGCTATTTTAAAAAATAATATCTCATTGACTCCTCACAATTGTTCAGTAAAGTAGTCATTATGATCCCCTTTTTATAGCTGAAGAAACTGAGGTGGTCAGAGGTTAAATGACTTGTTCAGCATCACACAGCTAGCAATTGTCTCAGGCTGAATTTGAATTTAAATCTTCTTAACTGTCAACTGGACAGCCACCTACCTGTCTAGTAAAAGTAATAGGAATAAAGATAGAATATTGCTGGCAAATTTGGGAACTTATTCTCCTGGTGGAAGACCAACTGGAACATGATAACTTTCTTTTTTTCTCAGTAAACTTATTTATTTTTAATATGCATTGCTTTAAGAATCATGTTGGGAGATAAAAATCAGAACAAAAAGGAAAAACCACGGGAGAGAGAAAAAAAACAACAGGAAAAAAAGAAGTGATCATAGCATATGTTGATTTACATTCAGTTTCCTTAAATTTTTTTCGGGATACAGATGACATTTTCTAACCAAAGTCTATTGGAAGTGCCTTGGATCACTGAACCACTAAGAAGAAACAAACCTTTCATAGTTAACTATCACACATCCTTGTTATTGTGTACAATGTATTCCTAGTTCTGCTTGTTTCCTCAGCATCAATTCATGTAAATCTTTCCAGACTTTTATAAAATCAGCTTTTTCATCATTTTTATAGAACGATTATACTCCATTACCTGCATATACCACAACCTGTTCAGCCATTCCCCAATTGATGGGCACCCACTCCTTTTCCAGTTCTTTGCTACCATAGAAAGAGCTGCCACAAACATGTGGATGCTTTTACCTCGTTTATGATTTCCTTGAGATATACATGCAGTAATAGTACTGCTGGGTCAAAGGGTGTGCACAGTTTTATAGCCCTTTGAGTGTAGTTCCAAATTGCTCTCCAGAATGGTTGGATCATATCACAACTCTACCCACAGTGTATTAGGATCCCAGTTTTCCCACATCCCCTCCAGCATTCAGAATTATCTTTCCCTGTTATCTTAGCCAATCTGAGAGGTGTGAGGTGAATACCTCAGTTGTTTTAACTTTCATTTCTCTAATCAACAGTGATTTAGAGCATTTTTTCATATAATTATAGATGACTTTAATTTCATCATCTAAAACCATTTCAATTTAATGTAATCAAGATTGTCCCTTTTGCCTTTCATAAAGTTCTATAGTTCTTTGGTCATAAAGTCTTCCCTTCTGCAAAGATCTGACAGGTAAATTATAACTTGTTCTCCTAATTTGTGTATGGTATCACCCTTTATGCCCAAATTACATATCCATGGGACAGCCAGGTGGTGCAGTGAGTGAGCACCAGCTCTGAAGTCAGGAGGACCTGAGTTCAAATCTGGTCTCAAACACTTTAGGCTTCCTCTATGTGACCCTGGGCAAGTCACTTAACCCCAATTGCCTCAGCAAAAACAAACAAACAAATCATGTACCCATTTTGATCTTATTCTGGTATGGGGTGTGAGATGTGAGTGTATGCTGAGTTTCTGACATATTATTTTCCAATTTTCCCACCAATTTTTGTCAAAGAGTGAGTTCTTACTCCAGAAGCTGGAATCTGGGGGCCTTATCAAATACTAGACTACTCTAAATATTATTATGTTGTATGTATCTAATTTATTCCACTGATCCGCCACTCTATTTCTTAGCCAGTACCAAATGGTTTTGATGACTGCTGTTTATAATATAGTTTTAGGTTTGGTACTGCTAAGCCACCATTCTTTGTAATTTTTTTTCATTAATTCCCTTAATATTCTTGACCTTGGAGCATGGTAATTTTCTAACAGATCTAAGAATGTAATTATAATTTTCTTCTTCAAAAGGTAGAAGAAAGAGAAACTAGACATAATTTCACCAATAATGAAGAACTTTGTTAAAGTAGATAGTTAGACAAAAAAATAAGATCCCCCCAGAGTCTAGAATTCTGCTGGGGAACTTATCTCCAAAGGGATGAGAAGTCTTCTAGAAGGAAATTCTGATAACACAAACCTAGAAAACCCTCATGAGAAACAGAAAACAATACTGTATAAAACAGAACCATATGGATTCAGGGGAACTGAAACAGCTCTTATAGTCACTTATTTAATAAAGACTCCATATTGAGGGTGAAAAAAATAAACATAATTCTGCAAGAATAGTGTCATAATTGGCAAAGTTCCACATGAGTAGAGGGTGGCCATGAATACCTAGGATAGCAACAGAGCTATTTTAGCTAAGCTGGGAGGGCAAAGAAAATCAAAGAAGGATAAGGAAAAGTGATTAGATGGGATGGTACTGTGATAATGGATAATGGAAAGAAGTCTGAATGATTCCAAGCTATCCTTTTCCTTTTGTTTTCAATTCTCAAATAAGTCCTGCTCCATCATCCCATGACTGAAACTATCTTGTTTCTTAACTTTATT
The DNA here is from genome assembly GCF_048593235.1 of Sminthopsis crassicaudata. Classification (NCBI taxonomy): domain Eukaryota; kingdom Metazoa; phylum Chordata; class Mammalia; order Dasyuromorphia; family Dasyuridae; genus Sminthopsis; species Sminthopsis crassicaudata. Next base: position 168,048,219 of record NC_133622.1, on the reverse strand, counting down.
CTAAACTTTATTCAGTTTATGGACAAGACTTTTTTTAAAAGTTAGCCAAGTCTAATTACCTTATTAAACAGCACAGAAAAAAACTAAATGGTCCCAAATATAGACATGAACAGAAATCAAAAGAAAACATCAGATTGGCACAAGAAGATGACCCAAAGCCTGTAAGTATGGTGAGAAGGGGTACACACAAAAAGCCTTAAGACAAACCAATCTTAAGTAAACAGGGTCCAATCCCAGCAGGATTTTGAGTTAAAAAGAAGCTCATGACACTGCACAAAGAGACAGAGACAGCTCCACCCCAGACCATGTTTGCACACTTTGAAGTGTTCCAAGAGACCTGAAACCAACTGAAACCAATATCCTTTCAAAGATAGCAAAAGAGACAAAAGTTAATTCTGTTTGGGGCGATTCACAGGAGAGAGAAGAGGCAAATTTCTAGACAGACTAGATGAGAATAAAAGAGATCTCTAGTAAGCCTGAAACTAATAAGATCTCCAGAGGCAGCTAGGTGGCACATTGGAATCAGGAGCAGGAATTCAAATCAGATGTCACACATTTGGCTGTGAGACTGTGGGCAAGTCACTTAACCTCTGTCTCAGTTTTCTTATCTGTAAATGAGTTATTAATAGCACCTATATCCCAGGGTTGTTAGAGAATAAATTGAGATAATATTTGAAAAGCAATTTATCTAGATAACTTCTTTCTGCCATCCTCAACAAGCTTACAATTATTATCATTATCATTATTATCACTATGATTATACAAGACTTTTCCAAGCCAAAGAAGAGGACAAAACCCAACTAACTCCCACTGAGTTAATGCTGAAAGAGGAGGACGAAGACATGTTGCCATAGATAGCATTCTTGTTGAGTTGCTAGGGAATGGAGAATAAGGCAAGGATCATGGCAGAAAGTGGAGCTTGTTTGCAGCTACTCCATCCAAAACTGCAGCAGGGTAGCAGCAATGGCATCAGTCTGCAAAGCGGACAAGTTCGGTTAGATGCCCACCCCATCCAAGAAAGATTCTAATCATGGTACAATGTCTTAACCAGAAATTGAGACTAATATGAGTAAACAGAATTAAAACTCCAAATTTAATAAGAAAAATTGTGAGTAAAAAGAAAACCAAGAGTTCAACTCACAAAAAGAGAGTAACTCCACCATAAGTACAAGTAGAAGGAAAATGACTTGGCCAGGAAGACCACAAAAATGGATGGAAGAAATAAAGTTTTGTTGTTGTTGTTGTTGTTGTTGTTTTAATGAAATTAGAGCTATTGGAGAAAAAAATTGGAAGATTATAAATAGTTTACAACAGAATGTGGAAAACATGACCCAAACAGTAATCCCTGGGGGGGGGGGGGAATGAAGTAAACAGAACTCAATGATTCAAACTGACAACAAGCAATAGTAAAACAAAGTCAAAAGATTGAAGAATTTAAAGAACATATAACTGCTGTACAGAAAAAATAGACCTGGAAAAAAAAGCTCAAAGGAAGAAATGTAAGAATCAGAATCTTTGAAAATCATGATCAAACATGTATTTTATATAGTTCAAAACTGTATTTCAAGACATCATAAACCGTCCGTATTTATTAGAACCAGAGAGCAAAATGAAAATAGAATCTGCCAATTACTTCATGTAAAAAACCCTAAGTTGAAGACACCTAAAAATATCATAGTCAAAATTGAAAGCTTCAAGTTTTAAACTTGAGGAATCCTGACTGGTCCCAGAAAGACAGTGAGTTATACAATTCCCCAGTCTGTTAATAGATTCTTTCTGGTAAGTCTGCCTTCACGAAGTGGAATTTAGGATCCTTACTTTCAGACACTTTAGCTAATTAAGTCCCTCATCCTGGGAATCATTTTAAGTACTATAAGTTAAATCATGGCTCTTCTCTAGAGTCTACCAAAACAATGAAGAAGTGAAAGAAAAAGGGATTCAATATACAATATAAGTCAGCTAAGAAATGGGTAACTTATTCCTACACACAAAAGGGTTACAAAACACAGGGCATTCATAAATATATGTTTTTAAAAATTAAAATTAAAACAGAATTCATTAGCTTAATTTATAACTACTGTTGTAATCAGCTAAGAGACTGGTATTTAAATTTCATTAGGATGCAAATAAATTTATAAAAATGGTAATCAGCATTTTGTATATCACATTGATTTTGTATTATTTAAACTCCAAATATATGTGTGCTGTTCTTGAGCCAGTTCTTTTGTTGTTAGCCATCATCTCTGATGCAGAAGCTAGCTGTTCCTGACAGTAGCAAATCTGGTCCCAGAGATCCAAGACATCTAAGCCTCTCCAATAATCTCAGAAATTCATCTCCTCACTACTTTGAGTCTCATTCTTGATTACCTAGTTAGCAAAAGGAAAAGAAGCAGAAAAGGCCCACAAATTCTCCTAATTAAGTCCATACTCCAGGTGAGACCATTGGAGATGACAATGAACACCAACCTATCTCCAACCCACAGGGATGGAAGTGTCATTGTGAAAAGTGAAGTATTTACCATCTAGTAAAGTCACAGCTAAGAGACTCACCTGGAAACTGTTTTTAATTGATACAACCCTCAACCCACTGATGCTGTTGGGAAGAAAACTAAGGGTACTATGAGGTTACCATGTCATAGAAAAATACAAAATCTTTTTGGCACTGAGCCAACCACATGGACAGAAGCATTTTCCAAACAGTTATCTATGGAGATGGCCCTACTGTACAGATGCAAAACAAAAAAGAAAAAATACTTTTAGCAGATATAGGAAATCATGGATTTTATCTTTGGTTTCTTCCTTGGATTTTGTGTGCTGTGAATTTCAAGATGTAGCAATAATTCTCTTTATGGTATCTAGCTTAATGAATATACATAGACAGTTATTTGTTTCTTTGCTTTCCATTTCCCATTCTTTTTCATTAAAAACCTTTTGGATTAGTTGTATGAGAAACTTTATCAATCTCGTTAGTTCTATTCCATCCCTGACCACAGTATGTCATCCCTATATTTTATACAAAGTCTGTATCTAAATCTCAAAGAATCTTTGGGATTCTTGATTTACCTCTAGCAAATTGATTTTGTTGACCTTCTTCCCCATCTCCAGGCAAGAGATTTGCCCTTATAAATTTATTCAGTTTATACATTGCAAGGCTAGTTAAGTCTACCATTGTGGTTTGTGGTTGACTTGTTTTGCAATTGAGCCCAACTTTTCATGATCCCATTTGGAATTTTCTTGATAGAGATACTGGTGGTTTGCCATTTCCATCTCCAACTCATTTTACTGATGAGGAAACTGAGGCAAATAGAGTTAAGTGATATATGCAAGGAAGTAAATGTCTGAGGCTATATTTGAATTCAAGAAGATGAATCTTCATCTGACTCCAGATCTGGCACTCTATTCACTACACCACCTAGCTATTAACCACTGTGACAATTACCAACAAATCCATAAAATAAAGCATTTTTATTACTTATACCTCCCCTTCCCATACAATTTCTTTTAATTAGAAAATTGGAGCATCCATTTTACCTTGAAGAAGGATCAAGTTTGTACCCATTGCCATAATATTCATTGCATTTTTTCATCCTGAGGCAGGTAGTATTACTTAAGATTAGAATGGACTTTTAAGACCCTAGATTCATCATTTTACCTACTGGATTTAGAGTCTTACCTCCCAAAGCCTGTGTCTTTCATAAATAAATACTGCCCAAAAGAAAATTGGGTTGGCCTTCTGGCCCACCAGTTTCTTGGATCTTACCTTCAGAAAAACGTGTTTGCTAAGGATGGACATCTTCCATTCATAATTAAACATCTCCATATCTTCCTTGTTCTGAACTCAAAATATATTTTGTCTTTCGGGCCTTGACATTCCTTCTTCTTCAGAAGGGTCTATGCTACCCAAATCACCCCTAATAGGTAGAAAACCCCCAGAATGGTTCAGATGACTCTTTCCTCATAAGGATTTGGCATATCAAAATATGGTGTTTTCTTTTTTTAATGATATGGTGGTAATAAAAATTGTCTTTTTATATTCAGTGAACAGAAATTTGGCTAAAAGAAAGGGAATCCTTTATAGGATGGGATAATCTTGAAAGCCTGATTGAAGATGAGAGGAAGTTCTCATCTGACTCCCACAGAAGATGGTAGCCCTCTGATAGAGATCTCTAAAGCAACCAAAATGTTAATGTTCCCCTAATGGAGCTCCATGAAAGGGAACATTTTGGTACAAAGGAACACTAAGTAGATAGGGATGTAGGATGAGTCCCTATATCAACTCACACTCAAGGAGAGGCTGGACAAAAAATATACATTGCTAGTGATGACCCAGAACTGGTATGGGTACTGAGGATGATACTCAAACTATCTTCATCTATGTTTTGAGGTTCCTTGTGCTACTACTGGCCATCATGGTTGTGTTGACATCAAGAAATCTAAGATTATTTGCAAAGTGAATAGAATTCAGGCCCTGGAGTCAGGAAGAACTGAGTTCAAATCCAGCCTCAATATTTACTATCAGGATGATCCTGGACAAATCATTTAAGCATTATCAGCCTTAGTTTCATCTTCTGAAAATGGGGATAACAGAACCTATCTCACAAGAGTTCTTGTTAGGAGAAAAATGAGATAATATTTGCAAAGTGTTTTACAAGCCTTAAAGCTCTATGTAAATTCTAGTTATTCTTGTTGTTATATTTGTCTTTATCCTAATGTTTGAATTGTTTTAAGGTTATTTAATGTTGGAATATATCTGTAGGATATAAAGCATCAAAGGGATGGAATAAGGTAGAAGCAATATCTATTTAATGTTGGCTGGTCTGTTTTACCTATAAAAGGACAGAGAAACATTTAGGGGAAAACAACATTATTTTTGGCAATCTTACTTCCTAAAGTAAAGCCCTATTCATGGGGAATTGGTGCCAAAGGATTTAGCAAAATTATCATTGTTCTGCACAGATGACTTTCTGACCCAGTGTGGCTGATTACTATGTTGAATATAGAGGCTTGGGAGAATAGCCTTTTTATGAGAATTACTGTCCTTTTAACTTAAAGAATTATATCCTTAGAGTACCAGCCCTGAAGTCAGGAGGACCTGAGTTAAAATCTGGCCTCAAACACTTAATACTTCCTAGCTCTGTGATCCTGGGCAAGTCACTTAACCCCAATTGCCTCAGCAAAAAATAATAATTATTATTTTTCTTACTTTATGATTAATAAAGTTATTTTTATGAATGATGTGTCTCATTGCATTTTAACCCCAAACCTGAATCTGTTCTTAGTCTTAGACTGTCCTTAGGCTTCACCTGTAAGACTGAACAACAACATAATATTTTTGCTTTAGCAAAACAATAAAATTGGATGACCATAAGCTAACAGGTGTGTAATGAAAAGGAAACTCAGTCATTTAGTCTAAAGCCTTTATATTTCAGATGAAAAAAATAGAATGATGTCCAAGATCATACACATAATAAGGTCTGAGGATCCTTTGAAGGAATCAGGGTATTTGACCTGAATCAGAGAAGACAAGTACAGGTTGTATAACAATCTTCAGGTGTCTAAAAGACCATCATATCAAAATGGAGAAAAACTATATCTAGGTGTTCCAGTGGAGTAGATTTAGATTTTATGCAAGAGAAAACTAAATCTGTTCAAAAATCAGACAGGATGTCTTTAATCTCTAACTTTCTAATTAGTAAAAGTTATTTTCATTTCTAGGGAGAAAATGTAACATAAGATCTGAGTATTTATGCTTTCTTTCAATCATCTGGTATGATCAGTCATAACTAGGAATTTTTCTAGAGCAATTGGCATGAAATTTGCCCTTAGTTAAAAGAGCTTTGTGTAGGAAAGAATAGATTTTATTTAATTAGCTAATTACTCTTAATGTCTATCGTTCTTATTTTGCTGAAGAACTTCACATGCTACCTGAGTTCTCTTAATTCAGTACCCTTTGGCAAAGCCCCTGTTATCTCATACCAGTTACTGTCTTACCTCCCATGATCCCATCTACTCTGAAAAGCAGTGAGATAGTTAGGATGACAGTGAGTTTTCATAACTGAAGCAGTTTACATGATTTCTTTGTAGGGCACTTATTGTTCAGAAATCAGAAATTCTTAAGTTCTGAGTTTTGCTCCCATTCTAAGATCCATAAATATGCTGGAGTTAACTTATACTAGCTCGTGAGAGTTATCAAATTTTCAGTGCAAGCATTTAAACCTCAGAAACCAGCCAACACTAAAAATCAGGACTTAATTTGTTTTGTTGATTATCTAGATTTAAGAAAGCAATGGGGAAAATGTTAATAATGCACATTAAGCTTAAATGCATACATTTTTCCCCTAGTGAACAAGTTGTTAAGCATTTAACAGTACACCCATACTGAGATCCCACAATTTTGTGATAATTCACTTTATTATATCAAATTCCGAGGGAGTAAGATGATATTCAAAAATCAGACTGCCAGCTCACACCCCAATCACCAGTTCCAAACCTACTGCTTGCACTCTAGCCATCATCTCTATCTCCTCCTCCTCCTCATCAGAACTTTGGACTCCACCCAAAGAATTGCCCTGGATTTTGAAAAATGAAATTTTTATCTATGTTGCCTGGAATCAGGGTCCCACCACACTTCCTAATCCCAGATTCAAATCATACTGCACCCCATTTCACAATTCCCTTTTAGACATAGTTTTCTTTCATTAGAATGTAACTTCCTTAAAAGAATTGATGAAGTCTGAATGCAAATCAAAACATGCTATTTTTTACTTTATTTAATTTTTTTCTATGTTTTCTTTCACAACTTGCCTAATATGGAAATATGTTTTGTATAATTATATATATATATAACCTATATCAAGATGCTTGCCATTTCAGTGAGGGGAGAAGGAGGGAGAAAATTTAGAACTCAAAGAAAAAATTTTTGGAACTCAAAAAGTTTTTTAAAACAAATGTTAAAAATTATTTTTACATGGTACTGGGGAAAATGTTTTTAAAAAATAATGTAAGCTCCCTGAGGACAGAGATTATCATGCTTGCTTGTATTTATAGCCCTAGCACTTAAGCATTGTGCCCAACACATAATAAATGGTTAATATGCCTGCTAATTATATTTAACAATTATATTTAATTATTATATTATCACAATTAATAAATAAATAATAAAATATAATTAATAATAATAAAAGTTAAAGGTTAATAGTCTATCAGTCTGACTCCTTTTTCTTCTCTAATTTATATAACCAAGACCTAGGCATAAACTCAAGTGTCTTCAAATATTAAAACTGATCCAACTGATTTACTTGTTAATAATATTTAGGAAACTTAATAAATGGAATTTCAGAAGTATTTCCATACCCACTCCTAAGAAACAGTCAACTCTTTGAGTTCCCTAAAGGCTGGGGTAAAATTTTCCTCTCAGCAAATAGATATCTTAAATTTGAAGAACTTTTACAAAAATGAAATAACGGAACATAAGGAGTGGGGGAGACATTATGACAGACTCCTCACAATTCTTTAGTATTAATAGTCCTGTTTTATGGGTCCACTTCATTTCCTAAGACATAAAATGTGACACAAAAAAACCATAAAGGTTTATTTGAGAATAGCTTGAAGCTCATTAACAAAATGTGGTTCAATGTTTTACAGCTTCAAGGACCTGCCTAAATTATACTTGTTTGTGTAATTCTCCAAATATGTGAACACAAATGTCTGTCTATTGTCTCTGAGAAAAGTCTAAACTGAGCCATAAAGGAGACTTCAGCCAAGAAGCTGTCCTCTACCAAGCTACTTACTCATCCTAGCAAGAATTTCTAAATTTTATATGGGGCAAATGTTTCTTTTACACTTTTATACTTCTTTTCCACTTTTCTCGGGGATAGGAAAAGAAAGGAAGATTTTTTTAGGAGAACTCACAGTAATAATAAAGGCAGTGTAAAATAATGGAGAGTTTGGATTTGCAGTTAGACATTGTCAGATCAAATCTTGCCTCTGTCATATACTTTGTGAAATTCGTCAACTTGACTTTAAGCCTCAGCTTTTTTCTAAGTCAAATTAAGGGACTTGCATTCAATGACTTATAAGATCCCCTTTAAGGCTAATTCTATCATCCTAAAAATCTATGAGCAGCTTCTTTCTGTTTATTGAAACTGTATCCTATCCATTTCCCCTTTGCTTTACCCTAAAGAATATGAGGCTAGACATTTGAAAACCTTAGGATCACTTCTAATCCTTCTGCACCTGAAGGTCTTCAATCTCCCCAACAAGAAGATGACTGAGGAGCTCCAAGTTCAATAGATCCAGAACTAGTATTCAACTTTCCCCTTCTTTGAGACTGAAGCATCCATGACTCTTCAGCACATTGTTGCTCTAATACATGGTCATACCTAACTATAATACCTAAAGCTGGGATCATAGGAACTCAGGGGGTTCTGAGTTGTCGAAGCCTAAAATGATTAAGTGTTTGAATCAAATATAACAGCAATATCATGAGTACTCAAGAATGGAGGAAGGCTATCAGGATGCCTAAGGAAGCTCTAACCAGCCTACCCCAAAGCAGAGGAGATCAAAGGTCCCATGCTTATCAGTAATAGAACTGGGTCCATGAGTGACTGCTAGATTTTCAATTGGGATGCGATAAGGAGACCAGGTCTTAAAATTTAAAAAAAAAAAGATAGTATATTGGTTGGTATTACCCAGAAAATGAATCTGAAACAAGTCTCCATGATCTTTAATTCTCCCTCTATTTCAATTCAAGGAAGTACTGTTTCTCCTACACATACTACATTTGTCCATACCTTTGTCCATTACTTTATGATGACGCCCTCCTAGCCCACAATACTCTTTTCTCTTTTTCCCTCTTTTCTTTCTTTTCTAAATATTTAATAATAGATTTTTATTTTCAATATATATATGCAAGATACTTTTCAACATTCGCCCTTTACAAAACCTTGTATTCCAGATTTTTTCCCTCCCTTTTCCCCACCCCTCCCCTAGACAGCAAGTAATTTAACTTAGGTTAAATGTGTAATTCTTTTAAATATATTTCCACATTTATCATGCTGCACAAGAAAAATCAGATCAAAAAGAGGAAAAAGCAAGCAAACAACAACAATAAAATGAAAATATTATGTTATGATCCACATCCATAGTCTTCTTTCTGGGTGCAAATGGTTTTCTCCATCACAAGTCTATTAGAATTGACCTAAATCACTTTATTGTTGAAAAGAGACAAATCCTTTACAGTTGATCATCACATAATCTTGTTATTACTGGGTACAATGTTCTCTTGCTTTTACTCACTTCATTTAGCATCAATTCATGTAAGTCTCCCCAGGCCTCTCTAAAATCATCCTGCTGATTGTTTCTTGTCGAACAGTGATATTCTATTATATTCACATACTATAACTTATTCAGCCATTCCCCGATTGATGGGCAGCCACTCATTTTCCAGTTCCTTGCCACCACAAAAAGGGCTGCCACAAACATTTTTGCACATATCTTCCTTCTTTTCTAACCTGTACATTAACTTATTTGTGGACATACTCATATTTATTTTGAATTCTTATAGAACACAGCACAATGCTTGGCATATGGAGGTACACAATTAATAAGTGCTCAAAAATATAAAACACTGGTTTTGAAATCAGAAGATTTAAATTCAAGACCTATCAGGTTACAATGGGAAGTTAACCATATCCCTTCTTAACTAGATGTAATAATTTTGTTTGCAGAAGCTTTTCTATTTCACATAATAAAGAGTTTTATCATTAAGGTTACTTCTGTCCTTTTAATCACTAAGAATTCTGATTGTCAAGCAAAATCCCACTGTTTGCTAAAAATCTCACCCAGATCTCCTTAATGTTAGTCCCTTCCCTTCAAGATTTGGTGTTGGTGAGGTGTATGTCTTAGATGTATATAGTTATTTCTTGCATGCTATCTCCCCAATTAGAATGTGAGTTCCTTGAAGGACTCTTTAGTCCTTCAGCAAAAGAGACCTTTTCTTTGTATGTTTTGCACAGTGCCTGGCACTTAGAGAGAATTTCATAAATATTCATTGACTTGTTGCCTTGATCTGTTTTTCTTCTAATTTTCTTATGGTATAGCATTTAATATTTGGGTAATGTGTCCATTTTTAGTTTATTGTGGTTGGCTTCTATGAATCTAACTGAAAGCTAATTTGTATCAAAATGCTCAAAATTCTTGTTAAATAGTATTTTTGTTGTGTGTATATATATTTTCGCCTCCCAAAAGATCAAATCCTGCCTTCAACATTTACCAGCCTACTTTGGGCAAGTCTGTCCCTCATTTTCCAACTCATATGTAAAATGATAGAGATAGACTAAAAGACCTTTACAATTTCTTCCAAATAGGGATTGTATGGGATATTACATCAAATATAGAATTATGTAGAGAATCCTAGAAACTTATGTTTCTTTTTTAAATAGTCTAATCTACTGTTCTACTTTTCTCTCTTGCTCTTTTTTTTAACCACAATAAAAAGTTTTGATGATTACTACTTTGCTATATAAGCTGAGATCTAGAGAGGTTTTCTGGTTTGGTTTTGTTTTCTTCCTTTCTGTTGTTTTTCAGTCATGTCCAACCTTTCATGACCCCATTTGGGGTTTCTTGGCTGATACTGGAGTAGTTTACCATTTCCTTTTCCAGATCATTTTACAGATGAGGAAATGAGACAAACAGGATTAAATGATTTGCCCAGGATCACATAGTTAGTATCTGAGAAGATTTAAACCTACAAAGATGAGTCTTCCTGATGTTCTATCCAACCCACTACCTAGTTGCCCTGAAGTTGAGATTCTAGAGCTTTGCTCCACCCCACCATGAATGATATCTTTATTTTGTTTCACTGTAATTCACTGTTTAGTAATTTGCTTGGTATATGACTAATTAATGGATGAATTTAGGTACCACTGATGTTTTTGTTATCTTGACATAGAATAGCCATATGTCCTAATCCTCTCTGCAGTTTTTGAGTGGGGTCACCTTCTATTCTTGGATGTTCTTTATTCTTTGGGTCTGTGACATTACTGTCTCCTGGTTCTCCTCCCATCTGTCTGACAGCTCCTCAATCTCCTTAGCAGGTTCTTCACATACATATCATGTCCTCAAGTGTCCCTCAGGGAATTGTCTTCAGAGAAGTCTCCCTACTTCAAGATTTTCCCTTTCTAATGTATTTTTCACTTAGTTATTAAAGTGATTTTTCTAATACATAATTGACTATACCACCTCACACACACACACACACACACACACACACACACACACACACACACACACACACACATACCTCCAGTATCAAGGATCAAATATAAACGCTTATGTTTTCCAGTTAATTCCCTTTATAATATGTTTCTGGTTTTCATAGACTTTATTCACCTCCACACACTCAAGAGCCCACTTATATTGGTCAATTTGTTATTATTCCCAAGCAACATTCCATAGCCCTTCACTATCCTCTACACACTCTGTCCCACATGTCTATAATGTTTTCTCTCTCCCTACATTTGCTTCTGAGTGTCCTTGGCTTCCCTCAAGTCTCATATCTAATCCCATCTTCAGCAGGATGCTTTTTGGTTTTCTCTCAATACTAATGCCATCCCCTTTGAGATTATTTTCTATATATTTTGTAAATATCTTGCATGTACCTACTTTTTGGATATTTTCCCTTCCTACCTAACTATAAGCTTCATGAAGGTAGGAACTGTGTTTGCCTTTCTTTCTGTCCCCAGAGTCTGGTATATTGGCTGGCATATGGTAAACCCTAATTGAATGCTTACTGACTGACTCCTCTAAATATCTCTAGTTATTTTTTGAGGTACCTGGTTAGCTCAGTGGATACAACATTGGACCCAGAGTCAGGAAAACCTGAATTCAAATCCAGCCTCAGACACTTTCTAGTTTGGTGTGACCCTGGGCATCCATTTAACCTCTGGTTAACAGTTTCCCTGGAGAGAGGGTTACTCGCTAACATTTATATAGCTCCGTAAGTTTTGCAAAGCACCTTTGCAAATATTATCTCATTTGATCTTTAACATAACTGATATTACTAGCTAATTTTACAGATGAGGAAAATGAGGTAGGCATTAAGTGATTAACTCAGGATCAAACAACTAGTATCTGAGGCAAGATTTTAACTGGGGTCTTCCTGACTCCAAGACTCTTCTACTGTGTAGATTGGATGTCTTCTTTATCTGATTTATTGCACTTGGTAACTTTCTAGAACTAAGTCAAATAATATCAGGAAAAGAAGGCATCCTTATTTTACTCCCATATATGTAAAGCTCTGATGTGAACTTTAAGCCCCTCACAATCTGGCTCCGGTCTACCTTTCCTACTTTATTGCACATTCCTGCCAATCTACAACCCAACTCTATGAATCCCCTAACTGCTTCTCCTGTCCTTGTGCCTTGGAATAGGTTAGGCCTTATACTTGGGAGTAATTTTGCCATGTTTCCATCTCTTAGAATCCCCCTTGAATCCCCCTTCAACGAACAGTTCAAGCATTATAACTAAATGAGGCTTTTCCTCATTTCCCCACTACTTACAGCATTCTATCCTTGAGATAATCTTGTACTTCTTATTTGTGCATATATATGTGTGTGTGCATATATGTCTAAATTTGTAGTTAGATGATAGATGGGTAATTTAAATGTAGATATGTTTTCCCCCTATAGAATGGAAACTATCTTAAAGAAATGACTGCTTCTATTTTGTCTTTATAATAATCCCTAGTACCTAGGAAACAGTGGGTACTTATTAAATATTTATTGACAAATTAATTCATATATACATAGATACTAACATCTTATTCACATAAATGCGTTCATTTCCATTTTATACTGAGGACCTAGTTTCAAGATAAAATGCAAAAATATTTTGTTCACTAAGATAGTTTAAATATTTCTCCTATAATATTATCTTCACTTTGGATTTCCTCATTCTGCTTAGGATTTCTCCCTACATTAGAAAAAGAAACTTCAGAACAGCCAGCAGCCAAATTATTCCAAATTCTGAACATATGAGGTGTGACTGTATTCTGAACAAGCAGAGACTCCCCATGTTCTTAGTTCCTCTACCATCTGGATCACTAAAAGGCACATGGTGGTTTTCAACTTGCTCACCCTCTTCATACATTTCCATCTTCATACAACTTCCTGACAAGACTCACAGTTGCTTGTGGACAAAGGCCTGGCTCAAGAGACAGCTGGCTTCCCCCCAAAAGCTTATTTGGAAAGATGTATTCAAGGACATGGGCAGCATCTGCCCACAATATGACTGGCTTGGAAAGGGTTAAAGGCAGGCTCCAGTGTCAGTTCTCGGAAGTGATGTCACACACCTGTAGAGCACATGTAAGTGATAAACACATCACTTCAATTGAGTTTGAGGCTCAAATTCAAAATTACAGCCAGCTGCTCTCATACTCAGTTTTGAGCTTGGCAGCTGGATATGTCTCCAGAGCCCTTTGACAGAATGGATAGTTGGTGACTCAAAAAATTGAGTGGGCTCCAGTCCTCTGTCTTGCTGTTTGTTGCTGCCTGTTTTCTCCTTAATAGAGACTTGTTACTGTTTTTAGAATTATAGGTCATTATACCTGGAAGGTACCTGGCAGATCCAATGGCCCAACTGCCAAATTCTATCCAAAGAAAATAAAGCTGGAGAGAAGGAGGAAATTTACTCAAGAACAGAAGTGAAAAAAGGATCCAAACCCAGACAGTCCAGTTCTGAATCTATTACTTTTTCCTTTATATGACAATGCTATAAATTAAGTGACTTGGTTTGTTAATAATGTCCAAAAACATGGCCTAGCTAAGAGAGATTAGTATTTTTGCAGTTCCATGATTTCACTGCTGTAAGACCTTCTTCTACTAAAGCAAATTATACTTTCTCAGTCTATCAGACTCTTGGTTTCTCTCATAGCCTCCAAAAAGATTCAACATAGTGGGCTAGTTGCCTTCCTATAGGTCAGGGGTTGGTAACCTGGAGGAAATGGTGGGGGGTGATGAGGGAGGGGAGAGAGAACCTCCCAGAGGTCTATAGATTTCAGAGGATTTATGAATTTGGATAGGACAAAAATTACATCTTTATTTTAACTGACCTCTAATTGAAATTTGGTGGTTTTTTCAACTACTCAAAATGTTATTCCATGAAAGGATCCATAGGATTCACCAGATTGCTGAAGAGACCTATGACACAAAAAAGTAAAGCATTTATGATCTAGATTTTCAAAATTCTTCATGTTATTAAGATGGGAAGATCATCTTTTTTCCCCACCATGGGACTTCCCATTGTCTTTTCCTGGTTATCCTATGAAATCACTGCATCTAAGCATTTAAAGGAACTTGAGAGGTTTTTTGATGCATCTCAGACATGAATGATAATCACTTTTATTGATAGCCCTGAAAAGTAGTCCTCTCAACTTTCTTGAAGGTCTTGAAGATATTTTTATTCTTCCTTTATTTAACATTTTATTTTTCCCAACTACACATAAAAACAAATTTATTTTTTTTTATTTTGTTTTTAATGATCTCTCTCCCTCCTTTCCCTTCTTCCCTTTTTTAGAAGGAAAGCAATTTGATATGACCTGCACATGCAGTCATGCAAAATGTATTTCTGTATTAGTCATGTTGTGAAAGAAAAGAAAGCCCCCCCAAAATAAGAAAATAAAGGAAAAGTATGTTTCAATTTGCATTCAGATTCCATCAGTTCTTTCTCAAGAGATGAATAGTATTTTTCATCATAAGTCCTTCAGAATTGTCTTAGATCATTGTATTGCTGAGAATAGATAAGTCATTTACAATTGATGATTGTACAATACTGCTGTTACTGTGACCAATGATCTTCTGGTTCTATTCATTTCAATTTACATTAGTTATGAAAGTCTTCCCAGGTTTTCCTGAGAGTATCCCATTCATGTTTTCTTACAGCACAATTATATTTCATCACTATCATATACAACAACTTGTTCAGTCATTCCCTGACTGATGTACATTCCCTCAATTTCCAGTTTTGTCACCATTAAAAGAGCTGTTCTAAGTATTTTTGTCCATATATATTCTTTTTCTTTTAGATTTTTTTTAATCTTTTTTGGATACAATGGTATTGTTTGGTTAAAGAGTATATGCATGGCAAAATAATTGTATGGACATGTATGTATACATATATTATATTTAACATATACTTTAACATATTTAACATGTATTGGTCTACCTGCCATCCGGGGGAGAGTGTGGGGAGAAGGAGGAGAAAATTGAAACAAAAGGCTTTGCCACTGTCAATGCTGAAAAATTACCCATGCATATATCTTGTAAATAAAAAAGCTATAATAAAAATAAATAAATAAATAAAAATTTTATAATAACTAAAAAAGAGTATATGCATGGTTTTATAGCCCTTTGGATCAGAATGGTCAAGTCAATATACACCTTCACCAATAGCACAATAATGTTCAATTTTCCTACATCTATTCCAATATTTGTAATTTTTTTTCATATTAGCTGTGATCGCTGTGGTGTGGCAGTTTAGAGTTGTTTTAATTTTCATTTCTTTAATTAACAATAATTTAGAGTTGGTTTTTATAAAATTATACATAGTTTTCATTACTTTGAAAATGTATCATTTGACTATCAATTGAGGAATGGCTCTTATGTTTACAAATTTTACTCGGTTCTCTATATAGTTCAGAAATCAAAATTGAAATTTCTAATCCAATTACAAAAGTTGCCCACCAGGAGTCAAGAGCCTCCTCAGATTTCTGATCATTCTACCAAAATGGACAGCACAGAAGAAAGGGAACAGTATTTTATTGAATCAAGGCTGTATGCTTCCTATGATGTGGCTAAGAAAATCTCCATTTGTTAGCCATTAGATGTTCTACAAGTCTCTCATTTATTCTAATTCTAAACTTGAAGCATCAAACTAGCCTGAATTAAAGCCAGCTTACACAAACTTCATGCCCCATCTCAGCATCTTCAATCATGATGGATCACTTACTCTTTGGCATGTAAAACAGTTAGGAATAGGTTGATTCTTATGGAAAATAAATCCATGAAAATCCAATGTTTCTATCTACTTTAGCTCATGAAGTTTATATAAAAACTTCTGCTCGTTTAGTTTCTTATTGTCCTAAGTTTATGATCTACCTTTCTTTTATATAATTGTCCATGGAGGGAGAAGAGGGAGGGAGAAGAGGGAAGAGAGGGAGGGAGGAGAGGGAAGAAAGAGAGGAAGGAAGGAAGGAAAGGAAGGAAGGAAAGAAGGAAAGGAAGGAAGGAAGGAAGGAAGGAAGGAAGGAAGGAAGGAAGGAAGGAAGGAAGGAAGGAAGGAAGGAAGGAAGGAAGGAAGGAAGGAAGGAAGGAAGGAAGGAAGGAAGGAAGGAAGGAAGGAAGGAAGGAAGGAAGGAAGGAAGGAAGGGAGGGAGGGAGGGAGGGAGGGAGGGAGGGAGGGAGGGAGGGAAAGAAGAAAATAAACATTTGTTGATTTGATTTTAAATTAATATATATTTACAGCAGAGCAATGCAGCTTGCTTAGGATAGCACTGACATAACTCTCTTAATGACTCTCAGGTAGGATTATCTGCATAATAGCAACCTCTGAATGAGCAAGTCTTTTAAAATAGAATCTTAGAGTCAAGGTTAAAGTTTCTGACACTTCACAGTAGTGCTGTTTGGGGATATCTAATTAGGTTTTCTTTTACTAGGCATGTAGATAAGTTTTATTTTTGTCTTTTTTCCTTCTTATTGGACTTAAGGTAAAGATTCTAAATTTTGGGAGGAAAAGCCTTTAATATAAAATATCACCATCTTACAACAACTGAAAATTTACTATATACAAATCCAAAAAGAATTTATCAATTTGTTTATAATTTTTACCAAACCTCTATGCAGCAAAAAATCCAATAATTGCCATTGTTATCCAATGATTCTATAATAATCAGTAATCACAATAATCTGAAAATTTACAATTAATCAGAAACTTTAAATCCAAGCCCAATTTCTAATTATCATGGTCTCCTTTCTGATCTTTTTTTGCTTTGCATAACAACTACAGTTCTACAGTTAGGTACTCTGGTTTACTCAAGGTTTTTTCACCAAAAACTAGATTAATTCTGAAAACTTCAGGATGCAATTTAAATATGTACAACTTAAGCGTTCCAAATTATAGCATTTGAGATTTTGATCAGTTGTATAATTACAGCTTTATAAGTATATCTTTCAAACAAAATTACATATAATCAAACATTTTTTTAAAAAACACTATGGTCATATTAGGGAAATTTCAGCTTAAAGATAAATGTACAAATCATTTAGTAGGCTCCACAGTTCTGCCATGAGCAATAAGAAATCTTTCCCCCATTTTAGAGAAACACATTAAAGACAGCGTTTACATAGGATTTAAGTGGAATCGATACAAGGTTTGAGTAACTTCTCTATTCAATTCCTACTTTTGTGAAAATTGACTGTCTGAAAAGAGTCCCTAAATTCAAATTTTCAATTTTCTTTAATTCCCAATTTAATACTCCATTATAAATTCAAAACACTTTACTGTTTTTACTCCACTTTAGTTGAGAGGTTCTATTTATATTTAAAACAATAACTCTCAGAATAAGGGAGGTTTTTTTAATGTATAATTTGGTATCTCTCTTTCTTTACTTCAAGTAATCAGTCTACAATAAAGAAAGCAGGCTAAATTACCAGGCAATTTTGAAAACTTAAAGTCACTTACTGAAAACTCTCATGACTTTTTTCCCTTTTTCAATCTCAAAGCCATGAAATACTTGGGGACAGGGATAAGCTGGGAGGAGAGAAAACTTTTCAAATATGCCTATAACATGAAAAATCAACAAGATTACAAAATCAAATCTAGGTGTTATTTTTCCCTGCTTTTTCTCCCCCTTTTATAAATTGTGTTCAATTGAAGAGTGCTCCCATCTTTGTCTTTTCCTCTTTATATTCAGTTTTCTTTAGGGTGGTTTGGGGTGGGGGAACTATGTAAAATTTGGGAAAGTAGTCAATTTCTTCCTTCACCTTTATTTTATATATTTTTCTTATACATACTTAGAAATCTTGAGTGTTATTCACTCATTAAGGAAAACATGAACTCCTTTGAATCATTCAAGGCTATAGTTGCATCTCTTAATAGATAACTATGTCTATACTCAGATGAGCTTCTGCTAAACTTGGGACAAATAGCTCTAACAAAAAATGCATAGGGAAACTACTTTCAAGAGTCAAGATGGCAGAGTAAGCAGTGAATTCCTTACATTTTTATGTTAACAACCAGGAAACCATAAAATAGCATCCTAAGACAAATCCTGGCATAGTAGGACCAGCAAGGAGACAAAATGAAACCTTTTAGCCCAGAAAATTTAGAGAATCAGCAGGAGTCTGTCTCACTAGGGTTCAGGCCCTCCCACAATCCTGGACAGAAAGCTTCCTAGTAAATCCTCAGCAAAACAGCAGAAAATTCTGAGACCCAATGTAATGAAGTGGGTGAATGCCAGTACCAGGACCTCCCATTTGCTTAAGCATAGACAAGGGAGTTGATAGACTCCAGCTCTGGGAACCACCCCATATCAATAACAAAACTGAGAGATATCATCCGATTATCTCAATAGATAATGATTTTTTTTTTTTTTTACAAAACAGAGCATCCATTTCTATTAAAAAACACTAGAGAGCATAAGAATAAACAGAGAATTACTTTAAATGACAAGCAGTATCTATCTAAAACCATTAGCAAGCATTATCTGTAATAGTGATAAGCCAAAAGTCTTCCCAATAAGATCTGGGATGAAGCAAGGATGTCCATTATCACCACTATTATTCAATATAGTCCCAGAAATGTTAGCTATAGCAATAAGAGAAGAAAAGGAAATCAAAGGAATTAGAACAAATTAGATCCAAATGATGAATATTAGAGTTTACTGAGAGCATGGGTGCTCTGAGAGAAATCCCCCTTCTCCCTTTATCAGGAGTCCCTGACTCTGAGATGTGGGTCGGAGAATGATAGTTTCTGTGTTGTGCTGTTTGCCCTACTCAGTTTCATATACCAGTCTGAGTTACATAGGATATATACAGTAAATAGGAGGTAATCTCAGAGGGAAAGCACTAGCATATGGAGGACCAGAAAAGTCTTCTGTAGAGTTAAGATTTGAATTGAATATTCAAGGATGTCAAAAGGTGGAGAATAGGAAAGATAGCATTACCGACATGAAGGACAGTCAGTTTAAAAAAAAAAAGAAAAAAGAAAGAAAGAAAGCATTTGGAAGCTAAGTGGAAAATAGACAAAAATGGGAAGATTGCTGAGGCAGTAGAACCAAGCAGAAGACTATTACAGTGGTACAAACCTGAAGTATTATGGTAAGCATTGGGTTTAGCTACTGTGTGAGCAAAGATAAAGGAACTACAGAAGAAATAATGTGAAGGTAGAAACAACTTGGCAATAGTTTGGATATATAAAGTTAGTGCAAGAGAAGAGTTAAGTATGACATGTATATTGAGTCTGAGTAATTAAGAGGACTATGGAAGTGGGGAGGGCTTGAGGGGACAAATAATGATTTCAGTTTTGGACACATTGAGTCTGTGAAGCATTTGACAGGAAATTCAAGTTATGCAAAAGGCAGTCTATAATGTGAGACCAGATCTCAAGAGATATTAAAACTGGATTGTAGATCTGGGAATCATCTGCATAAAGATGAAAATTGAACTGATGAAAGCTGATGAGACAACAAAGTAAAATAGTATAGAGGGTAAGGAGAGGAGGGACCAGGACAGATTTGGGGGATATTCGTTGTTAGAGGACATGATATGGATAAAGAATCAGCAACAGAAAATAAGAAAGCAGAGTCAGATGGGTAGGAAGAGATTTTAAAAGTCACCAAAATTTAGTGAGCAGAGAATAATCAAAAATAGAAATGAATGTGTCAAAGACAGTAGAGAGGACCAGAAGAATGAACATCGAGAAAAGGTCATTAGATGTTGTGATTAAGATATTTATGGTAACTTTGGAGTGAACAGTTTTAGTCAAATTAAGAGTAATAAGTCATGTGGTAGAAAGTTTAGAATGAAAATACGAGTAAATGAAGATACCAATTACAGAAAGCTTTTTCAAGGAGTTTAGCCAAGGCGGGGGGAGGCAAAAATATAGGACAATAGAAAAAATGATGGAATCAAATGAAAGTTGCTTTTTTAAGGTTGAGGATGACATAGATATATTCATAGGAAAAAGAAGGAGCCAGTAATAGGTAAAGACTGAAGATTAGGGAGAAATTATGGATGACAGAGAAAGCAATCTGCTGGAAAAGATAGAGTTGAGAGGTTTGGGAGTGAAGCAGCAGGTGCTGGGAATAAAGACCAAGGGTTGTATTTATGTAGCCAGGTGTTCAGAATTAGTGGTATGAAGAGTTTGGAAACATTCCCTGTTAAAGAATGAGTCTAGGCAGAGTATCAGTGGTGAGGGAGGTCCAATGAGAAAGGCAAGTGGTTCAACCATTCATCACTTAAGGTCTAACCTATTAGCCACTGATATTGTATCCATTGAGGGCCAGGAGGCCTGTCTCACAATAAGCAAGGATGGGAAGTTAAAAGTGATCATGTTTAGGAAAGGTCTTCAGAGAAATCCCTGAAGCAAAGAGGCCCTAAAATGGATGGCCTACATCTCACTGATGCAGAATGAATTCACAAGTTACTAGTTGATATAACCCTTAGTTTAAGTCACAGAAACATGATGGACTCCAAAACTGCATTAGACAAATTTTGTAGGTAGCAAGAAGACAGCCTTTCCCATTGCAAATCAATTACAAACAAAAAGAATTATTCAGTATTTAGGGGCAGCTAAGAGGTGGCGCAGTGGATAGAGTACCAGCTCCAAAGTCAAGAGAACCTGAGTTCAAATCTCATCTCAGACACTTAACACTTCCTAGCTGTGTGACCCTGGGCAAGTCACTTAACCCCAATTGCCTCAGCAAAAACAAACAAACCAAAAAAAAAAAAGAGAGATAAGCAGATTTAACTAATAAAATGACCAAACAAAAGAAAATTAGTTTCATACAATAATGAAAAGCTAAGGAACAAAAATTGTATTTTTATGTAACCAAAGCTACTCAAGGATATGAATGTATGAGAACAGAGATTTGGGGTTTGTGCTTCATTTCAGTTGTGTCCAACTCTTAGTAAACTCATTTGGGGTTTTCTTGACAAAGATATTGGACTGGTTTGTTATTTCCTTCTCTGGTTCATTTTATACAGGAGGAACTGAGAGGCAAATAGGGTTAAGTGACTTCCCTGGGGTCACACAGCTAGTATCTGAGACTAGATCTGAACTCAGAAAAAATAAGATGCTCCGGTTGGTTCTTTAATCATTTTAAACATATGCACACACACACACACACACACACACACACACACACACACACACACACAGACACCAGTTCCAGTAATGGTGAATAAACAAAGAAAAAGATCACCAATAAACTTAAATATCTAGATGTGAAAGGAAACAAAGGATCAGAATAAGTAAAAGAAGTGAATTTGTGTTTTAAAGACTGAAAAAAATTTTTCATTCAAGAAAAAAACCAACATTATAGGTGTGAAAGTAATCCAAAAGAAAGATTCACAAATGGAAAGAAGAGATGATAGGACAGTAGAGGAATCCAGCAGTGGTCAGCACTCAAGCAAAGAAGTATATAAAAAGCTATTGCTTTCTCTCTCAGAATTTGGGGAATTGGAATCATAAGGCTAGACCACTTAGGTGGGAGGAGTGGGAAACAAAAGCTTTGTGGAAAGTGTGCGAAGTAGGAACAGTTAGCAGAAAGGGAATAAATAATCTAATAGCATGTGAAAAAGGCAGGAAAGAACAAGAGGAGTGTTTTACATTGAACATTTTGGAGGGGATGGAGTGGGGGGCATTTCACATGCTTCCAACAATCAGCTTCAACAAGACTGGATCATTTGTCTTGGTACTAACCCTCACTATTAGGGAGAATGGAGCCAGCATTAGACCTTGGAGTCTCATGTATCCCATCCTGGTGCCCCCAATTCTATTGCTGCCAATTACTTCTTTATTTGGAGCCAACCTGACTTTTTAAGAGTTTTGAGAAGACTCATACAAATAATATCTGCTTACAGTTTTTTTTTTTAATACTGAGCAGTTTATCAGTTTCCTCTGCCCAGGGAGTCTCCAGGTGCCATTTATTGAATTGAGATGGTTATTAGGTCATTGTTCCATGTCTTGCCAAAAATTACCTACCTCACCTCTCTTTACTGAATGAGAAGAAGGAAAATAATATTTAATACAAGCCATGAGAGAAGCAAGATTGGATCATTCTTCTCTGCCACTGCAGCAAAAAATCCTCAGGGCAAAGAAAAAAGCCGCTCTGCACTTTGCCAGGACTCAGTATGAAGCCCCACCTGCCATGAAAAACTAATAATATGGTAAAATGTGCATTTGATGACAGGGTTACCAGGAAGGAAGTCTACACTGAAAAGCAGATGGTTAAGGCTGGCATGTAGGCATGACAGGCAGGAAGAGTTTCTACTCAAGAAGAATGAACCTTTCAGAAGAACAAGTGGAACCGATCTCAGAAACCTTTCAATAATAATAGCTGACATTTCAATAGTTCTTAAAGATTTGCAAAGCACTGGAAACACATTTTATTATGTGCTCCGAACAATACTAGAATACTAGAAGAGGAGGTGCTATTATTGTCTCCATTTTGTGAAAAAAAATATGAAGTTCAGAGAGGTAAACTGGATTACCCAGGTTCATATACCTAAAGAGGGTCAAAGGTAAGACTTGAATTTAGGTTTTTCTAGCTCTGAATCCTTTGCTCTGATCTTTGCATAAAATTGTATCTCAAAATACCTCTTAGCATCTTTCAAAGGAGAAACAATTCTTTTAGGTTCCTTCTATGAATTAATGTTGTCAGATATATTAGTCTTCAATGGATTTGATTCATTACCTTAGGGCAACCTGCCCTCTTTATCTTCTGATTTAAAGCTGCTCTCCTTCATGTCCATGCTATTGTCTACACTGAGGGATAAGGACAGGAAATTCCTGCACTTGGGATGAAGGTTGACACAGGAAAGGGCAAAGCTTACTGCAGAGCTCCAAATTCCCATTACTCATGAACAATATCCCTTCCAAGTTAAGCAGCTCCAAAAAGTTATTCAACTCAAGATGAGAATATGTGCCCTTCCATGGAGAGGATGGAGTAGATATATAGAGATCTTGTGAAATCAGCACAAAGTTACTTCTAGGGAAGCCATTAGAGATAGAATGGCACCTGCTAAGGAGAAAGATAATGGAGGCCATGGAAGATTGGGTACTATTCCTCTGACTGGAATCTAGAAAGACAAGGGGAGTGGAAACCTCACGGCATGGCAGAGTGCTAACAAATTTGAAGTGTCAGTGGACTGGAGTGAATAAGAGACCATGATAAATAACAATGCCAGAATTCAGTCCACAGGTTCTGTGTTCCCCTTGCTTCCTTGGAGTAATGAAGTGGAAAAACCAGACTTTTTCTTAAAGGTGCTAATAATTTCACTCTGTTTTCCCTCTAATTGATGGAAGAAGAGGTGGGATTGGGGTGGAGGAAGAGATTCAATACCTCTGATTGTAGTCATCCTGGTCTCCAACAGGAAGCCTGTTGCTTTAAGTGTTATGTTTCTAAGCTCTTTGAAATTGCTATTAAAGTATATGCCCATTTATAATGATTTTAGTTCTGGCCTATAAGTAAATGGTGGGGAAAATGAGAGGGTAAATTCACTAAAAAGGGAAAGGAGATTTCCTACAGTTCAGACAGAAGTATGTGTATGTATAGAAGAGAGGGTGATGATGGAAATCTGATTAGAAAGAAAATTTCTATGATTTTAACAATATTCTACAGTATATATCCTTATCCTTTATAGTGTTTTGTGAACCCACAGAGAGACTTAATAAGGAAATGAGCCATGGCTAGTGAGAAAAAAAAAGAAATGAAGGGTCTGTTTAGGTAGTCACATAGTGGCTACTCCAAGTTCCACTGGGTTATACAGTGATGTTGGTACTTCCTTTACCAGTGAAAATTCTTACCTTAGCCAAACATTAACCAGATGGTCTTTATGAGGTGCTATCACTGAAAAACATCATCCCCTGGTGGCCAACTTTCTGTTGATTAGTATATTCAGGCATAATGAGGCTGGTCCTCAAAGTACAGACAAAGTCTGCCAGACTAACAGAACTTGTATTCTCTAAAGAGTCAGGGCCACCTCTCCCTTATAACAAGTCACTGGGGTCTGAGCTAAATTCCTATACTTGTTATGGGGTGGAGGTTTCTCTCTGTACCTCCAGCTAATCATTTTTGTCAGAACGTTCACCAGTTCCTTCAGCGATGCAATGTCCATATGACATTATATTTCTCTAAGGTCAAGTACTTGGGTAGTCAGGGGGCATAGTAAGGAAGATCCAAGTTTAAATTCTGCCTAAGGTAATAACTATGTGATGGTAGGTGACTCTTTTAATCTCTATTATCTCAGGTTCCTCATCTGACTATAACAGCATCTCCTTTATAAGCACTATATAAATATTTACAGTTTTTGATCTTCTTCTTCTTCTTTCTCCTCCTCCTCCTCCTCCAGCTAATAATGACTTCTACTAGTAATACACTACTGCTTAATATTAGTTACTACTGTCACTATTACCATCACTAATAGCACTAATTATTATAATTTGCATTATTAATAGTGCTTATTAGCACTATTGCTGATGGTTCCAGTACTAGTAATATTATAACTAGTAATAGTAATAACTGTAAGTATTACTACTACTGTTACTAGTAATATATTACTATTTATTTAATAGTATCATCACTACCATGACAATTATGATTACTAGCAGTATAGTAATACTAATGCTAGCACAAATAGTAATAATAGTGCTAATTACTAACAGCACTAATAGTAATAGTACTACTATTACTATTAGGAATCATAATAATCATGATAGCAATATAAATATTAAGTAGTATTTTATATATATATATATATATATATATACATATATATATATATATGCCATGAGGTTTCCACTCCCCTTGTCTTTCTAGATTCCAGTCAGAGGAATAGTACCCAATCTTCCATCGCCTCCATTATCTTTCTCCTTAGCAGGTGAAATAGGGGGGAATCAGTGTAGCTCATAGAACTTTTTTTTCCTATCTTTCCATGGCTTCTTTACATCTTAGTTAAATGGTTTCTCCTAGAATCTCCTTCCAAGATCCATTAAGTCTCAATGACAACATTCTGGAGAGAGAGATTACAGGTAGCCTTGTAGGAGCAATGACATCATGAGGGTGATGTCTTTATTTGCAAATGAATAAATAGTATTTAAGCTGTGTGACCCTGGGCAAGTCGCTTAACCCCAATTGCCTCAGCTAATAATAACAATAATAATAATTATTATTATTATTAATTAAGTGATTGATTAATTAACAATAATCTAGTCAACTAGAAGAAAAAAATCCTCTCCCTTTCTCCTTCTAGTCAGAGCTTTCACTACAAGCATTCATTCTTCTCTAAAGCCAATGTCCATAACACCAGTTAATGAAGCCTACTCTCTGCTTTTGAAGACAACCTTACAGATCCTTGCAGAAATGACTGTTATTCTTTCAGGCATCCCATATTATTCACCAAAAATCACCTAGAAATAGTCACTTAGAAATATTAACAATCGACATCCTAAGAGTTTTTATATTAAGTTTTTGAGCTGCATTCTTTTCTCATGAGGGGTGACTAGATGGTATAGTGGATACAGCACTGGGCTTGAGTTCAAATCTGACCTCAGACACTCATTAGCTACATGACTCTGCCAAGTTAGGCAACCCAATTGCCTCAATAAAAAAGAATATTTTCATGAAAAATGGAATTTTGAAGACAACCTTACAGATCCTTGCAGAAATTACTGTTATTCTTTCAGACATCCCATATTATTCACCAAAAATCACCTAGAAATAGTCACTTAGAAATATTAATAATTATACTTTCCTATCATTTTGGTTAGCATTTTTGCTTTAAAAAACAAAATGCAATGATTAGTATGCAAATCAAACCATTTTTGTTGACAATATAAGAGTAATAAACACATCATATTCAGCCTTTTGACCTTCTCACAAATCCTTCTTACTAGCCTTTTTTCCTACAAAATTCAGCTCAGAAGAGAATTTGCGTCAGGGCGAATTCAGACATAAATGAAAACATGCTCAAATGACAATAGAAAAATGAGACATACCACCCACCCTTGCCCTCTAGGAGTTTATAGGCATTCATGAAACAGTGTAGTGCCCTATAATTCAGTTGAATAAAAACAACTGGCTACTTACATAGCACTTTAAAGTATCCAAAGTGCTTTATTGCATATACATGATCTCATTTGAGCCTTCCAATAATCTTAGTAGTCAGGTTATTATTATGCTCCCTTCTTTACAGATATGAAAACCCAGCTGAGGAAGATGAAGTAATCGGTCACAATCACACAGATAATTAGAATCAGAAATGGTCATTGAACTCAGCTCTTTGTAACTCTTAAGTCCATCCCTTTCTCCACTAAGCCAGCTTCATTTTTAAGGTCAGTACTAAGGAATCTGCTGACCAGCACTCAATGATGGGTTCAGCAGTAATTTGCCACCTCATTTTTTAACTACCATTTTAAAAATTGCTGACAGAAGTGTGACGTGTTTAGACCACATTAAACAATGGAATTCATTTTCATATTGTAGAGACTGCACTAATAGCATCAGTCTAACCAGTTTCTAAAATGATGCAGAAAAAAGAGGGTAAAGAAATGCTGACATTTTTTTTCTTTGTAATAAATCTTCACCATAAAAACAAAGGCAGGGTTGCAGAAGGGACAGTATTTAGTTCACCCCCCTTCTTGAGCTTCTGTAAATGAAAACAAAACAAAAACCAAACCCTAACCTTTTGAATGTCCAAAGTAATCCAGCATTTCTTTTTTTGAATAATAGCCCATGTCCACCTTCCAAAACCCATGAATCATCAAAAAGAAATCATCAGGCAGTGAAGATGGAAGTATTGTTTGGAGCTTACAAACATTTTTTAAAAATTGTTGTTTTCCTTCCCACATAAATTTGGAACCTCCCAAAATAATAACTAACAGATACATTGGAGAACTCTGTTCTGAAATATTAGCCTCTCTTCAATTTCATAGTGTTTTAAAAATAAACTTTACCTACTGATATTTTTTATACTCAGTTATAGTGCAAGGTATCAACATTGGGTCACTTGAGAAGGGAGAGCTGAAAGAACTGTTTCATGATAATAGGTATCTTCAAATGCATATTACAACTATGTTTTCACCAAAAAAAATTCAATTAAATATGTATTAGGTATCTTGAATTATGCTATGTCCTGAAAAAAATAGTCAAAGATAAAAAGGAAATAGACCCTGCCTTCAAGGACCTTACATTCTATAAGATGAGAGACATCTTAGACACATAAGCAGAAGGATAATGAAGTCAGCTCACACCAGCTCTCCCTACACCTCCAAAATCACAAACACTACAAATAAGGGTCTGATTTATTGGTTTTTTGATTGTATAAATTTTAAAAAGTGAAGAATAAAAAGTTGATAATGCAAATTAAAATTTTAAACTGTGTCATCTACAATTTTTGAGAGCTGATTGTTAAACATTTATCAGCACACCTTTGCCAATATGTAAATACAAACATAGAATAGTTTCAAGAGGGATAGAATGTCAAAGTCTTAGAGACTGAGGAAAGACCTAATGAATGGCACTTGAGCTGTACATTGAAGAATCTAGGGATTCTATGAGACAGAAGCAATGAAGGGATCCATTCCAGATGTTATTATTATTAACCACATCATTACCATCTAAATTTACACAGCACTCTAATACTTACAAAGTGGTTATATCACTATCTGATTTACATAAGAAATAATCTGTGCAAATGCATGGACATAAGAGATGGAAACTGAATATCATGCAAGAAGAAGTTTAAAAGGGGGGAACATGTCATTTTTTCTTTTCTTTTTTTTAGCATCATTAATACCCAGTTCTACTCCCCAAATAAAAGGTAGCACATGTAACAAAAAAAAAAAATTCCTATCACACACAAAATATCCACACATTAGCTGTGCACAAAATTATAAGTCTCTTTATGCAATTCTATTTCATCAACCTCTCTGCCAAGAGAAAAACATGCTTTATTACCAGTTGTGATTTGTCATTACATTTAGTCTCATGGGAAAGCCTTTCATAATTATTTTTCTTTACAATATTAAAATCATTGTATAAATTGCTATATTAGTTCTACTAATTTCACTCTATATCAGTTTATGCAATTCTTCCAAGGTTTTTCTGAACCAATTTCTTTCATTTTTTTAAAACAGTAGGTCTTCAAGACTTAAAGAACTAGTGCTACTCATTGGCCCAATCCTATTAGTGATCATCACAGATACTTTGATATGCTCCATTTCTGACCAAGATGTGGTCATCTTTCATCTAGCAACTAGTGGGTCCCATTTCCAGGGGATCATAATTTTGATGTCAGATTTAGGGCAAATACCTGCTTAGCTCCTATGATTCAGAACTCCCAAACTTAAGAGATCCACCAGTTACAGCCTCCTTGTTAGCTGGTAGTGTAACTACATATTGCCATGCCTAGTTTTTTCATACTTCTTAAAAATATTAATATTCAATCACATTTATCTATGGAAAATTAGTCAACTGTTCTTCCAATGGATGGGTTTTTTCCCAGTTCTTTGCTGCAACAACAAAAAAAGGTTATCATAAATATTTTTACACATATAGAAACTTTCCCTGTTTCTTTGCTATATTTGGGATATATTTCAAATAGGAGTATAACTTGACCAAAAGGCAAATGGAGTTTAGTGACTTTGAGATACAATTCCAAATTATTTTCCAGAGTAGTTGGACTATTATGTATAGTTTTACCAGAAATATATTAGTATTCCAGTCCTCCTATAGCTTTTCCAATAACTGTTGTTTTACTTGTTTGTCATCTTTTTTAACCTGATGAATATGAGGTAGAGCTTTACAATTGTTTTATTTTCATTTATTTTGTTTCTAGTGATTTGAGGTGTTTTTTAATATGGCTAACTATATAGCCTTTTTCTTTTGAAGGCTAAATTCATATCCTTTGATCTATTAGAGAAAAGTCCTTTTTCTTATTTGTATTCATTGCTTATAATAAAACCCTACCATCAGGCCTTTATCAGAAAAATTTGCTACAAAGATGTTTTTCCTATTAACTGTTCAACTTCTAATTCTAACAGCATTGATTTTGTTTATGCAAAAATTTTTCAATTCTATGTTACCAAAATTCCCTATTTTATTTCCTGTGATTTTTTCTAACCTATTTTTAGTCATATAGGTGAAAGGTATCTTGTTCCCTGTTCCATAAATTACATATAATGTGACTTTTTAAAACTACATTTTATAGTTAATCCTAATCCTAACTTCATACTGGAAATTACTTGTGAATGTTGTCAAATAGTACAAAAGTAAGTCTAAATTAATTTTTGCTGTGTTTCTTTTTAGCTTTCCCAGAAGTTTTTGTTAAATCACCGTAAGATTCTGTCCAAATGCTTGGGTATAGTAAGCATTAAGATATTTTATTGGATTATTTCTGGATTTTGCATACTTAATGTAATTCACTAATCATTTCTGATTTCCACTACTACAAAAAGAGTTTGGATGACTATTGCTTTATAGTATAATTTCAGTTCTGTTGCTACTTTCTCCTCCTTTTTTTTTCTTCTCACTATTTGCATTATTTCCCTTGAAATTGTTCACCTTTTATTTCCCTAAAAGAATTACGTTTTGATTTCCTGTAGTTCTGCATTGTAAACTCTTGAAGTTTCATTGGTACAGCATTGAATCAGTAAACTAATTATGTAGCATTGTAACTTTTATTATATTGATATGAGCCAACTATAAAGATTTATTATCCTGCCAATTATCTAGATCAGTCTTTATTTTTTATCAAAATTGTATACCTGTTTACATATAATTTATATACATCCATTGATAGATGAAATTCCAGATATGTCATAAATTCAGACATTTATATATTCCATTTAATGAATATCTATGTTTTCCTGTTAAAGGGACTAATCATTTTGTGAAGTTATTTTATCCCAATGTTGTTATGTTTCAACTAATTACTATTTTTTTCAATTAATTTTGAACCTTTAAAATTTTCTTTAAAAAAATCCCTGAATTATTTCTTCTTTTCCAACTTACCCCATCATTTTTGTTTGTTCTTTTCTTGTCATAACTAATATTTCTAGAATCAAACAGTATTGACTAATAATGATAATAATGAATATCTTTGTTTTATACTTAATCCTACTGGAAAGACCTCTATAGTTTTTCTCAATTACATAAAGTGCTAGCTCTTGGTTTTGTATAAATTCTCTTTACCACATTAAGAAACAATCAATTTATTCCTTTGAGTTTTAATGTTTTTAACATAATGGATAATTTTATTTTGTAAAAACTTTTTTGTACCTCTTGATATAATCATCTGATCATTTTTTATCATTAATATGAGCTATTATGTTTACAATTTTACTAAATCAAACCTGCATTTCTGATATGAATTCTATTTGATCATGCAAAATAACATTTTATAACAACATATGTTGTTCTAAGTTGTTCTATGTAGTCTTTTATCAATATTTTATTTAATAAATTTTCATTAATCATCAGAGACATTGTTCCATGGTTTTCTTTTTCTAATTTCTCTCTCCTTTGGATTTGATCAACTTTGCTTATAAAAGGAGTATGGCAAAATTTCTTCATTTCTCATATTTATGAATAATTTAGGTAATTTTGGAACTAATTGTTCCTTAAATGTTTTATAGATTTCATTTGCAAATTTATCTGAACATGGGCTTTTGGAGTTTCCCCTTCCCACATTCCCCTTTTGGATTTCTTTCATGTCTTATTAAAAATTTTATTCTGAGATTGTATTCTTTAAATTCTTTAATTTTTGTTAGGTTTCTGGCCATTTTATTTTTAAAAAATATTTGTCCATTTCATTTTTTTATCATTTTAAGTTGATATGTAATTGGGCAAAATGGCTTTTAATTTTGTTTCTTCTTTATTTGTCATAAAGTTGTCATTTTCATTTCTCAATGACTATTTGACTTACTTCTCCAATTGGATTAGCTTACAATTTACCTATTTTGCTAAGTTTTCTAAACAAGTTCTTACTCTTATCCATCAAAGCAATGTGAGGTTTGTGGTTTTTTTTTTCAGTTTTGTTCATCTCATCATTTTCACAGTTTCTACTTTTGTGTTTTGTTTTTTGATCTGCTGCTTTTCTAATTTTTAATTGAAGGCCTAATTCATTTATTTGCTCCTTCTCTTTTACCAATGAATGTACGTAAAGATATCGAAGTCTCCTTTGAGTTGATTAGAGGATTTTACAAGGGGGAAAATAACTTTCAGTTTCCCTCAGTTCCTTAAATACATCTGAGAAAGGTACAGCATTATGGTGATTCCCCAATTTTTTTCTTGCAATAAAAATGTTTCTCTGACAGTATTTGCTTTTGTTTTATTTCTGAATGAGAATTACATAGCTAAAGTTCTCAAACTGAAATAAAATCAACCTTTTTGATTTTATAGAAACTATACCTATTTTTAATAACAATTGAAAGCTTTTGAACCAATAAGGCATTATTTAAAGGCCAATAAGCATTAATCTCTTTTTTCCCAACTAGGTCCAAAGAAACTTTCTTGGAACGTGGGGCTGTACTTTTCCATAAAGGATGCTTTGCCATCTCATTGCAAATTGAGTTTTCATTTGTTTGGAAATATGCCTTCACATTCTTTCTCTGTGTGAAGGAAAATATGCAGAAAAGAAAGAAAAGAGGGAAAAAAGCATTTTCTCTCTCCAAATAATAGGGAACAAAACTGCCATGAACTTTCTTAGAATATTTTCCCAATCATCCCACAACCAATGCTATCGTTATCTTCTTTTGCCTATGGTTTGGTTTAAAATCAGTAGTTACACTTAGGGATTGATTTTAACAGCACAGACTAACCTATGGGCTAAGTTCCATTCTAAATATGCTGTGGTCTCATTGAAAATCTAAATCTAAAATATGATTTAACTATCCAGACAAATGCCATGAACTAAATGGAGATGAGATTGGAATTGAGATCTGAAATATAGGACTCAAAACACAAATCATGAAACAGCAATTGTTGTGTTTTGAGTTTGATTTTGCTTGGCTTTGGAGCTAATCTTAGAAACTCTTAGAAAGGAAATAAGGTTACTTAAAATTTCACCATCAAGAATTTCTTTATGAGTAGTTTCATTTTTCCAACAATTTATGAAGCTTTAAAGTATCTCTTAACATCTTTGTGACCTTAACATAAGACAGGATGTAGGTCTCAGAAAAATAGGCTATGATGGGCTTGAGGTCATGAACCAGAAGAAAGAATTCTCAGCCCCAGAGAACTCTCCTCCCTGGTCACATAAGTGATACACCCCAAAATCTCAAAGGATAGAACTGGACAAATCCATGGACCAATCTGTCATCAGTACAGCCATTGCCATTTGGCAGCATCTTTTGGACACAACCAGCTCAAAGAAAGAAAATACAAATATCCATTACTTCAGATTACATATTCCAAGAAAACATTAATACAGAAATGTCCTAACCTCAAACTGACCACTAGTAAAAACTGAAGATGATATAACCAAAATGGCTTTTGCTTTCAAGCATTTATGAATAATCTCTGTCCAGAATCATGTTTCACCTCAAAACTAGTAAATAAATGAGCTGAACAAGACAATGTACACACAAATATACAGCGACAGGCACATGTGCACACACACACACACACACACACACACACACACCATCTGTTAATATATAGTAGAAAAATCCATTAAATTAATAATCCAAAAGTATAATGAGCTACAGAACTTGGGTGGGGAAAAGGAGACCACTATAATAATTAGGCTCCAACCCATGTTATTGTCTTAGGCATAGATTTGAAATACATAAAGAAGTCTAACAGTGAATAAAATCTTTTTTGATTTCTAACTTCTACTAAAAGATGAAGCTTGTAATTGCATTGGCATAGGAACTCCCTCACTAAGAACAGCTTTTAATCCATCCATGCTTTTTCATTCTATGAGAACCTCTTGTACTCCTTCCACAAATCTGCAGAGGACCTAAGCAATGTGCTTGGCCCTTTTACACTACTTAACAGTGCATGGATGCCAATGCAAATTAAAGCTGAATACTTTTAATCAATTAAAAACTTCAGCAAAGTTGCATGATATAAAATAAATTCACAAAAATCATTAGTATTTCTGATGATTTTTTTTTGCTATCAATTCTAGAAGGAAGAAATAGATTACATTTAAATTTACATTTAAATTACTTTTATATTTTATTGCACATATATATATATATTATATGTACATGTGTACAATTATATATATTAAATTACATTTAAATGTTTAAATTACTTGGATATTTGCCTACCAAGCCATACCGACTGTATTTTAATACAATATAATTATAAAATACTTTTTACCCAAATAAAGACAAATCTGGATAGTTGGAAAAATATTAATTGCTTATGGATATGTTCTTGTTCACTCATTTTTCAATCATGTCTTTTTGGACTCTATTTGAGATTTTCTTGGCAAAGATACCAAAGCAGTTTACCATTTTCTTCTCCATCTCATTTTACATATGAGGAAACTGAGGCACCTAGGGTTAAGTGACTTGCTCAGGGTTACATAGCTAGAAAGTGTCTGAGGCCAAACACTTTACTTCATAAAGATGAATCTTCCTGACTCCAGGCCCAATACTATGACACCTAGCTGTCTACTTGTGGATAGTAGGCTTAGCCAACCAAATAAAATGATACTACCTAAATTCATTAATTCAATACCATACTATTACCACTTTGATAATTTTAAATCACCTTTTAGATTAATATATAGAACGAGTAAAAATAATAATGGAAAATAATCTAGAAAAGCAAATATCCAAGTAACTCAAAAAAAAAAAAAAAGAATGGGGGGACATGGAAAGGAAAAGGGAATAGAAGTACCATATCTCAAACTATTTTTGTGATATGGTTTATGTAGTAGGAATCATTAAAAACATTTTGATACTCGTTAAGATTTTAATTTAATTTTTTAAAAATTAAAAAAATAAAAATGAAATTGGGATTACATCAGGAAGAGAAATTATTAAAGTATTTTGCTAATAATTTCATGAACTACATGAAATATTTGAATCAACACTTATTTATCTTATTTAGACTGACCACTTTCAGTTTTTCAAAAAAATTAGAGTTTCAGTAATCTGCCTGTGTGGTGACCATTCTTTTTTATATTTAATCTATTTTGTATTTTTATTTTATTGGACATTTATTTTCCTTGTCCATGTCATCCTGCTTCAAACTATCTCAGCTCACATCCCTATGTCTTCCCATCTATTTTTTACACTCAAAGGAGTAGCAGTTCATTACACTAAATGGAGGTTGACCATGATGAGTGATAGCACCAGAGCCTAAATGGCTAATGTTTCACTATTGCCTCCGCGACTTCACAGAGTTGTGATCTTACAATGCACGGAGTGTGCTGTGGGATTTCATTATTTTACCATTGCTCATACTATAAATAATGGGTTTAGTCTTTGAGTGTGTAATCATCATTGTTAATATTATAATTCCCGATTCTCTAGACTTTTGTCTTCTCAGCAGCTTTCTCACCCTAAAAATGCTCCACTTTGCAGCCATCTCTTCTGATTGATGAGTCCCTAACCTAGACCACCACTCCACATCCTTGCCCTTCACTCTCCTTTTACATACTGGCTCCTTTTAAAAACATGCAAACATTTTAGTAATAAGGACTATCTTTTTGCCTATGTTTGTATCCCCAGAGCTCTTAGCACAGTGTCTAACACATGGTAGATGTTAATTAATATTTATCTAATTGAATTCTCTATAATGAATTATAGCAAACTACATAGAGCACTTTATGCCTATTTTTACAGAAAGACATTTATTTCCTAAGTTTTATTAAGCATAGATTGGAATTTGCCACAGATCAAGAGATTGCAAGCCCAACTAGGTGACACAGTGGATAAAACACCCAGCCTGGAGTTAGGAAAACCTAAATTCAAATCTGACCTCAATTACTAGCTGTGTAACCCTGAACAAGTCACCTAACCTTGTTTGCCTCAATCTCATCATCTATAAAATCAATTAAAGAAGGAAATGGTGAACCACTCCAGTGAAAGAAAACCTAAGTAGAGTCACAAAGAATTAGAAACAACTCAACAACCACAAAGGAGAATTCAATATTTCCTAGGTAATGTGGTCCTATTTAAGTATAAACTCAAATAAAGATAAATCCCTACAGGATAATAGGTATTTGGTTATAAACTCACAAATTAGCATGATCTGTTGTATTGCATTTTTATTTCTTTTGTTACATATATCCCAATTACATATTAATCTGCTTTAGACCCTACTCAGGAGATTTTGGGGCCACATGTAACCAGAAGATCTTAAGTTTCACCCTTCTGTTGCAGGGTACTATATTGTAAGTTGTCTTGCTTCCAGCCTTTCCCATCTCCAACTCATCTTCTACATAGCTATCATACTAACATTATCAAAACATAAATCTGACCACATCATCCCTTTGCTCAGATGTCTTTTGGTAAATCACTCTTTTCTTTAGAATTAAAATACTTTGCTTGGAATTTACAGCCCCACATAATTTTTGTCCAATTTACTTTTCTCATCTTGTTTTTCATTATTCCTTCTTCATGTACTCTTCATGTACATCAAACTGGTTTCCTCTTTGCTCCCTCCCCTGATGATATTCTATTTCTTTCCTCCATACTTTTGATAACTGCTTCTCCATATTTAGAATGCCTTCCCTCCTCACCTTTACCTTTAAGAATCCCTATCTTTCTTCTGGAAGAATTCCCCTGTCTGTCACCTTCTACATGAAAACTTTCCTGGTCCCCATAGTTGTTTGTATTCTCTCCCACTTGGAATAATTTCAATCCCATGTTATATGGTTCTTTCAAAATAATATCAATAAACTCAATGAAGTTATATTTTGTCTTTATCCCCAGTGATTAGGACACTATTTTTGCCCACTGTCATTACTCAATTAATATTTGTTGTTGAATAAAATATGCAAGGAAATGAGAAGATTGCAAGGTTTCTCTTTATTTGGACCACAAATTTAAAAATGTGTAAAATATTTTTAAATAGAAATAACCAGTGAACATTCTTACTATTAAGAGGACCATAAAGAGGGCAGGAGAATGAAATTTAGATGGTGCAAATACCAACTTTCTTGCTAAGAACTTAACACCTAGTAAGCAAGAAGACAGTTTAAAAATACCCATCCATTAGTCACTGTACTAACTCCTCCTTTCCCTCAACTGAATTTGTCTTTACGACTTCTTATGATATTTTTATGTGAATTACCAGATTGGTTTGAGGCACATTTAGTATTGCTTGCCATATGTACCACAACAGCTAGTTATAATTCCACTTTATTTTTTAACAACTGAATGGGAAGAAAAGTTATGAAACTGTTTTCAAAGAAATAGAGTTTCAAATGAGCTAAACAAGTACATCAAGCAATTACAGAAATGAGGTTTTCATTCAGTGTAAATGGTTTGAGTGAGATCAAAAGTGGTCATGTTTGTGGCTAAAAGGATCACAGACTAAGAGAACCCTCTTTTGCCTTATTTTTCATTAAGATCCAGAAAGCATATGACTCTGCAGAGAAGAATGACTTGATATTGGTGGATAATCAAATAGTTCTCCTAGGGTTGGGTTGTCCTGTGGTTGTTTTTTTGGGGGTTTTTTTGTTTGTTTGTTTGTGTGTGTGTGTGTGTGTGTGTGTGTGTGTGTGTGTGTGTGTGTGTGTGTTTGGTTTGTTTGTTTATTTTTTTTTGTTTTGTTTTGTTTTGCCTTATGGAGACAACTAATACTTCAGTTAATAGAGCTCTGCTTCTGGAATCAGGAAGATCCAAGTTCAAGACTAGCTTCAGACACTTATTAACTGTGTGACTTTAAAAAGTCATTTAGCCTCTGCCTCAATTTCCTCAACTTTAAAATAAGAATAATTATAGCACAAAATATGGAAATTCAAACTAGGCAGAAACTCAAAATTTTGCAGCCATCTCTTCTGATTGGTGAGTCCCTAACCTAGACCACCATTCCACATCCTTGCCTTTCACTCTCCTTTTACATACTGGTTCCTTCTTAAAACATGTAAACATTTCAGTAATAAGGACCACCTTTTTGTCTATATTTGTATCTCTAGAGTTCATTAAATTGGAAAAATGTCATTCTTTGTGTTAAGAAACCAGCCATTGTGATAAAACTGCTCCTATGAACCAAAAAAAATTAGTATGCCTACATCATGCTGCAGGTCACTGCAGGCCATCCCTGATTCAAATCATTGTGATGAACTGTTCAATATAGGGTTATTATGAGGCATTTAATAAGCACTTAATAAATACTGATTCCTTTACTGTCTAGTCTTCTGATCCATGAATTCTCCCCCAACTAAGTTTTATATGAATCCATATTGTTTCAATTGCTCCTGTTTCTGTTGAATTTGTTCTCATTCCATTACATACCCCTGCCTGTGCAATTATCGAAGTTCTCCATTCCCTTTTCTAAACCTATAGTCCAGCAGGGAAACAAAACAGTCCTCTTTGCCATTTTTATATCCTGCTAATCTAAAAATAAGGAGTCATAGAAAGCAGATATCTCAGAAAGCAATACTCAAAACATATCTAATAACCATATAAATTATAGTCCAAGAAGAGGAAAATAGAAAAAGACTTTTTAAATGATTGGTTTTTTTTAATAATGAACCATTCCATGATATTGAGCTGGAAGTTAATATTATTCGAATAATTTGGCACAAACATCCCAGCATGCAGTATATCATACCTAGACCTTGCAAGGGATTTCATAATAATAAAAACAACATCCTCCCAATGTCCAATATATTGTCATGTCATGACATGGGGATCACTACAAAGTATGAAAATTCAAACCAGGGTGATGTACAGTGGCAGAAACTCTAAAATGCTCACTAATTGCATTGGAAACAATATCATTCATGTTAAAAAAGAAAAACAGCCATTGTGATGAAACTGCTCCTATGAATCAAAAAAATAAATATGGCTACATTATGTTCCAGATCATTGCAGGCAGACCCTGACTGAAATCATTGTGGTGATCTGCTAGATATGGACAATTCAGGAAGGAGTTCTTGTACCAAAAGAAATCAAGACATTTCAGAACAAATTAGAAACATCAACCCCCTCTGCCATATATCCCTTAGTGCAGATGGTGTTAACTACTAAAGAGATCAAATCAAAAGTCTATATGAAATGGACAGAAGAAATCAATAGTTTCATTCTACAGGGGTATCTAGTAATAACAAAATTGTAAATAAAATCCTATTATCAGATATAAATAAGAGATTCATACTATCAGCTGCAGCTCAAATTTATTCAACCACCATATTGCCAAACAATGCAGGAAGATTGGGATTTTTAAAAATATTTTCCATATTTACTTGCATCCCTGTCATGGACTCATTATACTTACTATTGGAAATTGGAGATATCCACTATCCTCATCTTAAGACATCTGAGTTTCCAAAAAAGAACCACTATTATATAGCTATACTCGAACTTTCTCAGGGGTTTAGGGGCTAAACTAGGAAGGATAGATTCCTCTGATGCACAATTATAGCCTCCATCAATGTATTTTCCATTTACAGGATCCACTCCCAATAATGATATTGTTAATATTTAAACAACCATTTAATTCACAATAAAGCTTAAGCAAGAATAATCAACATGGGGTTCAACATAAAGCAAATTCATATTTCTATATGTAAACCTTGGTCATACTCTCCTACCAAAATACTCAATATCTAAAGGGAAGAGTAAGTACACTTAAAGAAACTTGTCACAGAAACACAAAAAAAGGAAAATTCACATGTTCAAGGTAATTTATAGGACCATATAGACTTTAATGTTATTGATCTATGCAGGAACATCTGCACCACATAAACCTGCTTCTCCCCTGCTCTCTCTCTTGTCCTCATTACTCTCCTGAGGACAAAAATCTCCTTCCCTTCTGCTCTTGAACTAGCAAAGCAATGACAACTTCTCTTAATTCAGGTGTGAGAAAGGACCATGAAACTGTCTTGGCTAACCATTTCCTTTAAGCCAGAGACCTGCAAAGTTTATCACACTAACTCTTAGGGCAATGCAGACAAAGCCTCTAGGATTCTGCTCTCCTCCAATGAACTTCAAAACCTTTAAACAAACAATTAAGTTATAAGATGAAGCCTTCTTCTCATCAGAGCATCCCTCATACTCCTTCCTTATTCATAGTTCAGTCAACAGTCGATTTTCTGTTATCTACTAAGTTATATCCTACCCAATTAGTTCATTATTTACTAAGTCCTTTACCACTCTCGATGGCTCAACTCAGAACCTTTTTTTCACACTGATTCACCTTTTCCTTAAGAAATAATAATTCATAAAATCATCTTTTCTGTTAGTTATAAAGCCAATAGCTCTTATTTATCTCATAGCTTTTAACTGTTGAATATGTCAATTTATAATTTTTAACATCATAAACCTGTTATGAGAATGCTTTATTTCCTTTTGTTATTTGGGATTCAAGACCATTCCTCCTACAAATCTTGCTTAACTAAAAGTCTGTTTTCACAGGAACTGCACCTGACCAAAACTGTATTAGAGTAAAATTTACTGAGAATCTTAAACATTCCTAACATAAGGAGCCAGAGGAAGAATTTCAACTGTCCTGACTTCTTGGAAACATGTAAATCCTCTTTCCTCAATCAATTAGTGAATCCTTAAAATGTAGTTTAATCTATACTCTTACTTAGTTTATCTATATGGTTTATCTGAAGAGGTTTGTTTTCTTAAAGGATATATAAGATTATGACTGTTTAATTAAATTGTTCAATTTTTATGAAACAAAGAACTATGGAATTAAGAATCTATCTTCTCTTTAACTTTTATGGTCTTAAAGGAATGTACAAAATTGCAATATATAAAAGAATTATTTCACTGTCACTCTGGTGTAATTTTGTCTAAAAGAAGTCTGGTTAGAATCCTAATGAGGGTTCAGGTTTTCTCTGAGGCCTATGCTTGAGCATGATAATAAACCTATGTTTTTACCTCTATAATTTTTGCATTATAGTAAATATATATTTGGCAGCAATTATCTACCACATGAACTCAGAGAGGAAATATTTCTCCCATAGCAAACCTTAAAAAGAGTTACATACAAATGAACTGAGGTACTGAAATGCCCTGCAACCTCAGGATATTTCTCAGTCTTCAAATGAGTCTCCTTAACATTCTAGGCTTCTGAAAACTGTTTCTTCACATGTGTATTTCATACATTTTTATTACCTAGTTCTTTTCTGCTCCTTTTAACCATAAAACTATTCACAAAAAAAAAGGGCATCACCTACTATCATTTACAAGGTGATTCAAGCCTTTTTATTTATGCAAAAGTTCATTTATTGCACCTTTTGGCAACCAAACTGCTCAAATCTTATCTGGAAACTATTTCTTTACACATAGATTTTAGCGACTTTCCTGTAAAGGAAAAATATATTTTTCTGTCTCTTTCAGACACCAAACTGTTCACTATGAAAGAGATATCACCTTCCATCCTTTACAAGCTGATTTAAGTCTTTTTATTAATATAAAGGTTCACTTAGCACCTTTTTTGAAAATCGTTATTTATACCTTATCTCAAAAAAAAATGTGCTTCCTTACACTTGGATTTTTAGTAGTTTTTACTAAACAAAAGTTCTTTTTTCTGCTTTTTTAATAGTTACATATGAAAGGGGCATTACTTTCTATCTTTACTAGATAACAACTTTTTTTCTTAATTCTAAATTCATTTATTGCCCCTTTTGGAAACCAGACTGCTTTCATTTTATGTGAAAATTGTGTTTCTTTACATATGGATTTCAGTAAATTTTTTTTCCAAATGAAAGTGTCTTTCTGCCTTTTTCAATCATCAGACTATTTACTTTAAAAAGGGACAATACATTAGATGGTTGTTTGTCCTTCATTTTCAAAAAGGACCAGTAACATCATGGGATAATGTCTTCATTCTTTTGTGAATTGGATTTATGATGTGGAGTTGCACAAAATCTTCAGCCTCACTTTCTACTCTAGAGGCACCAAAGTCCAGTGGCAATGCTCAGTGATGCAATGGATGCCCTAAGCTTCTTTATGTCCGACCAAGCACTAAGTACTCTATGGTGCCTTCATAGCCATTGGAATAAGTTGTTCTCATATGTCCATTCCAACAGAAGAAATCTTCCCATGTTAGGAATAGACAGCACACTAACTCATCAACAGATTTAAGCATTGTTAATTACCTTCAGTATCTTAGAAATAGATTATAATATTTTATATATAGATGAATTTAAGAAGTTACTAAAATCTGAAGAAGGAAAAATTGAAGGGTCCAAGAATATTGAAAATTTCCACAT
Organism: Sminthopsis crassicaudata; assembly: GCF_048593235.1. Lineage (NCBI taxonomy): Eukaryota > Metazoa > Chordata > Mammalia > Dasyuromorphia > Dasyuridae > Sminthopsis > Sminthopsis crassicaudata. The sequence continues at coordinate 168,006,583 of NC_133622.1, read as the reverse complement.
AATAAAAATTCAAGAAATAATGCTTAATGATAAAATGGATAGCAAGAGTATCAAGGAATATCCCATGTAATTTTGTACAAGAATTATGAATAGTTAGATTGGAATTCTTAAAAGATCTTACTGAATTTGATGGCATGAAATTAACTAAATGACCAATTATACTAAAACAGCTATTTGAGTTGTAATATTTTTAAAGTGGGTAGCTTCTATTATCATCATGAATGAATACATTTTATGCAGTATATGGAAGAAACTACAAAAGCATTTCAAGGCCTTTAAACAGCAGGATGGATGGCAACCTTTATCATGGTAAGAGTAGGGGAAGAAAGGATGCATAAGCATGAAATGCAAACATCACAGAAGGAACTTGAATATTATTCTACAGAAAGCATTAGATTGCATCAATAGCTATCTGGTACATGTAGTAGAAACTTATTGCCCAGTTAAAGGCAAGGGAAAAAAAAGAAAGAAAGGAATTAGGGAAACAGAAGTATATCAGAAATTGGAGATGCTCTTAATTAGTCATTCAAAATAAAAGTCAAAAGGTCATGGTGATACAAAGATGTTCTGCTTTTGGTTTTCAGAAAATCTTCACCATACATACATGTCTTCCTCTCCATCCTGCCCCCATCTTCATCCATCCATATCATCCACATCAGAGAAATATTTATTATAAGTCCATGCACATCAGCAGTTTTTTTCCTAATCCTAGCCAAATCTTTGTCTCACTATTTGTCCATCTGAAATTTTTATTTATGATTCCAGCAAGATAAAGCAATCTATTTGGGATAAAGGTCAAGTAGGGGTGAGATGACATGATTTAGGCAACAAATAATTCAGTTTTAGTAACATTCCTCACAGTTACTCTAAGGCAAACAATAATGACTGCATACTATCTGGTTTCAGTTTATGATTTTTTTTTGCTGTGCTTTAAGTCATTCCTTTATAGTGACTTTGCCTTCTTCAAAAAAACTTATGGCTGACCATAAAAAATGTATCTTATATATCTAAATTCTACTGGAAAGTCATTGGATATCATTAGACTTTAACCAACTGGGAAATTTCTCTTCCAGGTTGGCAGCCAAGGGCTTTCTGGAAAGCTTAGTGAATGATTATGATTTTTAATTTCTCAAGCAGAGTTTAAACTGAATTTGGGGTCAAAGTCACTTTACTTGCATTTCATGGCATCCGCTCCCTTATGTCATGCCCTTTTTAAGAACAATAGAGAAACAATGACCTCTGTCAGTAGAGCTGCCCCACTGGGGACCCAAATGGAATTGGTCAGTTGAGCAACATATCACTTCCTTCCTTCTTTATTTCTTTCCTTCCCTTCTTCCTTCTTTATTTTATTTATTCCTTTCTTCCTTCCTTCCTCCCTACTTTCCTTTCTTCCTTCTTTCTTTCTTCCTTCCTTCCTTCTTTCTTTCTTTCTTTCTTTCTTTCTTTCTTCCTTCCTTCCTTCTTTCTTTTTTCTTCCTTCCTTCCTTCTTTCTTTCTTTTTCTTTCCTTCTTTTCTCTTTCTTTCTTTTCCTTTTTTCTTTTCTTTCTTTTCTTTTTTCTTTCCTTCTTTTCTTTCTTTCTTTTCTTTCCTTCTTTTCTTTCTTTCTTTTCTTTTCTTCTTTTCTTTTCTTCTTTTCTTTCTTTCTTTTCTTTCCTTCTTTTCTTTCTTTCTTTTCTTTTCTTCTTTTCTTTTCTTTTCTTTTCTTTTCTTCTTTTCTTTTCTTTTCTTTTCTGTTCTTTTCTTTCTTTCTTTCTTTCTTTCTTTCTTTCTTTCTTTCTTTCTTTCTTTCTTTCTTTCTTTCTTTCTTTCTTTCTTTCTTTCTTTCTTTCTCTGAATGGGTTTGCTTCAGTCACAGACCTTAGTTTAAAAAGGTTCACTACATCCAGGGCCATCTCCAGTCATCCTTATCTATATCTTGCCACTGGACCTAAATGGCACTGGAAGAAAAAGTGAGGCTAGTGATTTTGCACAACCCACCCTCATTTAAATCACTTGCATGACATGGCATCTCTGATTGCATGGTCTTCTTCCAAAACAAAGGACAAACAACAACAACAACAAGTTAAAAGCATCTGTTGTTGTAATAAGCTGTGGCTAGCTAAATCTTTCTAATTCATATTCTAGCAAAAGAGAGGGAAGACAGGAGAGGAAAACTAAAGGAATTAGGGATGTTGGTTAGGAGACATTCTCTACTCTCCTAAGGTGGAAATAGAGGAGAAAAAATGAAGATATGAGGGGGAAATCCTCTCTCTGAACTGGCTCATGAAAGAATGACCCAAGAGAATTTTATTCTGCCCTTATTAAAAGGGAGCAAGAGATAAGAGGATTATGGATTCCAAAATCATATGGAAATGGGACATGGAATCCAAAATTGTGTAAGTACTAGGATAATAATCTGTTTCCAGGGCAGTTTATTTGTTGAATTTCAAAGGATATTTTGGGGTCTATACATTGTTAACTAGTTAAATAAAGACAATTTGTGAATGTTATTTACCATTATTCGGTACCAACTTCATGTGAGAGGAGGACAAGGCACATTATTTCCATCATTCTATCTCTTACTAGAGTTTTCCCATTAGAACTCTAAGTGAACCTACAGAAGAGCTTAAATCCAATATTTTCATTAAATAGCAAAAAAAAAAAAAAATAGAAATCTTGGTCTGTAGGAGTTTATAAATGTCAAATATAAAAAAAGTATCCTGTTATAGTATCATTTTGATATAAATTTCATCAAAATGATAAGAACACAATGAATAATTAATTATAATGATACCTTCAGAAAGAAATCTGTGAAATTTCAAAGAACCAAGATTAGAATCAAATCATGGAAAAGACCCACTTGAACTCAACAAGCAGTGTATAGATTTAAAAAAGCATCAAATGAATTGCTTTTTAATGGAGATGATAGAATCTTAAAAACAGGTCATTGTCATCATCCATATAGCATGAAATATAAAGGAGTAATGTAAGAGTCTGGGGGAATACTATGGCTGGAAGAATGATATGGACGATGAATCAACCAAGACAAGGAGGAGGAGAAATAGGAGAGCATCACATCATGAAAACCTATATAGGAAAACTTGACCAGGAAGAAAGAGAGTGGTCAATGTCAAATGCTGTAGAGCAATCATAAGAATAAGGATCAAGGAGGCACCTGTTAGATTGAGCAATCCAGCCATCATTACTATATTGAGAGAGAGAAGTTCAGTTGAATAATGAGGCTAGGAAGAAGAGGAAATGATAGCAACAAACTCCTAGGAGTTCCACTGAGAAAGGGAGGTGATATATATCACAATAGCTTGAGGGGGTAATAGGAACTAAGAAAGATTGTGTTGGGTTTGATTTTGGTTTTGGTTTAATATTGTTAGACTTGGTCATAAGGAGAGATTGGTCGTGACTCATGATTAAAGAAAGACAATGATTGAGTTTCTGATATGCTAGATAATAACAGGATCAAAAGCATACTTAGAGGGATTGACCTTGGTATCTCTTTGTTAAAGAATCAGGAAAAGGAAAAAGTTAAGCATGATGTCATGTTAGGCATGAACTTTAGGAAGGGAAAAGAGGGAGCTTACAGCAAATAACTTCAAAATTCTCAATGAAATAAAACATGCAGTTGAGAAAGGGAAGCCTGGAAGATTTGAGGAGAAAAGAGAAGACTTGGAACAACTTCTGTTGAAAGTAATATGAGGAAGTTTGATTGGTATGGCACTGAATAAATATATTTATTTAGAGTAGAATTGTCATTTTTATTATATTGGTTCAGCCTACCCATAATCAATTAATATTTTCCAATTGTTTAGAACTGATTTTGTATGATAAGTGTTTTGTAATTATGTTCATATAGTTCCTAGGTTTGTCTTGGCAGGAAAATGCCTAAGTACTTTACATTGTAAAACATAAACATACAATAATGAATACACACATATAATAAAATATAAATCAATTAGGAATCAATCAGAGAGGAGGAAAGGAATTATCTTGCTATAAAGAGGACCAGATGGAGCTGGAAAACATTGATTTGAGGTTATAAAGATAGCAGAGTTGTTTAACTTCCTCCCAAGTTCATGTCCAGCATCATGTGAGCAGGAGAGAAAGAAGTGGTTGATGGGAGTGATTCACAGTAAGGATTTGTCAAGGAATCAGGAGAAACAGGACAAGGAAATAATGGATTCAAGAGTAAAAGACAATGTAGGATAGAACTGGTTAATTATAGAGTGAATATTAGAGAAAGAAGAATGGAAAGTCTGACCAGAGATGATGACCTGAGAAAAATACCGGAAGGATTGAAGGGCGTCATAATAATGAAAATCCCTTTTGGAAGGGTGAAGCATAAGGATAGATGGAATGGTGCAAGGTTATGCTCAGATACAGGAATGTCAATTTTTTAAGAATACTTCTGGGGAATCGTAGGCTCCAGTGTGTGACCATCCCTTTGGGTTATATAAAGATGGAGTGGAAAAGGTCATGGGATAAGTAAGCTAAGGAATTGGGAGATTAAAAGATATATTTCATGGATGGGTTTGAATTCAGACCTCTTGACTCCAAGTCCTGATTCCTAACTCCACATATGTTTTCAATCATTTTTGATGATTCACATGAGAGGAAACAAAAAAATCAGAATGCACCCTGTGACAATCTCCCTTTCTTGTAACTTTACAAGAAAATTGGAAGTACAGGAAGTGAGAAGGAAGTTCCACAGGAGCTATCAAACAGTAAAAATCCCATATACTTTGGCTCACCAAATCATTAAAAAGTTAGATAGAAACAATTTTTTCAGTTCAGTTTGAGAAAGAACATCTCTTCAATAATGTCCAATAATAGAATGGGTTCCTGAAAAATAGTATGCTCCCTATCACTGGATGTGGACGGAGAAGGTTAAAATATTTCTTGTCAAAGATGTCAATAAGGTACACCTACATGAAGATCCATACTGTACTCAATGATCTCTAAGATTCATCTCCAAATTTGGAAAAATAAAACACAGGTCATGTCTCACATTTACAAGCATGATTCTGAAAGCTAGAAATGAAAAGAAAAAAAATTAAATGACAAATTAGAAGGTTTGTTTGCTAAATGGTCTACAGAAACCTGGCTAAGGAATTCCCCTGAGTCAGATAATGAGTAGAGATTTGTGTTTTCTGGGATTTTACCCTCAAGCCAACTGGCAAAGTAGTGCAACTGTGACTGAATTCACAGATGAAAGTCATTGTTACTTAGTGGAAGGAGACAAGAGATTTAAGAAGAATTACAAGCCAAATACATTGTTCACTAAAGTGTTTTCTTAAAAGTTGATAAAAGAAACTTTTTAAAAGAATCTCTTTTCTGTGCAATGAATTTATGTGCAATATCCCAAGAAATTTAATAGCTTAGCATTTTTACTTGATTTCAAGGCATAAAGACTACATTGTGGTCATTTGGAACAGCTACAGTAACTAATAATTCTGGACATGCTGTTGATATCTGTAGATCTTCAATTGACATTATAAAACAAGGCAAATAACAGAGAAATTATCTGGTGATTTGGAATGAGCACAAAAGCCAATATAGATTGGTGATGGGGTAATGTTTCATTTGAGGTTGGGTAAAGATAGAAAAGGGAAGGGAATAACAATTATCTCACACAAAGAAGTGGATTTCACTTGAACATATTGATAGTGGCAATGGTCCCCGAACTGGATGAAATGGGGCTTGGTTAGAGGCTCTAGGATAAGTGACCCTTTGGAAGCAAGAACTACTCTAAAGACACTATAAGGCCTGAATTCTTTAGGACTAGTAAAATGAACATTTGCCTCTGCAAAATCTGCTTCTGCCCAGGGTTCCTGAATTTTGTAGATGATTATATATCTTCTTGCCATCATTTAAGTTAAGCGACTATTTGAATATATAAGACCTTTGGTCTCCTATTGCATCATAATTGGACAAATTTGCATCTTGGTCAATGACAATACACTTATCTGTTTATATGTTGTAAGCTTCTAGTGCATATACTGGAGAGGCACTCCTTAAGGTGAAGGGCTTTTTTCCACTTTCTCTTCGTATCATCAGCAACTTTGCACAGTGCCTGGCACATAATAGGTCAACCAATCAATCAGTAAACATTTATTTGGCATCTACTATGTGTCAAGCAGTGTGCTAAACATTGAGGATATAAAAAGACGGATTTTTTAAAAAGTACTTAATAATGCCTATCAGATTGAATGAAGTGAATGGATTCCTAAGAACATTTCTTATTTACCAAATGTCCCTGTCTCTTAAGTTTCTGGGTAGCTTATTAAGGCAATCCTAAATTAACCAAAACCACCATCTTACATTTCTGTAACAGTAATCACCTACATTTTATGTGCCTTTGTTATTGTATAGTCGTGTTTGTGACCCTCTTGCTTTGGCAATTGCTTTGGCAAACACTGCAGTGGTTTGCCATTTCCTTCTCCAGCTCATTTTGCAAATGAAAAAAAAAAAAATTAAGGCAAACAGAATTAAGTGATTTGCCTAGAGTCACACAGCTAGTGTCAGAGGCTAAATCTGAACTCAGGAAGAATATTCTTCCTAACTTTAGGTCTGCCATTCTATCCATTACGTGACCCAGCTGCTTAATAAATCTTTATTGATTGATCAATTTGTCATCTTTCTTTTGCTTGAACAAATTAAATGAGAGGAAATGCAGAACATCCCAAGGCAATTTCATTCCATTGATATTACTGATATATACATATATATATTTACATATATATATATATATATATATATATATATATATATGTATATATATATATATATATATATATATATATATATATATATATATGCTTGGAAGGCACCTCAGAGATCTTATAGTCCAACCCTGGCATTTTACAAATAAGGAAATAAAAGCAAAGAAGTTTAGTGACACATTAGGCAGGAAGATGGAATAGAAGATAGAAGGCTGGGCTTAGAGTAAAGAAGATATGAGTTCAAATCTTGCCTCAGCTACATATTAACTGGTAAATATGTTTTATCTTGGTCAAGTCACTTCCCACATTTGTTAGGTTCTTACTAAGTGCTAATGAGATAATGAGATTTCCTTATCTATAAAATGAAGATAATAGCAGTTACTTCATAGGATTGTCATAAGGATTAAAGAACTAACCTATGTGAAGTACTTTACAAAACTTAAAGTACTATATTTATTAAACTTAAAGTACTATATTTATTAAACTTAAAGTACTATTATTATTACCCAAGGCCACAATGGAAGGTAGTACATAGAAGAGCAAGACTTTGACTCTAAATCAAGAACTCCTTCCCATGAACTCAGTTATTTGGATCCTCATTCTTGTCCTACTCCTCATTTCGTACAACTTTTTCGCACATTATGTATTCTATCCCAATCCCTTAAAAGATTACTTTCTATCATAATCCCTAAATCAGCAGAATTAAATTCTTTGATAAGAAATATTCCTCTTCCACATGATACAGCAATGTAATGTTTCATAATAAGATCCAGTGGCTTTTTAAACAAATAATTTGGAGCAAAAGAGAGGGAAAGGAGAATAGCTCTTTTTTTTCCATCTTCCCACCTATACCTGAGCTTGGAAAGTGCTGCCCAACATTTGAAGGATTTCTCAGTACTAGTTAAAATAGATACCCACAGTAAAAGATACCACTCTTCCAATTCACTATATCTAATAAAAATGTGGAGCTGAAAACGACTCTACCTGCCCATGATGTGTTTACCATAGAATGCTGGTGACCTTTTAGCAAGACCTTTGGTCTCTTATAGCCATTGCAGGCCTTCCCTGCTCCATGACCCAGAATTTCAAAAGCAAGTACGGGGATGCGCTCAGAATTGGTTTAGGATCACAAGATGCATTTCTGGTAAAAGGGCGCCACAGGGATACTGGGGAAACCACAGCTGATTTAACTACTTTCCACTGCCAAGACCTACTCTCCTTTTGGAACATCTGGAAGACCTTGTGTGAGAAACGAGTGGAGGTGGGTAATGGGGACCATGCGCGGAACCTTGGCATCCAATACGAGAACACCACCTCGCCAATGTCAACAAGACATTGATTTGATGAAGGCTGTAAGTCTTCAGACTACCTCACCTCCCTCCTGGGCTGGACCTTGGGCCTGGAGCCAGGTGGATAATCCCTCCCCTTTCATTTTCAAACAAAAGAAACAAAAGAACACCATATATCAAGTTTATAACTTGTTAACTGAAGCCAATGGGTGTTCACAGATATATTTTCCCTCCTTGGAATTGTACCTTTCTTGAAAAACTCTCCAATGGTTAGAATAGTTTTGTTAATGATTACAACTCCTTGATGTATGAAGTGACCCTTATATCAGATGACAGAGATATTTAATTAAAGAGATTAAACTTCTCGTCCATACTTCTGATGTCAGAGAAGTATAATGACTTGACCAAAAGAATTTGAATATAAAAAAGGAAAAGAAAGAAAGAAAGGTCTATAGAACATAAATTCCTTAAGGGCAAAGACTCATTCTTTGTCTTTTTATCCCTAGGGAATGAAGACTATCTACTGTTCATCTTATAACATGTAGTTTAATGGATATCCTATAGAACTTTTGTTCTATTGTACCCAGAATTAGACAAGAAGAGAATTCTGGGATGAATTGCCTTCAAGAATTCACAAGCCCCTTTTCAATGACCCCAAAATAATCTCAGAAACAAAAGCCTACCTTAAAAAAACAGATACCTCTCCCCTCCCTTTCCTCACAAGCCAGGCTTTGGAATAAAAACAAAATTACAAAAGTGAGAAAAGCCACTTGGCAAAATTAATCAGCATGTCAACCAAGTCTGATGATATATAGGGTGTGCTATAATGGACATATAGTCCCTCACTTCTTCTAAGACATACATTTTCTCAAGTCTTCTCCAAAGCTAAGCTTCTCAGTCATAATTACGTAACATTTATTTTTCTGTATTTCTTTCTCTTTCCCTTCCTTTAGTTTCATATGGCGATAATCTAAGTTGATTAAATTTTCTTTAGAGTACTGAAAGGGTGAGATGCTTTCTGTCTGCCTGGTAATAGTCACTATGTATATTGCTTTCTTGGTTCTGCTTACCTCCCTTACAAAAGTCCACCTCTTTTTATACCAACTTTGCACCATTGTTCTATGCCTGCAAGACAAAGACACCATATAATAACTGAAAATGCAAATCATACAAAAGGCAGTAAAAAAAAAAAAAGCACACCTTGAATATGAGTGAGCTGCCATATATAACAAATAAGTAACAACAGAGAACTGGCAATGAGTATGATATCAGAGAATTCTATGATCCAAAAGGAAAATGAGATGGTCACATGACTAGGGATAAGTTAGGTAGAGAGAAGAACACCTCAGTGTTCCACTAGCATCCTTGAGGCATCAGTGGGGAAAGTGAAGATTCCTAGTATTTTGAGTGGAGAGTAATGGGAGAATATGGATAAGAATCACATAGGCTGGGAAAACATAAATGAGTTGAGATCTGTTTCACTGGAGAAAATAATCAAAATGATACAGATCACAGATCTTTTGAGGAGCTGGAAGCAATGTTTGTCCTTCATTCTCAAAAATGATCAATAATATCAGAAAAGTGATGTTTTGATTTTCAAGTTAATTGGATTTAAATGATTCAGGATTGTGCAAAATCACTAGTCTCACTGGAGCTATCTAGTTCCTGTGGTAAAATATAAAACAGAATAATTGAAGGTAGATGGAGTGTTATATAGTAGACAGAGCATTGGACTTGTAGTTTGGAATTTTCATGAATCATATTGATCAGAGTAATTTAGTTTTTACAGCTAATTATCTTTACCATATCACTGTTACTATGTACAGTGTTATCCTGGTTCTACTCACTTCACTTTGATCAGTTCATATAAGTCTTTCCTGAATTTTCTAACACCATCTCCATCATTTCTTACAATAAAAGTTATTCCATCACAATCATACATCGCAATTCGTTCAACCATTCTCCAATGGATAGGCATTCTTTCAGTTTTCAATTCTAAATGCTCAATATATTCCAGGCACTAAGCTAAACATTGAGATTACAAACAGAAGAAAAAAAAAAATAAAAATAAAAAGCAGTGCCTCCTTTCAAAATGCTTACATTTTAGTGGGGGAAGACACACTTAAAAGAGAGCTAAAACTTAGAGAGAGAGAGGTCAACACTCAGGAAACATAGTGTGAAGTCTAGACAATGGAGAATGTCTGCCCTGAATCCTTTCTCACAATGGAGGATACAAAAAGAACATACCATTGGGAGAAGGAGGTCATGAGCGCAGAAGGAGGAGGCAATTGAATATGTTAGTAAAGTCCATCAAAGTGGCCAGATTACTTGGGGAAAAAAATGTGCCCTTGTAAAAACAGAATCCTTCATGCGCAATCTTTTTTTTAATCTGAGAATCCTTCATCATTTTCCTCTGGGGCTAAGTAAAACTTCTTCATTTTTTCAGAGGCTTAGTCCTTTTCCCTTGGAAGACAATCTTTAATTTTTCAAAAAAGGAAAATGATTCACTGTGAAAATGCAAAATGCTTGGAAAACTTTTGACATTTTGACTGCTGTTATATGGAAAAGAAGCCTCCCAGATTTGATTTTGTACTCTTTTTCCTCTCAACAATAGGCCACTTTTCTTGCAAAGAAAAAATGGAAGACAACCAAGAAAGAAAAGACGGTTGATGTCATGTATAGAATAGCTCGCTGTTACTGGGAAAGCTAGCCAACAAGACCATATGTTGTTTTCACTGTTGTTTCTCCCCAAAAACAATTTCAGGGAGCACAAGTCAAGACAAAGTAAGAATATCCTTTCTTTTGGGCCATAAATATATCAACAATTGCCTACTGGACATTTCAAATTGAATGTCCTGGAGACATCTTAAAGTCAACCTGTCCAAAACTGAATTTGGGATATTTCTCCCCCTCAAAAAAAGTTCTCCTTTTTCAAAATTCCAAATTTCCATCAAATGCACTACCATTCTTCCAGCCTCCTAGGTTCACAACCTTGGCATTATCCTGGACTCCTCATTCTCTTCACCCCACATATCCAATCAGTTGCCAAATCTTGCATTTCTACTTTCTCAACATCTTTTGTATCTTTTTCCACTCATACAACTGCCACCTTAGTTCAGGCCCTTATCTCCTCTCACCTAGATTATTGCCAATAGCTTTCTAATTGATCTCCCTAACTCAAGACTCTCCCCATTTCAGTCCACTCTACACAGTGCTGCCAAAGTGATTTTTTAAGTGTATATCTAACCAATATTATTCCTTATGCAACCAATCCAACAGCTTCCTATGGCCTCCAAAATAAAATATAGACTACTCTATTTAACTTTTAAAAATTTATATAAAACTAGCCTCAATCCAGCTTTCAATCTCTGTAAGGTAATATTGCTCATTTTCATGCTCTGCAATTTGACCAATCTAGCCTCTGTCTGTTCCTCACACATGGTCCTCTGTCTCTTATCATCATGCCTTTGCATTAGTATCCTCTATATCTGGGGTTCATTCCTTTCTTATTTTTATCTCACTAATACACAATTTGGGCACATCATCTGCAAGGGCTCCTTTCCTGATTCCCCAAACTATCTTGTATTTAAGATTTTTTATATATTACTGTTTAATCACTTTATGATATATGTGTATATAATTCCTTTATCTCCTCATTACATTATATGTATCTGGAGAATAGACATTGTTTTATTCTTCATATTCATATCACCAGTGCCTAGCATAGTGCCAGGCACATTGAAGGCACTTGATAAAATGCTTGTTGACTGATTGATTGATTTGAGAAATTAATTTTCTATATGTATTTTTCTATATATAATGGAGCTAACTTGGAAATGTTAGTTCAATGTCAGTTGACAGAATTCTAGGTACATTTCCAGTATTTGGACTCAAAATCCAATGTTGTAGACAACTCATTTTATTACTGCTCTTCTAATAGGAAGGGTTGAAATACAATCTGATTGCCCTGAGGGGATACAGGAGCCTGGAAGCACTAAAAATCTTCTTAAGTAACCTTAACATTCTCTTTTCTGGCAATCTGGTATGCTGGAAATCCAAACTTCCCTACAGGCAGAACTTCTACTACAAGAAAGAAACATGTGTCATGAGTAAACCATATTAACAATGACATATTGATATTTTGATGAAAGAAAATGCTCTAGAAATTCTTCTTTGAAAATTCTGAGAATTTTTGCTCACTAATTAAAAATAATGGAAAGTGCCTCCATTTTACATTAATCCAATTCACCACGTTTATCAAGATCAAAGTCCTGCCCTTATGAAGCTTAATTCCTATAAGGAAGATACAACCTGAATTTAGATAAGAAACTATCTAACATATAGATAACAATATAAAGTAATTTCAAAAAGGAGAAAATTGGAGGGTAAAGGAACAAGTTAGTAAGTACTTAGTATGTTTCCAGTATTATGTTAAGTGCTTTATAGATATCTAATATAGGGGCAACTAGATGGGGCAGTTTGTAGAGCACCAGCCCTGAAGTCAGGAGGACCTGAATTCAAATGTGATCTCAGATACTTAACACTTCCTAGCTATGTGATCTTGGGCAAGTCACTTAACCCCAATTGTCTCAGCAAAAAAATAAATTAAAAGTAAATAAAATATCTCATTTGATACAGCAACTCTACAAGGAAGATATTATTTTTGTCCTCGTTTTACATATGAGAAAACTGAAGCAGACAGGAATTAAATGGCTTACACTGGTTACACAGCTAGTGTCTGAATTTGGGCTTGAATTCAGGTCTTACTGACCACAGGCTTGATGCTCTATAAACTGTAGCATTTAATGAGAACAGTCCCCAGTAGGAGAACATGAATTTCAAAAGATGGATAAAAGACAGAGCATATTCTACTTATTTCTGCCCCAAAACACAATAAAATTAAGTCCCAGAAAATTCTGAGCACTAGAGGACATAGAAGGGGATCCCAAGAATATTATTTCATTTCCATTTCTATCTTCCAGCCATAAATCTCCAGTCCAGCCAATATAGTGAAATTACTTTCTTGAGAAGACTATGTTTTCCTTTCTTTCTTTTTTTTCTGATTTCTGGCTCTGTCACTTACTAGTTCGATTTCCTCATCTTATTTTGTTTTCCAATTTTATTTTCTCTGTCCCAATTTAAAAGAAAAGGAAAAATCAAAACCCATGTAACAAATATACATAGCCACGCAAAATAAATTCTCACATTGGCTGTCTCCAAAAATATTTCTCGTTCTGCATCTTGAGTCCATCATCCTTCTATCAGATGATACTTGTTTCATCATTGGTCCTCTGGAACCATCCTGAAGATGAATTTATATGCAGTTGCCTTTCTAAATATCTTAATCCCTAATCCTCAAATGATATTAAATTCATATTTTGAAATAATAATCTATAAGGCATTACATATAAATCTTCAAAACTAAAAAATTTCAGAGAAGAAACAAAAATTAGAGAGAATCCATTGAAGGAAACTAACTCAAGTTTTAAAGAGTTCTCCTGTGCATAGCTTCAAAGCAACTAAACTTATTTCCCTACTTCTACTGTTTGTTTGGTATTTTAAATATTTCAAGGCAAGTATATCAGTATGAAATACACAGGAGCTTAATTCCAAATAATCTAGAAAACTGGCCCTCCAGGGATGCATACTGTAATTCTCCTAGATGGCACCACAGTTCAGAGTACTGAGTCTGGAGGGAGGCAGACTTGAGTTCAAATCTACTCTCAGATATTTTCTAATTGTGTAATTCTGGTTTCACTTAATCTCTTGTGCACCTCAGTTTCCTTAACTATAAAGTAAAGCTAATAACACCATCTACCTCCTAAAATTGTTAAAAGAATAAAATGAGATCATATCTATAAAACACATAGTGTAGTGCCTGAGGCATAATTGGCATTTAACAAGTGCTTGCTACCTTCCCTCTTTTCATCCCTCCATTAACAGAGAAGAGCACAGACTGCCATCCTACCCAACAATACCTAGAATATATCAATATATCAGTGTTGTTTCTACCATATGTTATTCCTTTTTCACTACCCTAGCTTATTTAAATAGATCAAAACAAAGTTTTTTAGGGGAACACTAAACTATCTGAAGAAATATTTTCTAACAAGAATTGCTGGGAAAACTGGGAAAATATTTTATACTACTTGGCTATTAAAAGTTACATAACTTAAAACTAATAATAATAGCAGATCAGAGATTGGGGATGAAACAGAGTGGGGTGAGTTCATATCCAAACAAGAAATAAAAAACACCATTGCAAAAGATGAAAAAGATAATTTCTACTTTGGGCAACTAATAAGCCCAAACATAAATAAAATCAATGAAACTAAATTAAGAAGGAAAGATATTAATTAGGAAAAACGGTTTCATCAAATATTACTGACAAGGAACCAAGTTATTGGATATCTAAGATATTGGGCAGCTAACAGAAATACATATTACACCAAACTCCGTTCCCCAAAAGAGAAGTGATAAACAATTCTCAAAAGAATTGCATTCTAATAACAACCAAATGAAAGATTATTACAGGTCATAAATAATAAGATAAATGAAGGTAAGAAAAAAATTAACCCTCTAAGATTTAATCTCTCCTCAAGCAAGTTAACAAAGATAAAAGATGGGAATAGTAAATGTTGGAGGATTTTTAAAAACATACTATTGATGAAGTTTCTAATAGCTCTAACCCTTCTGGGAAACTACTGTATTTAGGAAATAGTTAAATTATCTATTTGCCCCAAGACATCCTATTGCAAGAAATATACGGGGGGCAGCTAGGTGGCGCAGTGGATAGAGCACCAGCCTTGAATTCAGGAGGACCGGAGTTCAAATCTGATCTCAGACACTTTACACTTCCTAGCTGTGTGACCCTGGGCAAGTCACTTAACCCCAGCCTCAAAAAAAAAAAAAAAAAAAAAAAGAAAGAAAGAAAGAAATATACCCCCAACAAGGTCAAAAAATACAAAGAACTTAAATGCAACAAAATAATCACAATAACACTTTTTTATAGCAGCAAATAAGTTAGAAACAAAGTGAATGCATAGAAATACAAGCTAATTGTAGCTTATGACTGTGACCACACATTGCTACTACAAAAGAAACAATTAATAGGAATAAAATAGGAAGGTATGAGAAGACTTATACAAGCTGATGTGAAGTAAAGTAAGTAAAAACCAGGAAAGGAAGAAACACAAAGCAATCAATCAATCACTCAGCAAACACTTATTAATTATTTACTATGTACTGGGTTAAATACTAGAGATACAGAGAAAGGCAAAAAAAAAAATATTGCTTCCTATCAAAGTATTTACATACTAATGGGGGAGACAACATGCAAATTTTTAAAAATTACAAATAAGATATAGGGAAAGTAAATGGCAAACTTTTCAGGAAGAAAAGTTCTATCTAGTAACTAAGGGAACAAGGAAGGCCTTTTATAGAAGATATACCTTTGACTTAGTCCTGAAAACAAACAAGAATTCTAAGAATCAGGATGAGAAGAAAGAGAGAATTATAGGCATGAAATTAAGAGAGGAAGTATTATGTGTACCGAATCAAATAGGCCAGTATGGTTTACCTTAAAAATGAGTAAGTGAGAAGGCTAGACAGATCAGAAAAGACCTTTAAATTCCAAATAGCGGAATTCATATTGATCCTAGAAGTAATAAGGAAACATTGGAATATGTTAAGTAGGGAGGTTAGTCAGATTTAGGAAAATCACTTTAGCAGATGCACTGGAATAGATAGACACATGAAAAGAAGAGCATAAATTAGAATTGTATAGCAACAGTCCAGGTAAGAGGTGATGAAGGTATGAATTAGAGAGCTGACTAAATTAAGCGAATGGAAGACCTGAAAAATGTTACAAAGATATTATCTGGAAATTGTTATGAAGAAAGAAATTATAAAATTTGCCAAATAATTGGCTATATGGAATAAATAAGAATGAGAAATTAAGGATGACATGGGTTTGAAAACTTAGTAAAGTTTGAAAAGAAAAGATAAGTTCATTTTGAAACACTGAATTTCAAATATCTATGGTATGTCTAGTTAAGACCAATAGGCAAATGGAGAAGTGACACTGGAGGTTAACAAAAATATTAGTTAGATAGGAAGATATCATTATCATGAGTGTAGATATTGAATCTATGGGAGCTAATGAGATCAATAAATGAAATTGTCCAGAGAGAAAAGAGAAAAAAAAAAAAAAAAGCTTAGGACAGAGCCCTAGGAAACACCCACATAAAGATCCAGCAAAGGAAACCAAAAAGGAGTGATCTAATGGAGAAGAACCAAGGCAAAGCAGTATAACAGAAACCCAGAAAGAAGAAAGTGTAACTTATAGTATAAATAGTTCTCCTAGCTCTATTCATTTAATTCTGCATCTGTTCATGCAAACCTCCCAGGATTTTATACAGAGGCTTTGTTATTTGTTATGGCACAGTAACATTATACTAACTCAAATACCATAATTTGTTTAATCATTCTCTTCATTGATGAATAACTTTTTGTTTTCATTCTTAACTACCACACAAAGTGATAGTTTATTGCATAAGGGTCCTTTCATTCTTTCTTTGAGCTCTTTGGGGTCTATGACTGGTAGAAGTATCATTGGGTCTAAAGACTTGTATTGTTTAGTGAATTTAAGGGCATTATTACCAATTGCTTTCCAGATTAATTAAAACAAGCCACAGCTCCAATGGTTTCTAATAGTTTGTGTATATATTCTTTTGAAAAATAAGGCTTTGACCAGTTCTCTACTGAACTATGGCACTTGTTCTTAATTGTTTATTTGTGTCAAGTTCTAAGTTACCTGTGTCTAATTTGGATTTCAGACCTTTATAAAAAAAATTTGCTGTAAATATTTTCCTATTTCATTGTTGACCTCTTAATTCATATTGCATTGATTTTAAAAAATAAAGATGTTTAATTTTTGTGATGTCAAAAATTATGTTTTCAGGGACAGCTAGATGGCACAGTGGATAGAGCACTGGCCCTGAATTCAGGGGGACCTTATTTGAAATCCTGCTTGAGACATTTAACACTTATTAGCTGTGTAACCCTGAGCAAGTCACTTGACCCCAATTGCCACACACACACACACACACACACACACACACACACACACACACACACACAAATTGCAAAAATTGTATGTTTTCCACTCAGTGACCTTTTTTGTCTCAATTTTGGTCAGAAATTCTTTCCCTATGTAATTATGTAAGATATCACCTCCACTGTTTCTCTAATTTGTTTATGAGAAGACCTTTTATATCTAAGTCCCACATCTAACATAATATGATGTATCATGTTGGTTTAAACCTAATTTCTTCTAGACAATTCACCAAAATAGTTTTTGTCTAAGTGTGACACAAGTAAATGATGTCTTGGCTACTGCATACTCTGCTGCAGTTTTTCCTATTGCTTCTAGTTTTTGTATAGTAAATCTATTTTGCATAGTAAATGTGTTCACCTTTTCTATTTTTTAACCAGTATAAAATAGTTTGAATGATTACTGCTTTGTAGTTTGAAATCAAGCACTGTTAGACTCCTCTTTCCCCATTCCCTTTTTTCTTTATTATTTCTTTTGAGTTCCTTGACTTCTTGTTCCCCTAGATGAGTATTGCTATTTTGCCTAGTAATATAGCATAACCCTTTGAAAATTTAGCATGACATTGAATTTGTAAATTAATTTTAGACAGGATTATAATTTTATTATATTGGCATTGCCAAATAAAATCAAAGAATTTTCTCTTACTATTTGAGATTTTTTTATTTATAAGTATTTTGTGGTCATATTCATATAATTCTTACATATGTGTTGTTAGGTAGATTTCCAGATATCTCAAATATTCTTACATTTATTTTAAAAAGAATTTTCCCCATATTTCCAGTAAGCTTTATTGGTAATATACTGAAAGATTTTAGGATTTTTTTCTATCTTTGTTAGTTGATAATTGTACAGTTAAATTTTTAGGGTTCTCCAAGTAAACTATCATGTCATCCAAAAAGTAAAAATTTTGTCTTCTCTTTGCCAATGCTTATCTTTTCATTCTTGTTCTATTGCTATAGCTAGCATTTCAAGAATTATATCAGTAGTGATGACAACAAGCATCTTGCTTTACCCATGATCTCATTGGAAAGTCCTCCTCTGTTTCTTCATTACAGATAATACTAGTACTTAGTTTTAAATAAATACTATTTGTAATAATCCATTTATTCTTATGTTTTTAACATAAGATTTTTTTGCATTCATAGATATAATCCAATGATTTTTACGGACTCTAATTTTTTATTAATAATTTTTCTGATGTTGAACTAACTCTGAATTCTTGATAAAAATCGTGTTTAATTTTTCAAATACTGTAGTATCTTTGCTAAAATATTATACAAATGTTTGTATTAATAGTCAATAGAAATATTGACTTCTCATTTATTTTCTCTACTTTATCTCTGTTTTAGATATAAAGATAATATTTGTCTCTTCGGAGTTTAATAGGATTTTTACTTTTCCTAGTTTTACAAACAATTTAATATTGAAATCAATTGTTTTTTATATCTAATATAATTCACTTGTAAATCTAGTAAATATGAGATCATTTTATTTAGATTCTTTTTATTTTAATAAGTAATCTGGGCATTTTGTATTTTTATATTTACTATTAATTTAAATATCATGTGTTTTTTATAAATATTCATTTATTTCCCTTTTCAATGAACATTCCTGAATAAAATAATTTTTAAGAACTTCCTTTATTCCTTCTTTCTTATAAATTCTCCTCTTTAAATTTTATGTTAGCAGTTTGATTTTGCTTTCTTATTTTAAAATTCAAAGGAGCTAATGGTTTATTTTATAAATTAAGAAATGTCTTTTAATTATACTTAGCTATTCTATGTGAATTGTTTCTTTCTGTCTTCCCTTTCTTTCTTTCTCTTTTGCTTTACATCTTATTAATCTTTTATTTCACTTTCAAAATTTTTATTTTGGTACTTGGTTGTTTTTTATTTTATAATTTTCTAGCTTTTTTGTAATTGTATGCTTAATATATTGATCTATTCTTTTTTGTCATTGTTGATGAAAATATTTAGAAATGCAAATTTTCTCCAGAGCACTGCCACAACTGCATCTCAAAAATTCTGGTATGTTATTTCATTATTATCACTTTCTTTAATAAACTTATCTATTATTTCTAAATGGACATTTGATAAAATAATTGTCAGATCAAAGAGCAAAAAAAAAAATAGAAATTACAGATTTTTTAAATACTTCAAATTATTAATATAGAAAGAAATGCAAAATAAAATAACTCTGACTTTCCATCTCATACCCAGCTGACTGACCACAATGACCGAAAAAAAACTAAAATGACAATTTTTAGAGGAGCTATAATAGAAAGGTACCCTAGTGCCAAGATGTCAAAGAGGTCACTCTGGGTGCAATGAGGACCACATTAAAATATAACTGGGAAATATTTAACCAAATAAAAATACAATAGAATATAGATAAAATGAATATATGGTTTTCTAAGTCAATACATAGGTCACAGGGATCTTTATGTATGGTTTAGGGATTCCTATTTCTATTTGAGTTTCATACCACTTCTCAAATATACAGTTAATGGACTTATAAACTTGTCCAGTTTTTTGGAAAAACAATTTGGAACTATACATAAAATGTCAATAACTTCCTTTAACACTCTGACCCAGCAATACTCCTACTACACATATACTCAGCAAAGATCAAAAAAAAAAGGAAGAAAGGATCCATATGTACAAAATATTTTTAAACTATAGTAATGTTTTCATGGAAACAAAAAAATTAGAAACAAAGTAGATGGCTATCATTTGGTGAAGGCTGAACAATTGTGGTGCATGAAAGTAATGGAATATTTTTGTTCCATAACAATGATGTTTCAACATTGTTAATATTCCAATAATGGAATATTATTGTTCTGTATAAATTTTGAAGGGAATGAATTTAGAGAAAACTTGGAGTACCTATATGAATGAAATATGACTCAGAATGAAAAAAGCAAAACCAGAAGAATAATGTACATAATAATAAAAAAGGCTTTCAATTCATTCAACATTAATTAAGCTTAAACAGTATATAGAACATTGGAATCGACACTGGGGGTCCCTGCCCTTATGATGCCAACACAAATGGTTATAATACATTTTGTTACATGAGAATTAAGAGTATTAAGAGAAGTACAAAACAAAGTTATATGAGATCCTTAGAACAAAAAAAACATAGCCCTCACTATACTTTTCAGGCTCAACCAATCAATCAATCAATATTTATTAAGTACTGATTATGCTCTAAGCATTGGACTAAGTTCCAGGGATACAAAAAGAAACAAAAAATACCCCCTGCCCTCAAGGAGTTTACAATCTAATGAATAAACTTTATGAAACCAAATATACACAAAGGAATCAATACAGGATAAATAGAAAATAACAGAGGGAAAACATTAGAGTTAAGAGCATATGGGAAAGGCTTCCTGTAAAAGCTGGGACTTAAAGGAGACCAGGGAGGTTAGTAGTCACAATGGAAGTAACTACACAGGAAGAGTTAAGAGTCTTAGCCCAATTGCTCAATTATTGGACTTTGAGTTAAAAGTATTTTCTGTGCCCTGGCCCTTGTTACGTTTATATAATCTGAAAGATTTTTCATCTGTTTTATTCAGTTAGATTATGAATGATCATTTTATGACTTCTCACAGTGACATCAAATTTAATTCTCAAAGGAAGATCAATTTTTTTCATTTCAGATAAACTTTTTGATTCTGCCAAATTCTTTACATGAATTAGAAATGGTCATTCTGGGACCCAGATCAATTTTACTTATTGGTAAATAAGTAATGGGGAGTTGTTTAGGATGCTCTAACAAATATCACGGTTAACAGGCTCAGGAATTGGACAGTTTAAGGAGAAAGATCCTATTCCTAGAATGATTGGAGCTAAGAAAGTGAAAATTTATAGTCTTAGTGAATTTAAGAATTAAAAATCCCAGACTTGAGATGTCAAAAAAGAAAAAAGTAAAAGATTCTCAATCTGTCCAACTTGAGAGGAGGTTGATGGGAGGGAGAGAAATTGGCAATACAAATCACATCCACAACCACCTTCCCCCATACTTAAATAGAGACAGCCCAAATCCTCAGTGGGTCTTTTCCGTAAACTGAAGACTCCTGCATAAAGGGAGTATAGTTTAAAAGAAAAAGAATTGTTTTGAATCCTTACAATCTGAGTTCAAATGTTCACTCAGCGGATAATGTGACTTTGAATAGCTCATTTAGCCTCTCTCAGCCTCAGAGGAAGGCTAGATATAAAAATCTAGATTGTTTAGAGTGGCAACTCATTTGTAAAAAGTGAGTTAGGCAAATCAAGGGTTTTAACTTTGTTTTGTCATTCTGGTAAATGCTATGAACTACATATATTGTTGTCTACAGCCACAATTGAAAGAAATACTAGATTTAAATTAGATTTTAGGAAAAATAATATCATCTTTTCCCCTCCATGGTCACTGACACTCTGAAATTTGTCTATGAACCCTAGGATAAGAACCACTGGACCAGATCTTACCCTTAAGGTCCATCCTGTTGACATGCTTTGACAATGAAATTAAAGAACACAAATTCAACATCCTCCCCCCCCCAAGCAGATAATTCTTTTAAAAGAGAATATAACTTTCATCTTTATCATTCAAAAAAAATATGGGTGACAAAACTTCTTCCAGGTAATTAACAGTCACTTCAAGAAAAAAATCTTTCAACCAGCATTAATTAAGCATCTGTGATATGGCAGGCACTGTGCTTGGAAATGGGGACACAAAGACAAAAGATGCTCAAAGAGTATACATGCCTGCATGCATGTATATATACATATATAGTGTGTGTGTATGTGTGTGTGTGTGTGTGTGTGTGTGTAAAACAGA